>NC_062558.1:135469138-135775138 GCF_016906955.1 Phacochoerus africanus
CCCACTGAGTGAGGCCAGGAATCGAACCCGCATCTGCACAGATACTAGTCTGGTGCGTTACCACTGAGCCACAGCGGGAACTCTGAATTCCTTGAAAGATTAATTTACTACTGACGGGAACCTCTGGAAGATGGAAGTGGGAGCGGTAATAATTCTTTTCAGTCTCGCCATATGGTAACATTTGTGTTTTGTTTTTTTTTTTTTTTTTAAGTTCAGTGTAGCCCAGGCTACACTATGGAAACTGCAGATAACAACTTTTTTTTTCCTGAGTTAACTGAAACAAAGACTAGATTTCGCACAGTGCGATGGGTGGTTTGTTTGCCTGAAAATGTCAGATCAAGCTTGGTAATGAGACTTACCTCTAACCTCTGTGCTTGTTGTAGTGTTTACCGCTGACGTGTATTCCTTTTTTGACTGAAGGAAAGAAACTTTTGATCAGGCTTTTAGGACAGGTCGGGAACACTTAGTGGACATTGATTCCTTTATTTGAAGGCGGCTTTCATCCCTGATGCAGAAGTCCAGGAGAATTATTTTGGAAATTAAAAACCTGCCTTGAGATCTTTTTTGAAACAGAGGTGGTGTATAAATAGGGAGGAAAAAGTGTGTGGTTGTTTAAGGCCCTAAAGGGCCTGACAGGATGACTGGCTTTGAGGCTGCTGGCTGAGCAGCCACAGAAAGTGGCTCTGAGAAGCTCCATCTGCAGGGGCGGGCGGGGGAGAGCGAGGGGAGGAGAAGAAAAGGACCACACGTGTTTGGTTCAGGTTCTCGCCGTCATGCGCTTAGGACTCTTGTTTGTGCTTAATAGAAACTCTTTGGGGGGGAATTTGTGGTCGGGGTATCTGAGCCTCTCCGGGCAGGAGAGCAGCGGCCACAGGGCTGGACTGGCTCCCTAGCCTCGGATGCTGCGGGGAATCCAGCAGTCCTTCCCATTTGCCACCTCTGCTTTGCTCTTTTCTGTTTTTCAAAATACTTGGTTTTCCTTCTGTTTCCATTCCACATAGCAGATATCAAGAGATGCCTGAGTTCCCATTGTGGCTCCGTATCCATGAGGACATGGGTTCAATCCCTGGCCTCTCTCAGTAGGTTATAAGGATCCGGCGTCAGTGTGAGCTGTGGTGTCGGTCACAGACGCTGCTCAGATCTGGCGTTGCTGTGGCTGTGGTGTAGACTGGCACCTGCAGCTCCAGTTTGACCCCTGGCCTGGGACCCTCCATGTGCCGCAAGCGTGTCCCCAAAGAGAAAAAAAGAAAAAAAAGGTGAAAGATATTCAGTCTCATTAAGAAAAAAAAAAAAACGGAAAGTAAAAAAAAATGCCAACAACTTTTGAGATTTTTCACTCAAAACAGCAAGCAGGCTAGAGACTGAATGTGTTTAGTTTTTTTTTTTTTTCTTTTTTGTCTTTTTAGGGCTGCAACTGCAGCATATGGATGTTCCCAAGCTAGGGGTCAAATCAGAGCTGCAGCTGCCAGCCTACACCACAGCCACAGCAACATGGGATCTGAGCCTCATCTGCGACCTACACCACAGCTCACAGAAGTGCTGGATCCTTAACCCATTGAGCAAGGCCAGGAATCGAACCCACATCCTCATGGGTACTAGTCAGGTTCATTACTGCTGAGCCACAACGGGAACTCCTAAATGTGTTTAGTCTTAATTCGTAGTCACTTGTGGGTGAGTGGCAGGGCTTTGTTTTGCAGAGATGGCTGTTCTTCTGGAAACCCAGTGGATGGGGCGCCTGCACCCGGGGAAAGGGCTGCTGGGACCTACTGCAGTGGCGGGGCCATAGTCTGAGCCAGAGGTCTGAGGCTTCTCTGTAGGCAAAAAGAACTTCATTTTTAAGGACTACTTCTTGACCTTAATGGTTTGTTGGTCAGTTTCTTCTCATCCTGTTCGGGTCACCCCACCGCACAGCCCCCAGGCTTTGCTGCTCACGTGGTCTGGCTGAGCCGACCTGAGATCATCAGGATTGAGGTTTGGAAACCGATACCGAGGTCCTGGCAGCTTGAACAGCCAAGGGCGTGCGCTTAAATGCATTCACTGTCGGGCGGCGAGGCCACAGTAGGCCTGCTCTCTCCCCTCTTCGGCCTCCTTCAGCTAAGATCTGGGTTCCAGAACCCGCAAAACCGGAAGGGTGTGTAAATGCACTGTTTCACCAGAGCTCCAAGTTCATTGTCACCTTCCAGGGTGTGAGGTAGGCCCCTCAAGGACTGCTCTGACTTAGCCCTTAAAAGCCTTTAAGGTTTTGTTTTTGGTGAAGTGATCTTTTCATTTATTTAAGGGACATTTCCGTGGCCGTGCCTCCCAGAATCAGTGGTGGTTGGAGCAGGCAGCCCAGCCTCACCCCTCCTCTTAGTCCCTTGTCCTCACCAGCTTTCCTCCTGCCTTGGGAGGAGTCCACGGAGTGGCAGATGATGCCTGAATTAGCTTTGTGAGTTATGTATGATGACCTATTTTGTGTGTCATTTACAGGAAGTGAATATTGAATTTGAAGCTTATTCCATCTCAGATAATGATTACGACGGAATTAAGAAATTACTGCAGCAGGTATTGTCTTTCACTTATTACGCATCAGTTTGCTCTTCTCAGAAATTCCAGGCCAGTCAACATAAGTTCGGTCAGAGTTCATGTTTTTGCTTCAGGGCTCCCATTCCTCTCTCTCCACCTTACCTGGAAGGAAGGATTGTTTTCTTCTTCTGGGCTAACTCTCCTCTTTGTGCCTCTGCTCCCAGACCCCTTCCTTTTGTTTGTTTGTTTTGTTTTTTTGAGGGGGCGGCTGCACCTGCAGCATGTGGAAGTTCCCAGGTTAGGGGTTGAATCAGAGCTGCACCTGCCAGCCACAGCCACAGCCGCAGCCGTGGTACCATTGGATCTAAGCCATGTCTGTGACCTAGACCACAGCTTGCAGCAACGCCGGATCCTTAACCCACTAAATGAGGCCAGGGATTGAACACACATCCTCGTGGATACTAGATGGGTTCTGAACCCACTGAGCAGCCACAGTGGGAGCTCCAGACCCCTTCCTTTGATTAGCATATTTAGGAATTCTCTTCTAAAATACTCCCCCCCCTTTCCTCTTTGGATTACTGGAGCTGTTACTGTTTTTCTCTAATTCACATCCGAGCTTTGTGGGGTGGAGGAAGTCTCATGTCACAGCCATGTCACTGACTGCACTGCCGGCTTGCTGCTTTTCCTTCTTCCTTTCCCCTTAGAAGATGGCTTGGTTCCCTGCCCTTCACAGTGTCCTCTGTCCCGGTCACCAGATTCTTTGGCCCTCAGTCCCTCTTGCCCCCTCTCCACCCTCCGCAACACCGCCTCTTGTACTGCAGGCCACCTCTTCCCACATTTCAGGGCCTTTACTGCTTTGACTCTCCTGAGCTTTTCTGTCGTCTTAGGGTTGCTTTTCTGGGTTATCTTCGTGATCAGGTCGTTGAAAGTCATGATTTTTATTTGAGTATGGAAATCAGAAATCTTACTAGAAATCATGCTTTGGTTTTAATTTAAAAGAATTTTTTTTTTCCTCCTCTTAGCTTTTCCTAAAAGCTCCTGTGAACACAGCAGAACTAACAGATCTCTTAATTCAGCAGAACCATATCGGGAGTGTGATTAAGGTAAACATGACAGTTGTGTTTATTCTGATTAAATTAGTTTTTTATCCTCAGTTCCTCCGGATTTATAACAGGCAGGTCAGACCCTCAAATCCGAAGGCATTACTGGCTAGAAGTCCGTCTCAGTGATTCTGGTTATTGAGAGCAGTGATCAGGTAGTGGGACTGGCCAAGGAGAAGAGGGGTGATTGAGAAGGTAGTGGGGAGAGTAGATATGGTGGGGGTCTTAGTGAGTGACTGGGTCTGAGAGCCAGGGGGAAAGGAGTCACGTGACCCCCCCCCCCCCAGTTTTGGTTTGGGAACTGAGAAGGAGGCAGGACCCCACAATTTTAGTCTACGGTGTTCTTTTTTCTTTCTTTCTTTTTTGCTCTTTAGGGCCGTACCCGCAGCATATGGAGGTTCCCAGGTTAGGGGCAAATTGGAGCTACAGCGGCCAGTTTACACTACAGCCACAGCAACGCCAGATCCTTAACCCACTGAGCGAGGCCAGGGCTCGAACCCACAACCTCATGGTTCCTAGTCGGATTCGTTAACTGCTGGGCCACAATGGGAACTCCTCTAGAGCTTTTCTAAGGTGACAGTAGTGAATGTTTTTGATTGAAAAGTGGAAAGGTAAATGAAGGTAAATGAGGCCTAGGTTCTAAGACTTGGGATTACACTTCTTCTCAACCAAATATAAAATTAATTTTTTTCTTCTTAAAATAGCAGTCGGTTGTTTCAGAAGACAGCGATGATGACGTGGATGAAGATGAGATTTTCGGTTTCATAAGTCTTTTAAATTTAACTGAAAGAAAGGTTGGTGTCACTGGGTGGCATTGGGGTGGTTATTCCAGAGGCCAGAACCTAAGGAGTTAGTTTATTTAATGCATGTGATGAAAAGGTCTTTAAAAATCAGACAGCGTCATTAACTGTAAGGATGTAACTGTTGTGAAATCTTACCGTATCCCTTTTTCAGTCTGGAGGCGTTTTTGTTTTGCTTTGCATGATCTGCACGCCGTTAAAGTCACACACTGCCTGTGGAATAGAGACGCGCCCTCTGGCTCCTGAGGCGCTGGGGTCCTGACGTTGGTATTGACGCAGGACCTGCTTGTCTCTGCAACTGCTTTGATTCTGTATTTCCATTGTTTCCCGAGGTGGGGGGCACTTTCTGACATCTGTGTTTTCATTCGTTTCTGTTTATCGACTCATTGATGAGTTCTAATAAAAAGTAAAAACCAGCAGCTTACCCTCTTCGACGAAGAAGTAGGCTTTTCTTGGTCTTAAGTGTTGGGTGAACTGTCCCCTGACTCCCATCCATCTTTACGAGGTGGCCTGGACTTTCTCTCCCGTGTGTCTGAGTGTTCGTGTGACCTTCCCCTCCCACGGATTATGGTACATAACCGTGTAGTCGCTTTTGAAAAATCCTTAAGAGATCAACCCTGAAGACATAACCAGGTTTTGAAGGTTTGGGCAGGAAACTGCCCTTACCTGTAAGGTAAAACCTGACAGCTCCCACTTTCAGGTTGACCTGCAGGTGATGGCCTGTCGTAAAACGCAAGCCCTCTCTGTGCTTTCCAGGGCACCCCGTGTGCTGAGCAGATCAAGGAGTGGATCCTCCGCCTCTGTGAGAAGAGCTGCGGGAAGGGCCTGGCTGAGCAGCTGGGGCAGCTCCTCAGTGACGCCGCCAGGCCCGTGGGCTTTCTGCTGAGCGAGCGATTCATCAACGTCCCCCCCCAGATTGCCCTGCCCCTGCACCAGCAGCTTCAGTAAGACTTGGGGAAGGGTCTTTGAGCAGTGCTTTTCCCCAGGTGGAGTCCGAAGTGTGACGCATGTGGAATGTGTGGGTCTCAGACGAGTTCTGCCCTTGGTTCAAGGAACAGCCTGTGAGGTGCACCAATTATTAGTAATTAATGGGCTTTTTTTGTTTGTTTTTTAGGGCTGCACTAGCGGCGCATGGAAGTTCCTAGGCTAGGTGTCACATCGGAGCTGTAGCCGCCAGCCTCCACCACAGCCACAGCCACGCCGGATTCAAGCCTCACCTGCGACCTATACCACAGCTCACAGCAACACCGGATCCTTAACCCACTGAGTGAGGCCAGGGATTGAACCTGCAACCTCGTGGTTTCTAGTAGGGTTTGTTTCTGCTGTGCCATGACGGGACCTCCAGTGATTGGCTTTTTAAAAGAGTTTTACTTACTGAGGACTTACTGCGACAGTAGTTTTAATAATCTTAAAGGTTTACATGACATAAAAATAGGTGTTACCCCTATTTGACAAGTTTTTCACCCTCTTCACAGGTAGATTTCTCAAACATAAATAAAATGCTGAGTAGTTGCAGTAATAACAGTAACAGTAAAACTCCTAAATTCCCCTGGGCTGTTTTGTGACGAATGCACCCATGGGCCTGATGCCGAAGCTCTGGCTTCTCGGGGTTTGTTACCGTTTTGGTTTTAGTGCAGGAGTTTTAAGTTGACAGGAATATTTTAAATGTGAGAAGAGCTAAGAATCGGTGTTGCCTGTGCTTAGAAGTAGGGAGGGTGACACGACAGGC
Source organism: Phacochoerus africanus (assembly GCF_016906955.1). Lineage (NCBI taxonomy): Eukaryota > Metazoa > Chordata > Mammalia > Artiodactyla > Suidae > Phacochoerus > Phacochoerus africanus. The sequence goes on from NC_062558.1 coordinate 135,475,273, forward strand.
AGGCCCCGGGCTTTTGTAGAATATTGCTTCTCGGAGGCCGTGGCGCTTCTTCGTGATTTCCCTCCGGTCTGGACACCTTGAGGTTTCCCATTTCCCTTCCTAGATTGATGGCTTTTCAGTTTTATTCCCGTTCTCCTCTCCCCCACCTCTCAGCTGTTACTCCGATTGTACTTCTGGTGCTGTGAGGGGGTTTTGTTTTGTGCTGTCTTTTTTCTGATCAGCTGGGCTCATGCTTATTTGGTTTCGTGCAAGAGTGATCTGTTTCCTCTGAGCCTCTGTTCAAGCTCAAGTGGGTTGTTCTGAGTTTCTCTTCGCTTTTGTTTAGCCAGATGCACAGGCTTCTGTGTGATTGATTGATTGATTTATTCATTTTTAGGGCCGCCCCTGTGGCATATGGAGGTTCCCAGGTTAGGGGTCGAATGGAAGCTACAGCTGCTGGCCTCCACCACAGCCACAGCAATGCAGGACCCGAGCCTTGTCTGTGACCTACACCACAGCTCACGGCAGTGCTGGATCCTTAACCTCAGTGAGGCCAGGGATCAAACCCACATCCTCATGGGCACTAGTTGGATTTGTTACTGCAGAGCCGCAAAGGGAAATCCGGGTTCTGAACAATGGAAAAAAGGGAGGAGATGAGGTAAAAGGCGTCATTGCTGTTCACTGACGGAGGGAGGCTGAGGGCCTCTCTGGCTGTGTTGCTGCAGTGGGTCAGAAGCCAGGGCCCCACAGTGGTGATGGGAAGCTGGAGTAGTCACAGGCTGAGGGCATTGGTCGCGGCCGTGTGCCTTTGCGTGTTTCAGTTAAATGTTCTTTTAGGAGTTCCCATTGTGGCTCAGTGGGGCTCCACGAGGTTGCAGGTTTGATCCCTGGCTTCGCTCAGTGGGTTAAGGATCCAGCACTGCTTCAAGCTGCAGCGTAGATCACAGATGCAGCTTGGATCTGGCGTGGCTGTGGTGTAGGCCGGCAGCTGCAGTTCCCATTTGACCCCTAGCCTGGGAACTTCCAAATGCCGGTGGCCATAAAAAGAAAAAAAAAAATGTTAGTTGTTTTCAAAAACCCACATCCTTATGTATTTTTAGCTTTCAGCACAGGCAGGGCAATGATGATGCTTGAAATCGAGGCTCATCTGTTTGTGCCCTGTGTCCGCATCGCAGAGTGTAATGTGAGAGTCAGCATGTGGTGATTAGAAAAGTGCTGCCATAATCGAAGGTGCAGCCGGCTGCGTGCAGAAAACCCATTGCTCTAGAAGTGTCCACATAGCTCTAGTGTCTGCCCATGAAGCCTGTCTCCGCAGAGCCCCGTCAAGAGGCCTCTCGGGCTTTCTCTGCTGTGGGTTGATGATGGCTCGCGCCTGACCCAGCAGGCAAACCTTGGTGTGTGTGTGCCTTGTAGGAAAGAACTAGCAGAGGCGCACAGAACTAACAAGCCATGTGGGAAGTGTCACTTCTACCTTCTGATCAGCAAGACGTTTGTGGAAGCAGGAAAAAGCAATTCCAAAAAGAAATGGAGTGATCCGAAGAAAGAGGAGTTGATGTTTGCAAATGCAGAGGAAGAATTTTTCTATGAGGTGAGGCCATCCTGGTTCATCTGTTTACATGTGATTAAGGATTTTCTTGATAAATAATCAAGATTCACTGCTCTTTTTATGTCGAAGCCCTTCAGGTGTGGCCATTGTTTTTAAAACTCCGTGTCTGCGCAGCTCCGAGCTAGTAACCAGCAGGGTGGGGAGGCGGCGCCCACCCACCTGCTGATGGGGCCTGGCCTTTGTCACACGCTTACCGGAGACCTGGGATTCCCAGACCGCTCCGGAGGCGGGCCTTAGCCTGGTCTGCAGACGAGCACCGAGGCCGAGGGAGCTCAGAGCCGTTGGGGGTGCTGGGGGAGGTGGGGGGGACCCCGCTCTCCTGGTGTGGGCTCACTGGTCCCCCAAGTCCTGAGGGTCATCCTGCTGGTGGGATTTCTAGCACTTTCTTCCTGTAAAAGCCTGTGCCATCATGGACAGCCAAGTACCAGGGAATATGCCTCTCAGAAACGTTGCATCTCTGCGAAACATATTTTCTTGGATTGGATGGTGTTGCTTAACTGCTGTTAAGGCTTTTCCACCAGAGACTGAAGCATGGTAGAGTCAGCTCGGCCCTTGTTTCTCAGGAAGTAATTAAGTGGAAATTAAATTTTTGAAAATGCATGTCTTGGCATTGCAGGTAGACCCTTTCAGGGAAGAAGGTGTAGGTGTTTTAAGGGGGCCTGTTACACAGACTTAGCCGTCTTCACACAACAGCTTCTTACCCAGCTTACACCGGGTGAGACCAGCAATTAAAGATGATTCTTCTCGTTAATCACCAGATTTTATGAGTTATAATTTCACTGGTGTATCAGGGCTATTTTGAGACGCCAGTGAGATGGACATGAGTGACTTCAGAATTACAAACAGAAGTGGGCAGTAGTGTAACTTTCTTAGCTGCTTGTTCACCTCTTAGAAATGGACACTCTCTCCACACCCCTCACGTGGGTTAGAACCTGTCTGGTGTTTTGTGACTTGTGCCTGCCTGTCCCATTTGGAGCCTATTTGATTCTGTGTTTTGTTTCCTTTTGCCGTCAGTCTAACTGCATATGCCAAACAGGTTTTTTTATTGTCAGTTACATGAGTGTGGCCTCTAGGTTGTCTGAACTTTAAACCTGGGGTTGTTTGGCTTAGAAGGCGCTCCTGAAGTTCAGCTACTCGGTGCAGGAGGAGAGCGACACCTGCCTGGGGGGCAGATGGTCCTTTGACGACGTGCCCATGAAGCCCCTGCGGACTGTGATGTTCATTCCGGGCGACGAGATGAACGAAATCATGGCGAAACTCGCAGAGCACCTGTCCGTCTAACCCGTCTCCCGAGGACAGCGGTGGGCCCGTTTTTGGGAAATTACCAGAAGACTCCGTGGAGTGTTACTGAAAATGTCATGACTTTATTCAGGTTAAAGTCCTCTACAAAAGTAGGCTTCTGTCACCTGTGTCTGTGACGCATTTACAAAATATCTTTGCTTTTTAAAATTTTGGTCAAATTAAGAATGGTTGATTAAAAAGGTTTCCAATAAGAAGAAAAACATGGGGTAGTAATTTAAAGAACTGAATAAAAACTTCTATTTTTAATTTTTAAATAACACACAGAGCGTTATTTTTCAAGACTCTCCTGTGCGGGCAGGATGGCCCCTCGAGGCGAGCACCCACACATCACTCCAGGGGACCAGCCGTCGGGCGGCCTTTGGGCTCTATTGCACGTCAGGCTCCGGGGAGAGGGCTCTGCGCAGTCACTGGATGGCGCATCTCTGTTCAGTAGTTTCAGGGCACGTCTCGCTCGTCGTCTGGTCCGTGATGGGCGAGAGGTGAGCCATTACCTGCTGAAGAATATCCTTGCTCTCGCTAGGAGGCAGATTGCTGAAATAGTATTGTGGTACCAGTTGCATAAATCTGTGTAAGACAAAAAATTGTATTTATTTATTGTGGATGAGAGACACCACTCATGACGGGGCACTTCCCGGCCCCGGAGAACCTCCTTGGAGAACTGACGGGTCGGATGCACTTGTCAGCGGCTGGGATCAGCTGGGTTCTCTGGGGTTCACGCCTCACAGCGGAAGCGATCTCCACCCCTAACCACTGGGGGGCTCCTTTCCCTGAGGCCCATCACCGTCTTCCCGGGGACCAGGACAGATGCTTGGGAGAACCTGGGTGCCTAAGAGAGGGAATGTCTTTGCATCTTTTCCTTGGTAACTGACAGCACACCGCATCCAGTGGCTGAGCAGGGCTCGCCGACAGGTGCTCCTGGGTTCCGCCTGGACCACCGCACTGCCCGAGGACAGCGGTGCCTTCAGAATGGGTCCAGCACCTGCAACAGCCTCCGAGAGACCAGGCTCCTTCCTCCCTGCTGCTGCCCCTACCAGCTTACCCATGCTCAAAACTCTGGTTGCCTGGTACTGCACTTGGGGTCAACTGCAAACTCTCGATGTGGCCCCGAGTCCTGCACCTCTGTCCCCTGCCTGTCTTCGCCTCACCTGCACCCCTTCCCCTCTCACTCCCGTCTCAGTGGCTTGTCTGTTCTGAGAGGCGGCCAAGTTCTTCCTCCTTGGGGTCTGCACCTGCTGGCCCTGCTCCTCTGTAGCATCTTGTTCCCCAGGCGGTGCTTCGAGCTTTGTCCTGTATTTTTCATACTACATTCTCTCTATGCTGTCAGTTCAAAAGGCAGGAACATTTCTCAGTCATCCATAGAGGCCGGCCCTTCGGTTCCCTCAACATACACTTAGAATGGTATAAACTTCTTATAACTGAAGGTATAAGAAAAACTAAATTTGTCATCTGCTCTTCAGGTACGAACTCAAAAGAAACCCCCTTTTTCTCCATGAAACTTACAGTTCTGGAGAGATTTCTGAGGCGATCCTGATGTAGTTGTTTTCGGAGATGCTGAATTTATGGAAGAGCACCCACTCCGGCATCTTCTTGGTGACAGAGTAACAAGACAGGGGGTGCAGCTGTGCTACCTGCTTGTGGGTCAGCATCAGGTAGTTCCCCGAGCCGTCAACATCCCTTGCGATCTGAGAGGCAGGGGTTCAAGAAAAGACTGCATGAATTCGGGGATCCACGCACAAGTGTTCCCTTCATACAGAATAGTTAAAACTGCAGATTCGTGCCCCGTGTTTCCCATGTCCAGCTACAGAAAACAAGACATAAACAAACATGTTTGGACACGAACTTGGAGTCAGTGGCGAGGATCAGGGCAGCTGCCAAAACCGTGCGGCTTCAAAGGTTCCTGTTTGGGTCAGAAAACAGCTTACACGCTCCCTGCTACATTAGGGACCCTGCGCTCAAGTGTCCAGAACCTTACGCTTGGCGTTGTGCCTCACTCAGTCCTCAGGGAACCCTGTCGTGGAGGCACCTCGCTCTTCCCAAGCAGGTGAGGCAGTCCGTGCCAGATGCTGTCTTCTGCACGAGGACTGCGTCAGAGCTGGCGGGGGCACCACAGTGCGCTGAGTGCCGTGAGACGGGCACACCCAGGTCTGTGCTCCGGTGCCAGGAGCCGCATCACGCGGCCTTCGCTCTGGGAAAGCGTGTGGGGGGACGCCTTCATTCAGTGCTGGGCCTGAGGACGCCAGGTCAGTGCGCCGAGCCAAGAGGAGGGTTTAACAGCTTTGGCCTTCTGGGGTGAGGAGGCGCTTTTGTCCTTTGGGGCAGAGCTAAGGAGCAGGCCCAGGCCTTGAAGGGAGGCACATGCAAATGCTGAAATAACACCTAAGGGCTTTTAGTTTTATGTTAATGTGAACATGAGTAAAGTAATCATCCTCGGTGACGGCTCTGACAGAATGTGCTGCCCAGGTGAAGTTCTGGGCAGCCCACACGAAAGGTGGCCTCACCCGCACTCACCTGCATGAAGTAACCAGACAGAAGAGCCTTCTTTATGTTCAGCGTGTTTTCCTTCGAGCCAAAAGCAGGTTCTGCGTAGGGAAGCTCGATTCGCTTGATAATTTCTAAGAGCTCCGCTCGGATAACGTCTGCCATCCTGAGGGCAGAACAGTTGAGGAAGTAATCGTGACACCACTTTTCAACACAGTCTGGGAAGGAGAGAGCAGAGGGACGGAGAAGTGACTTGGAAGCTGAAAGCCGAAGTGAGGGGTGGGGGAGGCGGCAAGAACAGGGGCCTCTGGTGGCACTGCCGGGGAAGGGGGAGCGGCAGCTGGCAGGACCCTCGATGGCAGCGGGGGCCCCAGGATCCTCCGACTGTGCGAAGGGCACGCTTGTTCCCCCTGCGCTCGCCGGCCCTTGCGAGCGTCTTAAGGGCAGCACTTTGACCGGTGTGCAGACGGCGCGGACGTACGCGGCTGTACCATTTAACCCAACGGGGGCGGTGGCGGGAGCTTACAGCTTCCTAGAGCCATGAAAACATCTCACATGTTCAATTATAAGAAAAGGATTACTATTAGGCTGATTTGGGGATTACTTCTCTTATGGTTAAGCTCACCTACTCGAGCTGCAAATTTTACACTGGAATTCAGTGCCCGGAATCAGTGTGAGATTTTTCTTTCTTGCCACCTGATGACGCAGCTGGGCGCCGTCTTGCCTGGACCTGGGAGTGGCCGTGGCCGTGGCACAGCGGGCTGCAGACCCTTGTCAGCCCTGTCCCATCCGCTCACTCAGCCCTCCCTGGAGCCATGAGCCCACGCCCTGGGCCAGATGACCCGACGGCCATCCCGCTTGCCCTCCAGAGAAGCTGCCAGACTCCCCCTGTGCTTGCTGGCCCCGCTGACAGCTTCTCAGCTTTGAAAACGAAACCCCTGCTGTATACAGTTCTGCCACTCTGGCTGCGGGCGTATTTAACCTTCACTTCAAATATTTTTCATACCACCTGGGAGAAGCACGGAGGACCTGGGGGAGAAGCACCCTCCCTGCGGGCCGGGAGCAGCCTCCGCCACCTCACTGCCTCCCTGCTCGGCCCCTGGAGACCCCCTTCCATCTGGAGTCTCACGTGAAGGGGTTTCCAGCTCCCTTAAGGCTGGGGGGAGGCGTGTCCCTGCACTCCAGCCGCAGCCTCTCCACATCGTTCCCTCCCAGGCACCCCTCCCCGCCGAGCTTCCAGCCTCCCCGAAGCCCATTAGCTGTCATTGCGCCCCGGGCTGCGGTGTGTCCGGGCTGCTGCACATCTCCCATCTAGGCATGGGCGTGCCATGCCCCAGGGCACAGGCATAGCTCGGCCTGGTAGGCACTAGAGATGGCAGTTCCCCTGCCCCCCCGCCCCCCGGACCTGGAGGGCAGGAGTTGTGCCAGGCATGCCTGTGGCCCCCGTGGCCCCCAGCAAGCTCTCTCTGGAGGCCACGAGCTGGGTGCTCCCGTGGGAGCGGAGGCGTGAGAGTCTGCTGCTCAGCAAAACCCAAAGATCCACCCAAGTGGCCAAGAGTGGAATAGGGTGTCTGATGAGTCGTAACCCGGCTTTAGTTGGGGACGGAAAGGGGAATTGAGGGGAAATTTCTGAAGATGACAAGCTCCACTCACGCTCACTGGTGGAATTCAGAGCCACATCTTGGAAGGCCTTGTAGAGGTTGACGAGGGTGAAGTGATCCCCTTCAGGATGTAAAAACGTCTTCCAGCAGGTCAAGGCCTCCGCCTCCGCGCCACTCGGCAGGTGCGAAAAGCAGTTAGGAGCTTTAAGATGCAGAGGGTCACGAGGTCAGCGTTAACGGGACACCCTCTGAGCACAACAGGCTGGGGAGCGGTCGCTGCCGTCTGCAGCCCTGCTCCTGTCTCAGCCTGTGACCCGCCACCCCGTTTCCCCGGGACTCAGGCCCGTGCGGGGTGCGTGTCATCCCTGCCTCTCCTCGCTCCTGCTCCTTTGCTCCTCTGGGGTCTGCGCAGCACAGCGGAGGCCCTGCCTGCAGCCTGGGGGCCGAGGTGCTCGGGGGCCGCGGCACAGGGGCAGGATTAGAACTCAGGTTCTAGGGCAGCACAGACTTCGGTTTGTTCTGCCAGTGAAGGTGTTGATTAAAACACAGGGCACAGACATATACCCTGTCCACAGAACACTGGAGAGCAGTGGCGGCTGCCCAGCAGGAGCGGGAGGGAGCGGGATGGACGGGGAGTTTGGGGTTGGTCGATGCAAACGATTACATGCAGACTGGATAAGCAAGGAGGTCCTGCTGTACAGCACAGGGAACTCTATCCAGTCTCTTGGGATAGAACATGATGGAAGATAATATGAGACAAAGAGTATCTATATATATAGGACTGGGTCACTTTGCTGTACAGCAGAAAGTGACAGTACACTGTAAATCACCTATAATAAAATCGCCCGTGGCATTATGGAGGTTCCCAGGCTAGGGGTCTACTTGGAGCTGTGACCTCCACCACAGCTCACAGCAACACCAGATCCTTAACTCCCTGAGTGAGGCCAGAGATTGAACCCACATCCTCATGGATACTAGCTGGGTTTGTAACCTGCTGAGCTACCACAGGCCCTCCCAAATGATCTCATTTAAATCTATGCCTACTGCAGATTCGCGCCCAGAAGAACCATCCTTAAGGAGTACCTGTTACCATGGCAGCGATGGTTAGCATTTCATCTACACAGTCAAATTCACAGGATGCTAAGATGGACTTGGAGAGCTGTGGGTCAAGAGGAAACTCCGACATGATGATCCCAAATTCCGAGAGGTTCCCGTCGTTGTCCAGGGCTGCCAGGTAGTCCAAGTCCTCCAGAGCCTGCATCAAACTTTCAGGCGCTGGGAGACAAGACGAGTCGTTAGAAAGGCCCACACAACCAAGACGGAGTAACAGGTGATGGCCACTGCCCCGCTGCCCCATGCAACCACGCGACCACCCGCCAATGAACAAAACATAGGGAACAACAGTTTGCAAGACAAAACACCAGGCAATGAGGGACAGTGGTTCTCGAGAAGAGGATACTAGTGAGGTGAGCCCTGGGGTTGCCCAGCGTACTGCCTTGAAAGAGTGTCGAGGCTGCGGTGCTGGGAGGGGACCCAGGCAGAGCCTGCCAGACTCCCTGAGTGAGGAAGCCAGTGCTGGGGGTCCCGGGAGACAAAGGTGGCCAGACCTTGCCTGCTGAGAGGTGCCTGAACTATTCAGCACAGACTCAGATCTGGGAACGCTGCAGTTAGACAGTGCCCCAGGCCAGAGGAAGAACCATCTCGGGCATGCCCATTTCTGCCAGCCTGACTGCAAAGCCTCCTGATTCAGGGACTCTGGGAGGAAACAGAATAACTATACGCCCAGTTCAGTGCCACCTAACTGGTCCTAAAATCCAGATCTGCAGGGAGCAGACTGCATCCCAGGACAGAGTTCAAGAATATTTATAAGAACACAACATACCCAGGAAACAACGCAGTCACATGTGCAACGTCCAGTGTCCAATAAAAGGTATGAGGCATGAGAAGCAGGGAAGTATGAGCCGGTAACAAAGAGAGAAATGAACCAAGGGAAACTGACCCAGAACTCACAGAGATGACGGAGACAGACGAGGATGGAGAAGGAGTATTTGCCAGTACAGGTGAGGCCCGAAGGCTCACCTTCTCCACCCCACTTCCCTGTTAAGCTCACGGGCCACCCATCGTGGGGTGGCATTTGTTATATATGCTTAACGGACACCTGAAAAGGTAAACCCGTCTGTTCAGGGCGGGGTATCCTCCTTGCCCTGCAACATGGAGTCAATAGGAAATAAGGACATGTGTTTTTCACCAGGCCTCACAAGCAAATCGCAAAGCATGAAGCTGCTGGATTGTTCCACCCAAGAACCGGAAGGATTTACAAGCTGCGGAATGGCTTTCATGTGTCTCACTTCCAACATGCACCTGGCAGGTGGGAGCCAAGGCTGTGGGGCCTGGGAGGCAGTTAAAGCTGTCTGGATTTGGGAGTTCAAAGTCACAGTCGACATTTGCTTATTCGCAACTCACACTTTGACCACTAAGCTGTCTGGCCACAGTCGAAGCAAACTGCGTAACTCGAACGCCAGTTACAAGTTCAGATTCGATAACCTCCCCCCCTTTTGAGAGACATGGAAACACTGGGCAGAAGCACGGCTGAGGGCAGAGGGAGGGCTGTGCTGCCCGTGGTCACCGCGTCCCCGGTCCTGTTGGAGGGGAGCACAGAGCGCGTGTGGCCTCAGCCCCTGACACGTGACTCGAGCGCAAAGGGCCAGTTACTGGACCCAGCAGGTGTCAGCTGAGGGAGGAGCAGGCCCAAGGGGACCCCAGCACCTGCGGAAGGACTCTGCACGGCTTCCAGCCCACCTCGGAGAAGAAACCCCGAACCCCGAACGTCCCTATTGTTTTCGATTTCTTTCATCAGGATTTAAAACTGAGAAAAGCGTGGCCCCTGGGATCCCTTCCTGGTTCCTGACCCTCATCCCACCCAGACCCTAGCAGGGAGCGCTGGTGGTCTCCCTGTTCATTCTCGGAGAGCCTGGCGCCTGGATGGGACCTTGAGAAGGCACGGTCCCAGGAAGAGGGCAGATGGGCGCCGATCCAGAGAAAACGTCCGAGAGGGACAGCAGTGAGCCACAGGATCACGAGTCACAGCTGGCCTGCTGGAGAAGGAGCAAGAGGAGCAGCAACAGACAGGGGCATCTCAGATGAAATGAGCCGGGGGGCTGCGGGCACACCCTTCATTACTGAAAGCTGTTTAGAACCCAGCTTCTATAAATCAACAGAACTGCTGCACTCTGTGTTACATGATCTTTGGCCACTGTCCCTGGAAGCATCTGGCTTGACAGCCAGCTTCTGTCCCCAAAGGGCACCTACTCCTCACTTTTATGTCCTGGAGTGGAGCTGGCTGCACACAGGATTGCTAACGGAAATAACTTCATGATCCTGCTCCCGGTCCCAACACGAGAAAAAGAGACGCTCTTGGGGTTTAGACAGAAGGAGTGAGCGGAGGCAGACCATACAGGTGAGGGACAATGGCAGACACCTAAAGAGGTCTGCTGATGTCACAGTCTAGGTTCTAAGACACCTCCCTTGTACAGCCCCATAAAACTGTCTTAGAGAAAAGCAGAAGGGTCTAGATGAGGGTTCTTTAGGGCAGTGCTATTTAAGTGTAATGCACGGTGAGTGATGCTAACACACGGAATATAAATGTTTCAGTGTGAGGCCTCTTTACAGCAGTGCCAGGTCACACTGCTTCATTCCGAAGGCAATTTCCGTATGAACAAAATGTCGCTTGCACTGAGCTCTGCTGCCCATGGCAGCCGCACTCCCTGGAGGCGCGCTCACTGCAAGGTCACGGGCGCCACTCCCCACCCCCCCACCATCACTCCCCGTAACCCCGAGGGCTGTTGTCACCATTTCCTCACGGTGCCCTTTGCCCAGGGACCCAAATGCCGGCTCCAAGACCGAACCTGCTCTTCCTTCCGCGGCATCTGCAGGAAGGCTGCTGCCGAAGAGGGCGCTCCCCTCTAACGAGGTTCAGGGCCGCCGGCTGAGGGGGGTGCAGGCGGGGAGGCCACGGCTCTGCTGTGTCGCCTCCAGAACCGACTGCCCCCAGTGTGTTTCCTGTGACCTTGAAATGTGCGTCCGACTGGGAGGGCTCAGAGGAGGACTCGCAGGTTGTTACCCTCCTGTCGCAGGGTATCGGGCTCTGGGCAGGGGAGGACAGGAGCTCTGCCCAGTGCTGTTCACGCCTCTGTCCTCGGGTGTCCCTGAGGCCCTGCACGTTCCCTCTCTCAGCGCACTTTGGCTTATCCTTGTTGTCTGAGTGGCTTTGCTGGCACCCGCATCCAGAATTCGGACACGTACCCTGCAACATCGTACATTCTGTCACAAAGGAGGCATGTCCAGAGGGTCCCTGGGATTCAGGAAAGGCAGGGACAAAGCAGGCCTGGAGGACATAGCAGCTGCCATGGCCGTGAGCACACGTGAGTTACCTGAACACACGTGCAGACAGACGTGGAGAAGGCCAACGGCCTGAGGGGGCGGAAGCAGACAATGAGGCTTCTGGTCCTGATGGGTTTTAGGACTGGGACTTGGGCTCCGGGCAGTGAGGAGCCCAGAGAAACTGAAGGATGGAGGTGGTGCTGGTCTGACAGTGCAGTACGAAGGCTTGGGACTTTCAGGGACGAGTACTCAGAGTCTGACCTTGAGGAGCTCCTGTTGGACCGCAGCGGAAATGAACCCGACTAGGAACCGTGAGGTTTCAGGTTCGATCAGTGGGTTAAGGATCCAGAGTTGCCGTGAGCTGTGGTGTAGGTCACAGACGCGGCTCGGATTCCTTGTTGCTGTGGCTGCAGTGTAGGCCGGCAGCTGTAGCTCCAATTTGACCCCTAGCCTGGGAACCTCCATATGCTGTGGGTGTGGCCCTAAAAAGACAAAAGACAAAAAAAAAAAAGAAAGAAAAAAAAGACTTTGACAATGAAAAGGAGAGAAAGGAAAGGCTCCTGTTTCACTTAGTTTCACAGGGACTTGCTCCTAAGACCCAGCATGAGCCCACCTCCTCCTGCGCAGTCCCCAGCGCACGGCTGCTAAGGGGTCTCGTCGGAACCCCCCAGAGCCTGGGACGCGCGAGGGAGGCCCGCCACCCCCCGTCACGTCATGGATGAGGACAAGGTAGGGCCTTGCCAGAGCCCAGGGCCGAGCAGCCTGCTTCCCCCGCCGCAAAATGAAGACCTGAACCCAGGCCTTTCTGCGCAGCCGGTTCTAACCAGCGTGCCGTCTGCACAGCTGCCGCTGGGCTCCTTCTTCGGCTCCAGGCCCCGCTCGGCCCTCGTCCTCCACGGCCTCTCCGTGGGAACCGGGGCTGCTTCCCAGGGCCTGTGGGCCAGTACCTGCCTCTCACGCCAGGAGAACCGCCCTTGGAAGGATCTTCCCCAGCTCAGGGCCAACGGGCCTTCTGCGTCAGAGCCCGGGCGGGAGGCCCAAAGCTGGGGACAGCTTGGTATTTGCCGCATGCAGGTCCCTGTTCCGAGGGGCCTGCACGGAGCACTGAATTTACCTTCATGGTCACAGGCCATGAGGGCCGAACAGATATCAGGGCCGAAAGTGCTCCCACGCTGTGCCTTTTAAAATCTCTCCCAGATTTTCTTTTCTTTCTGAAAACTCACCTACTCTCTTGCTCCCAAGAGCCTCACGCACTAGCTCGTGAGTGGTTTTAGTACACCTGTGCCTCTTTTGCTCACTCCGCCCCGCTGTCCGAATGTAACGATAAGCTCTGTGTGACCTTCAATACCTGCGAAGTCCAGCCGGCGCCCTGCGATGCCCTGTTAGGATGCTGGCTGAGCTCTCGGGGGTCTGGGGCGGCCAGCGGCGCCTCCCCGCGGCCGGTGGGGGGATGGCCGCGCTTCTGAGGCCCGGAGTGTTCTCCTCCTGGCACAGACGCTAACGTTTTAAGATGCTTTGGAAAACTCCAAAGCAGGATCCCAAGTGAGCAGTGGTTTAAGAACACGCCCGGCTCTGGAGTGCTCACCAAAGAGGCTGCTGGTGGGGAAAAGAAAACTGCAGAAGGTTCTGCCTCGCTGATCCAGGAGTCCTGTGCGAGCTCGGCCGTCGCCCCGACCAGGCCGCTGCGCACTCCTCTCCCCTCTGCGCGGCCCTGGCCACTGGGCCCTTGCGTCTGCCCCCGCCTTTGTGGTATCTGTTTTGGGCCAGACGCCGTGTGTGTGTGTGGCAAGTCCGCGTCTAGGTCCACGTCTCACCGATCACTGCTGTCGTCTGGCTGCCGCCAAAACGAGCTCCGAGTCCAGCTGCAGGGATGAGGCCTGGCAGGCCCTGTGCTCAGCCTGCCCTGTCACCAAGGTCTGTCTGGGCTCCAGGCCCGCCCAGGGGAAGCGGTCTAGGCTGCCTGAAGTGGTCCTGAGCTTCCCGTCTGCATCGACAGGAGGTCTGTCCTCAGCCCCAGAGAAGAAAAAGAACCGAGTTTTTTAAAAAAGGGACTCACACCAATGAAATTCAGTGAATAGCCTGGCTGCACCAAATCCGTTTCACACGGGCTGGCGCCCTGGGAAGGCTGGCAGGTCTGCTGCCTCCGCGAATTTCATTGACAAGTGGTGCTAAGTGCAGCATCATCTTGTTTTTCCTCCCAAAACGCTGAGTCAGGGTTGGTCCACAGTTATATTTCCCCCAAGCACAGCAGAAAACACTTCTGTGGGTATTGTCAGGAGACAAAGCAACCTCTCCCCTCCTCTTCGTCGGCCGTCACCAGCTCTAAGCCCTGTGGAGTGAGCAGCTCAGGGGTCCCCTGAGACACAGATCACTCTGCACCGCTGAGGGTGGCCGTCCGCTTTTTAAAGTCTGCGACGCTACAATGCCTGCTTTTCTTCTCTCTCCATTCACCAAGTAACTACTGTCATGACAAGAAGATGCCCAGGTAATCGACAGGTGGTGATTCTTGGGCTTAAGAGATGAGCAATTTTCAGGAGTTCCCATTGTGGTTTAGTGATAACAAACTCAACTAGTATCCATGAGGATGTGGGTTTGATCCCTGGCCTCGCTCAGTGGGTTAAGGATCCACCGTTGCCATGAGCTGTGGTGTAGGTTGCAGACACAGCTCAGATTCTGCATTGCTGTGGCTGTGGTGTAGGCTGGCAGCTGTGGCTCCGATTCGACCCCTAGCCTGGGAACTTCCATATGCTGCAGGTGTGGCCCTGAAAAGACAGGAAAAAAAAAAAAAAAAAGGCAAGAAAGCAAAAGAGATGAGCAATTTTCAGAAATGAAACCAGTTTCTTGGGGGGATGGTCTCTGGAGTGGTGACTGCAACCAGCCTATGGCAGAGGCCAAGCCATCTGAAGCCCTGGGGTCACCGGTGAGACAGGACAAAGGGGTACAGGTGACAGACACGCACGTTTTAGGTTCCTTTCTCCTCAGGGACCAGAGCAAAAGCCAAGAGCAAGTGGCTTCACTACTTGGGAGCTAAGGGTTCACGGCTAACTCAATACTGTCACCAGTGTCTCCCAGCCTGTTGGGGCCTGTCACCCGCGCCCCCAGCCCATCCCCTTTCTAACCTGCCTCGTCCTTAGCACTCCAGCCACTGCTACAAAAGAAAAGTGCCTTCAATCTAAGTTTGCCACGTACATTTCACAGGCTTACATCACATTCTGTGGCCATTTCTTTCCTCGGAGCCACCACCCCAAGCTATATTTATCACCAACACGTTCAGGAGTCCAGCTGGTTCGGAAGGGCCAGGCCTAGGGACCCTTTCCTCGGGTGGGGAGACGGGTGCCAGCCAGGCCAGGTGGCTGCCATCCCCAGAGTCGGGCGGCAAGCCCGGGCCCCCGTGGCCGCTCGCCAGCTGATGTGCCACATTTCCCAGGAACCTGAAGGCCAAGGGAACCTCAAGGCCTCTCTGCTCCTCGGGCCTGAGCTTCTGCTCTAGAACCGTGGTCTGCAACCCCATCCTGCAAGAGCAGCCAGCTCCAGGGGGAGGGCATGGCCGCGGAGGACGGAGATCTAGCTTAGGCGCCATGAGGAGCTCCCGGGTCCCTGTCCCCCTACAGATCCCGCTGCTCCTTTAGGGGAGAGTCTGTTGAAAGTGAAGGTTCCAAAGGCTTCCCCAAAGGAGCTGACTTTCCAAAGTGTGCGCCGGGAGAGTTTCGGGGTTCTGGCCAAGGACTCGGCGCTGCTGCGGAGCACGAGCCGGGGGGACCCCGGACCAGGTCCTGACGCTGCGCCTCGGGGGCCGCCGGTGCCCTGGTGATGCTGAACCGGCTCCACAGGCTCCCCCCGTCCTGCCCTCCTGTTTCCCGGCGAGCCTTCGCAGGGCCCTCCTTTCACCCAGCGCCTCCACATCCTACAGGTTATTTGAAGAAATAGCTGAGAAAGAGTAACTGTCATAGAACCTCCCTTTCTTAGCTGCTTATAAATCCTGATGGCACACGGGACAAAGTGACTGAAAAACACAGGAACCGAGGCAAAGCACTGCAAACCCGAGGAAACCACCCCGTTTGCATGTGAAGTCTACGCTCTGCTTACGAGGACTTGGGCTGTGGCTGCCCCGCCTGCACGAGTTTGAAAACGTCATGATGATGCTAAAACACCACGATGAATACATTGCCAATCGCCCCCGAAACCGACAACTTCATGGGTCTCAAGTGTGGAAAAAAGCAGGTTCTTCGAATCACAAGGAAAAACTAAACTATCAACCCAAGGGCAGTCAGTGCTTTCAGTCAGCAACCTTTCCACGGCGACTCACAGAGCCACTCCGTTTCAGCGACGCCGAGTGGCAGGTCAGGGGACAAAGCAGCAGTTCCAGGAGTTAGCTGGGCTGCCTGTGGGCGCGGGGAGGGAGCCGCGGCTGCAGCCGCCTGCCCTTCACCGTGCTTGGCCTTCTGCTCGCTCCGGGCCGACCCCTCCCGAGCAGCCGAGGTCCCAGCGAGGGCAGATCCTACGGGGAGAAGGCCAGCGCCTCTGCCTCGAAGGAGGGCTTTTCTCGGGCTCCGAGTCAGAGGGGAGACCCCCAAGGACAGATGCTCGGACTGCAACTATAAAGCCTCCATCCTAAGCCTCAAAACTGTCCCCCTTCACGTAAAATTCTGCCCTTGTGACCAAGGCGTGAACGCCGAGTTGGTTCGTCCTGGGTGATGGGGCGACTCACCGGGAAGGGCCGCCTGCCTGCAGATGTTCCCACTCAGCAACGCTAACGCTGCCAGGCCCTCTGGCCTGCCCTCTGCTCACTCGGGCCTTGCACCTGCGGCCTCCACTCTCCCTCCCGCTGGCCTCCCTGTGCTCCGCGTCCAGTGGCAGACAACTTCCCAGCATCAGAACAGGTTATCTCCTAGAGGCGTTTTGTTTTACTTCGAAACTACTTCAGAGAGTGACTCCCTCTAACGGGAAAATGCTTCAGGACAAGCCAAGTCCCCACGCTGCCTGCACTGCCAAGTGCCACCGGCTCTTAGGACGGGGACAGGCAAGAGGTAAGGAGGAGGGGCTCAGCCAGGCACCTGCGGACCCGCGAGCACGCGGCTACCTGGTCTGTTCATGAAGTCACAGTGGCCGAGGCCCGCGATGTCTATTCGCTTCATAAACAGCACCATGCTGGTGAGGTTGGCGTGCTGCATTTCTGCGGGCTTCAGGGGCCGCATGTCTTTGGAGGCGAATTCTTCAGAGTACAGACAGAAAAGCTTCCCTAGAAGGAACCAAGGAGAGCGGTGTTAATGCTCCAGTGTCGCCGGCGGCAAGGACGCACTCGCTGGGCTCGCGGTCCGTGGAGCTACCTGAGGACGAGGAGCCGAGGACCTGCTTGCGCATCTCCGCCTGGCTCTGGCTGATGGGCTGCAGGACGAGCGAGTCTGCCCGTATTCGGGGGCTGTACACCTTCGAATGGAAAGACGGCATCTTTAGCGTCAGTCGCTCAGGGTGCAGCAGGCTCACTGGCCCCAAAGTGACTGCTGTTGGCAGCACCTGACTCCATGAAATGCTCTGCTCCAGACGCATTTCCTTTTTGTCATTTATCACAGCTTCACCTGCCTTGAGATGGAAGCTGCAAGGGCTCTGATAAATGGATAACGGCTCTCACTGTGGCTTTGATATATATAGGAGCTCTGCACCATCTGCTGAAACACCAATGCCACTCCTCAGTGCTACGCTGCTGGATGGTGACAGATACTCATGTGCCACGTTGAGAAAAGGATGGTCATCTGACAGGCGGTGTCTCCTCAAGGGTTCCATTCAAGTCGGCTGTGATCATGGGGGTCTCACCTTTGTAACATATGCTGGGCTTTCCTAGTCCTATGAGTTAAGACAAAAACTGCAGCTGGGGAGTTCCCGTCGTGGCGCAGTGGTTAACGAATCCGACTAGGAACCATGAGGTTGCGGGTTTGATCCCTGGCCTTGCTCAGTGGGTTAAGGATCCGGCGTTGCCGTGAGCTGTGGTGTAGGTCGCAGACGCGGCTCGGATCCCGAGTTGCTGTGACTCTGGTGTAGGCCGGCGGCTACAGCTCCGATTGCACCCCTGGCCTGGGAACCTCCATGTGCCGCAGGAGCAGCCCAAGAAATGGCAAAAAGACAAAACAAAACAAAACAAAACAAAAAACCCCCAAAAATTGCAGCTGGCATGAACAGGGACTTCTTACGCATGTTTCATTTTTTTTAGGGTGCACCTGCGGCATATGGAGGTTCCCAGGCTAGGGGTCGAAAGGGAGCTACAGCTGCCGGCCTGCACCACAGCCACAGCAACACCAGATCCAAGCCGCGTCTGCGACCTACACCACAGCTCACGGCAACGCCGGATCCTTAATCTGCTGAGCAAGGCCATGGATTGAACCTGCGTCCTCATGGATGCTCGTCAGATTCGTGAACCGCTGAGCCATGACGGGAACTCCTCTTACATGTGTTTAAAGGTAAGTAACAGCCCTGGGTTCTCTGAATGGTGGACTGATTCAGTAAGATCAACCCACACTGGTTCCAAGGGAAGCTTCCTCCTGGTTGGAGCTGCTCTTCTCACGGGATCAAGGCCATTCAGGAGAAACAGCTTCCTGGAGGGATAAAAGCTACGCACACCTCATAAGAGTAAGAGGATCAACCCTGGGCAGGCTCGTTTCAGTTTAAACGCTATGATTGCTGACATACCACTGTCTTTGAAAGTTTGAGATAGCCTATTTCCATTCTTCCTAATTTTTAATTTAAAGATAGTGATAAAAATAGACGTGTATTTGAAAAAGTTAGGATGGAATTTTATCCTGGCAACTATAAAGCCAAACTCAGCTACAACTAAAGTCAGTGTTCCTGAAACTAGTTCCTAGTGAAGCAGCTGGGGGAAGGCACTACCTATTTTGACGCAGGGCCTACCGAAAACACCCAAGTGGGAGATGTACAGAGGAAAAGGTGAGTTCAGGAGTCAAAGAATTTGCTTTACTATTTGTCTCTCCTTCAAACCTTTTCCTCCGGTATCTCAAGCCATCCGTTTCCAGATCACCGAGCTGCTAATGAAAGGCAGCTACAGGGGGTCAAGATGCAACAGTCCCCGCACACGGTACAGAGAACCCCCGAGTGCGACGCATCCCTCCTTGCTGGTCACTAGGTAGGAGCCCAGCAATTACCAGCAGCCCCTTTAACCTACTCAATAATAATTACCTTTCTTCTCTCCACGCCCACATCAATGACAAATCTGACTGTGTTGCTCCAGATCAAAGACTCTCCAGAGCTTGCAGTTAACACCACTCGTCTCTGATAAACTTGGCATCTTTTTTCTGCTTCATCATTTGGCTTGAACAACGCACATTTCTCTTTTGGATACAAAGGAACCACCACCAGCTCTCCAAGATCTGGGTTTAAGTTAGCGCCTTCCTGACAGACAATTTCGTAAGCCTTTTCAATATCCTGAAGTGAAAGACAACATCATCCATGAGAATAGAGTACATTACAAAAAACTTCACTACTTTAGAAAGAAATGTCCAAATTACATAAAACCCACAGGCAAAAGCTGCGTAACGCAGAGAGGGAAAGAAATGCTTATGTTGTTGCCTACGAGTATCTCTGAATACAAAAAGAGTATCTAACAGTGTGAGAACATGTCTTTGGGGAAGTTACATATAACTTATAAACAATTTCATTGCATTTAGTCCACAATGGTCTTCCTCTTGTGAAATGTACTGTCTTTGCTTTTATGTATCCTGCTATTGCCCTAGCTTGATGTGATTTCTCACACCCATTAGCCACGGCAGGTGCACAAAGGTTATTCTCACATCAGTGATGATAACTCGTTGTGCTCTGAGGGTGGCAGAACTAAGAATTACAGAACAATTTCCAATAAAAGTACCGGAAGAATGGGATTGAACTAACTCAAGGGCTTTGTAGGTGGACAGATCTGCCTAGAAAAGTAGCGAGACCTGGGGTGCGCTATTTGAAAGTTGCCCCTGAACTGCCGAGGGGCCCCCAGCATGGAGGGCAGGGGCCGCCTGCTGGCCCACAGAGCAGTTACCCAGGTACGTTCTCCTGCTCGCACCTGCCTCTTCTGCATGGAACTGGTTTGCTTGGGGCTGATTTTCTAACCAAGCAAAGAGCAGGACGATGGGTTGTAACGAATGAAAACCTGCCAATTGGAATAATCAAATAAAAACTATTTCCTTCATTTTTAAAAAAACCACTCTAATCACATCATCATTTTATGTGAGCAAAGCTTAGAAATTTCCCAGGAGGAGAATGAGTCCTTGAGCTGTGTCTCCCTGCGCCGAGCCTTGAAGGGACATGGTCTTCCTGGTGGCACCTCCACACGTGCTATTTCACCCTCAACAGCCACCCTGCAGCTGGGGGAGGAGGCACGAAGCCAGAAGCCGGCTCACAAACTGTCAATCAAAACAAACCTTCAAGGAGTTCCCGTTGCGGTGCAGCGGAAACAAACCCGACTAGGAACCATGAGGTCGAGGGTTCGATCCTTGGCCTTGCTCAGTGGGTTGGGGATCTGGCAGTTCTGTGGCTGTGGTGTAGGTCAGCAGCTGCAGGTCCAATTAGACCCCTAGCCTGGGAACCTTCATATGCTGTGGGTGCGGGCCTAAAAAAAAAAAAAAAAAAAAAAAAAGCCAAAGCCAAAACAAACCTTTAAGTTGCACTGAAATCATCCTTATTCTCTTAGAATTTGGGCCACTTATTTTTTATCTGCTTCCAGTTGCTAAAACTTTTTAGTTGTAGGGGGGGTTCTCATGTTGAATTTTGTTCCAAATGGGGGGGGGGACTTTTAAAATCTTTAAAAGGGAAAAAGAGGAGCGAAATCGCAACGGACACTGCCATAGAGTTTGGACTCAAGCTCGGCCGATAGAAGCTCTGATGCCATAATCTTGAGAACTGTAAAAAGTGCCAATGATGTTTATCTTGAGCCTCAAACTGTCTCCTCATTTCCTTCTTGTGCAAGGTGTACGGGGCACTCACGTACGTGGGCCTCTCCTACAATTACCCGCAAAGCTAAGGACACACAGTGACCAGCACTGCAGGAAGGTCTGTAGCTCCTCCAGAACGAAAGGGCCACCACTGTATGGAACACGTCCCAGGACAGTCTTCAACCTACGAGCACTTTCCTGGTGATGGCTTGCAGCTGCCTGACAGTCTGGCTGGACTGTACCATCAATTGTCATTTGTTTTCTACTTAATTTATTTCTTTTTGTCTACGTTAAAAGGTGGCTACGTGGCGTTCCCAGGTTTTCTAGTGGTTCGGATTCAGCGCCTTCACTGCTGTGGCCCAAGTTCTATCCCTGGTCTGGAATTGAAAGCCCACATCAAGCTGCTACCTGCTGTGGCCAAAAAGGAAAAGAAATGGTAATTTTTTAAAAGTGGCTAAGTGATCAGGAGCAACACACTGCAAGCCTGCAGGGCTCCAGGCCTCCACTCAGTACAGGGCCCGGGGGAGCATGTGGCTGATGTGAGGCATTAAGTGAGCAAACACGGGGCCCCCAGTGCTCACCAAACCGAGATGTTTGAAGGTATTTCTGCACATATAAAATGATGTCTTAGGGGCAAAAATGACAATTAGCACATTTCTGTTCGACTGCCTGGGTTTGTCCTCATGTGACATTAAATTGCTGTGGCAGATTTTCAGATTTCATAAAGAAATCAAGAGAGTGTCAAACAGCACGGGGAGAAGCGGCTGACGACTGGCATCAGTGACGCCAGAGCAAGACCACACTCTCCAAAAGACAAATTCCAAGGTCACCGGAGGGTCTCCATGCCAGCCCCGACGGAGGACGTCGAAAAGAAAAACGCCCCCCAGGACGCTGAGCTGTGTTCCGCTGGTAGGTGGGGAAGAGGACACCCGATGACACCCGGGGATCTGGGGGCTGAGTTGCCAGGGTAAAAACCGGCTCCAGCCAAGGCGGGCTCTAGCCAGCAGCCCTGCCGCCTGGCCCTCGGGGAGCCCCGGGCTGGCCCCGGGCCACGGCGGCAGCACCAGCCAAACCACGAATCCCTCTCAGGGGCTCAGCACGACAGGACCCGCCCCTCGCTTCCCATGCGCCATCACGGTGGTGACCTCAAGACTCCGCCAGACTGACGGGTTCCTAACAGGCAGGGTCTTTCTGGTCTGACCTCCAGAGCTCGCTAAGCCCTGAATCTGACCGTTGTCGCGAGTGTCCTGGGTAAGTCTGACATTCACAAGTCACGACGCCCGTAATTACTGCGTGTGTGAAACTTGTGAGAATCTTAAAGTAGATCGCCTGCTACCCTCAAATCTGCTAGGAGCTTTATTTTTCAAAACCCCACTCTGGGATTTTTGCTTACTGACTTGAAATGACAACCGGTCCCACCCGTCGTAATGACACAGGCCGGGAACGCCGGCTTCCAGTGCTCTAGACGTCGGGTTCTGCCTCCCTCCCTTCCTCAGGCTTCACCCGCTCACTCTGAGGCCCCCTAACTGTCTCCCTCAGTCCTCCTCCTGTCTCCTTAATCGCTTTCCTACTTCCCTCAGGACCTTCCTGCATACGCTGAATCATGCGGCATTAGTGAAGGATCACAGAATAAATCACTGTAATAGGCAGAAGATTTACTATTCAAGAAATGGCGTATAATCCATACATGAAAAATGGATAAATATGCCGGAGTTCTCGTCTGAGATTCTAAATTACCTTCTTTATGGAAACAGATAAAACTGAAGTTGTGACTACATCGTCTAAAGTTCCCGAAGCTAAAGAATCCTTCATGCTTTGAATATAAAGCAGAAGAGATACTTCTGAAGGTGCTGCTGGAAGCGTGTGAAGACTGGAGGAAAGGCTCTGATACAGAGCTGAGCCACGGGGCTTGGTTCAGCTGGCGGCTCGGCCACTGCCAAACGGTTTCCCTTTGGTTTCCGCTTAATCACTGGATTCCCCACGTATGTGGGTCGTGGTCGCCGGTGCTTTTACTCTGAGATGATGGGGAAGGGAAAAGGGCCAGGAAATTCGTCTCTAGGAAGACAGGTTTCACTCTTGAGAGTCTGGGGACTTTTAGGTTTGGCCAACAGAGCAGGGAAGAGGGAAGCAGGGCCAGGGTAACCCATTAAAAGACACAACCTCAAACGGCCCCTGCCGCTGTAAGAGCAATCACGGTCGCTCAGGTGTACGTTCCAACGGCTGTTCTGAAAAGACTTTTTCTTTTTTTGTCTTTTTGCCTTTTCCAGGGCCGCTCCCACGGCATATGGAGGTTCCCAGGCTAGGGGTCGAATCGGAGCTGTAGCCACCAGCCTACACCACAGCCACAGCAACGCCAGATTGGAGCCCCGTCTGCGACCCACACCACAGCTCACGGCAACATCGGATCCTTAACCCACTGAGCAAGGCCAGGGATTGAACCCACAACCTCATGGTTCCTAGTCGGATTCGTTACCCACTGCGCCACGACAGGAACTCCTGAAAAGACATTTTCAAGTGTCCAAGTTAAGATTTCTCTCACTCATCTTTTTAAGGAAAGGAGGCCCAGTGGAGGGATCTCTGTGGCCTTCTGGGGGCGCTATAAATTAGATGCTCTGGCCTAGTCCTCCACTGCCCACCGTAGGAACGCTGTGGGCACTTTTCGGCTTCCTGACTCCATGCTGAGCCCTGAGGCTCTGCTCTGCGGCTCCACACGTGCTCCTGCCACGAGGGAGGCAGCCCGAGGGTGCGAGGAATTGGTGTGATCTTCTACCCAAGACAACGCACAACAAACCTTCGGGGCAGCCCAGGATCGGGCCTGTGTCTGGGGGAAGGCGGTCCACTCTGGGGGTCACCCCCAGAAACTCCTCAGAGGCTGCCCATCCTGTGCTCCAGAGGAGCCTGTGCTTTTAGCACTATGTCCTTGCTCCCCTCTTAGCACAGGCTCTACGTACTCGAAATCGAGGCCTCTTCTAACGTGTACAGAAATGAGGTGGGACGGAATCAAGTATTTAAACAGTTCCTTAGCAAACTGAACCCTGGAGGTTAGCTGTTAAAGCCTCCCAGCAAGGTTCAAAGGTTTCCAGTAAGTACCCTTATCATCCTTTTAGGTCAGAGTATTACTGACTTACTTGTTCACAGGCCAGAAAGACTACAATGTCCCCTTCCTCACCCGAGTGGTGAATTTCGAAGATAAGGCGTAAAACAGCCTCCAAAGCCTCCTTCTGAGCCCCGCTCAGGTACACCACCTCCACAGGGCGCGTACTGGTCACTTCTATGAGAGGCACGTTGCCGTAGTAGGAACTGAGTGTGCTGATCAGGTGAGGCGAGGAGTTAATTATGAGCTTCAGCTCTGGTCTCGCCAGTAACACGTCTTTCAGCAGCCCCAGCAGCACGTCCGTGGCGATGCTTCGTTCCTGAACATCGTCTAAGATGATGACCCCATAGCTGCCCAAGAAAGGATTGGACATCATTTCTCTCTGCAACATGTCATCAGTACAATACCTACAAAGAAGAAGCAGCGACGTTAGAACACGCCCATGAAAAATCGGACCAAAACCTCCTGACACGAACAACAGAAACGCCTTTCCCATGCCCACTGTCTACATCAGGCTCTTAAATCTTTGTGGGGCCAAGAGTCCTCCTGACACGAACAACAGAAACGCCTTTCCCATGCCCACTGTCTACATCAGGCTCTTAAATCTTTGTGGGGCCAAGAGTCCTTTAAGCTGATAAACCCTACAGACCTTCGGAATAGAAAAATACCCATAAACACATTTCAAACAGTTTGCCTACGGTTCATAGACCCTCTAGAGTCCATTGCTGAGCCCTAGGTTACGGACCTCTGCCTTCAATGTTTATCACAGGCATTAATGGGAGCCACATTTAACATCTGCCCCGACCTTTTTAAACAAAACAGAAATTTAGCAAAATATTCTTGGCAGGAGACTATTTTGAGTCACACACCTTCAAGGAAAGGATACAAGAGGGACTGTCCTGGCTCAGGCTCATGGCCCGGTGAGTCCACTGGGAGGACTCTGTTGGTGGCACATGATGTCACCAAGGGGTCAGCATCAACCAGCTTGAAATACCACCCAAATCATAACCACAAAAAAGCATCTAAAAAGTAACCACTTATTTGAGGGCAGCACGCAAACTGGCCCGCATTCCTGGAGGAGGGAAGGGTCATTGGTGATATCAATGGAATTTTCCAGCACTTCTTGGGATGTCTTTAATTAAAAGTACTAGTAAAAATAAGCACCTGGTAGTCACCATGCAAACATCCTCTTTCTGACACCACTTACACATTTACCTGTATTATTCCTTGAGGAAACCAATCCTGTAAGTTTTCTGCCCATTCTAGGTACTTGTTCCTGTCTATGGCAGGTCTGAAACTGCTATTCTTAAAAAGTCTGCTTGGGAGTTCCTATTGTGGCTCGGTGGGTTAAGAACCTGACAAAATGTCCATGAAGATGCAAGTTAGATCCCTGGCCTTGCTCAGTGGGTTAAGGATGCAGCACTGCCGCAAGCTGCGGCTCTGATTCGACCCCTAGCCCAGGAACTTGCATATGCTGCTAGTGCAGCCCTAAAAAAAGTAAATAAGTAAATAAAATAAAATAAGATAAAACAAAATAAAATAGAACAGCAAGCCTGTTTGCAAGGCTGGCCCTTGGCTGGCACGTGGGAACTCTGACCTGGGAGGGTCCTCACTGTCCCCAGGACTGAGGTTTGCTGTCTATACCATGGTCTCACAATGCGTCTAACCTGCTTCCCTTCTGTGGATCTGGACGTTTAGAACACAGAGGCAGAGGGCCTGGTGTGACCAGCCCGGGGCACAGAGTCCCTAGTGACTGCCCTGGCAGGACAGCATTTCACACTCGCTGGCACAGTGCGCTGCCGGAGGACTAAGCGCGTCCTAGGAGAGTCCAGGGGCAGGGCTCTCGGCGGCCTGGGCCTGGATCCCTCTGGACCTCGCCCTGCGCCCCATGGGGCCTCTGCTGATGGGGGCTTGTGTCCTTTCCCTGCAGTCACTCTGAGCTGTGGGTTAACCACATTCTGAATCCTATGAGTCCTCCTAGCAAATCATCAGACCTGGGGGTGGTCTTGGGGACCCCGATACAGTCCTCAATCAACCCTTTCCAGGGAATAAAGAAAAGGAAGGAGAAAACATTAAGCTGTGCTGGTACAATAAACAGTTCTCATTTAACCTGTGGAATAAATCTTCAAGGGAGACATTACTCTCTCAGCATTTATAAGGTTCAGAAAGGTGAAGTGTCCTGCTGAAGATCACGGAGCCAGAGAGAGGCAAGACGAAGTCTGAATATCTACTGCATTTCGCCGCACCGTCAGATTACAAAGATCGCCCCTCTGGCTGCTAGGGACTGGCGACAGAGTCTTGTTCTCTGTGCCCCTTTAAGAGATCAGAACCCTTGCCCTCTGCCTTCCCCCTGTATTTGCCCTCACTCTGAGTCTTACCAAATCAGTGGTGATAAACTGCTGATTACTCCTTTCCTCAAACCTGAAACAGAACATATGCTCAATACTACAGTATTCTATACGGTGCAAAATGCAAACAAACAGAAACGCATCCACAAGCTAGTTTCTGGTCCTCTTTTGCCGAGGTTAACTAGTATGACAATGATGCCAGTTACGACTGGCTCTTGTCTGAAAACAAGTTTTTCATCTCTGCTCTTTCCTTCATGCTAGAAGTGAAATCTTTATTCCTTCCTCAGCAAAACTCATCAAAGCACTGACCCGATAGGATGAAAGACTCCCTCTGCCAGGTGGAGGTGTCTGAATATTATGTAAACACATCCAGGCTTAATGAAAAGGAGAGCAGATGTGACTCACTTAAAACTCCGTGAGGCTCAGCAGACAAGGCCTGGCCTCCCAGATGGTAAACCCAACACTAAGGACCAGTCCTAAAACTGACTGCGCAAACCTTCAGTTTTCTGCCTCAGACAGAGAGTCTATTTCTTGCCTTTCCATTAATAAGATTACGTGGACAGTGCTTTCAAAAATGCTGCTCCTGATGACTGTGTAAAAAAAAAAAAAAAAAAAAGGCTATAGTTTGGAAATGTAATTTCTACTTTAAATTCTTATTTGTATTTAAATTCTTCTTTTAAATTCCATTTTGTATTCCTTAAGAACACAATAAAATACAGGAAAGTTTTACTTTATTATTTTCTATTTATTTATTTTTTTGGGCTGAGCCCAAGGCACGAGGAAGTTCTAGGGCCAGGGACTGAACCTGTGCCACAGAAGTGACAACACCGGATCCTTAAGCCACTGCGCTGCCAGGGAACTCCCAGGAAAGTTGTATTAATATGTTTTAAAATTATATGTATTGAATTTGACCTTAAATAAACACTTGAGTAATTTTTAAAAAAATCTTTTCTCTAGAGGGTCCAATTTGTTGAAATTTACGTGTCACTTCGACAAGACACTGTGATATCTAGTTCGGAAAGAATAGGTACACAATATTCAGGTGTCCACTGTTTTGAAAAAGGCCAGAAAAAAAAGCTTAAAGAGGAACGAAGTTGTCCTACGCATCCAGAAAAATGCTAGTGGCAAAAGATGCTATTTACTGAGTGTCTATTATGTGCCCCATAGAGTAGATGCTAGTTACAAAGAAAATGGAAAAGACAACATGAAACCCACCACACTGCCTTCCATAATCAAGAGCTACCCTTAGCTCCTCATATTTAAAACAGCTTTGCAATCTGAGCTTACCAAAAATCACAGCCAACCTGGGTCTCCAGAGAAATGGGTGGCTGGACCGTACCTTCGTCACCACTACTCACGTGTGACAGGGCTTTCAGGCACAGCCACACACAACAGCTCACCGCATCCTCGCAACAGCCCGTTTCACAAACGGGGAGGCGGACACATGGAGGCTGGGGGCTCGTGCAAGGCTACAGGAGGTGGGTGGCAGAGACAGTCCCCTTACAGCCCTGCCACCTCCTCTTGGGAGCACAGAGCACCCGGAGGAAAACAACGTCCTTGCATCATACAGGGCTTTTCACCCGTGTGGGCCTTTGCTGGGGTTCAAACCCCGTGAGCAGCAATCAGAGTATCTGCGGACGCTGCACTGGGTGGGGGTGGCCGGGCGACAGGGGTCCCAGCAGCTACAGTGACTATAAAGTGAAGTGACAGGACGAGGAGAGGGCCCGGCAGCCCGGCGGAGCGGAAGCGGAGGGAAAGAGCACCTGCAGTGGGCGGCTCGCTCCCTCGGCCTCCCAAGCCCTTGTGGCTCAGCCTCCCCCTGACCGCGAGGCTACTTTCTCTATTAAGAAAGGAAAGTTACGTGCATAGAAGAGCTGAACAAATCTCTGTCAAACTGCAGTCCTCCCTTTGGCTGTCAGGACCGAAAGCCTGCGGGGTTTCCACCTCAAGGCCATCACATGGAAGCTGAGCCCCGCAGGCAACAGGCGTTTGAAAGCTGAGCTGCGTCTCTGACCTCCTCTTGACATTACTGGATTTCTCCACAATTATTTATCTCTATAACTTTCTAAAAAAATTCTGTCTTTCTAGGGCCGCACTGGTGGCTTATAGAGGTTCCCAGACCAGGGGTCAAATTGGAGTTGTAGCCACCGGCCTACACCACACCAGGGCAATGCCAGATCCAAGCCACATCTGCAAACGACATCACAGCTCAGCTCACGGCAACAGAGGATCCTGGACCCACTGAACGGGGCCAGGGATCAAACCTGCGTCCTCATGGATGCTAGTCCACTGAGCCACAATGGGAACTCCTAAAAAAATGTTCTGTATCTGCACACTTGATCATATTAATAAGAAAAAATCATTGTAAGATTTCCTTTAAAAACTGACTATATCCAAGAGTCCTTTTCCAAAGGTTTCTAAAGTTTAGATGGCACTCAAGATATGAAAATACATAATTAGCTTTAGAACCTAGTCAGAGCCATCCTGTAATTAAAGCGGTGCCCATGCGAGACGCCACGTCAAAACTGAAAGGATGAAGAGCCGCCCTGTCCCTCAGCTCTTCGATTAGTTTGTGCGTCCCACAAAGTGGAGAGTGTTTTTCTTTGTGTCGCTCATGGACCAGCTGCATGATAAGTAATTTATAAGAACAGATCAATACAATGACTCAGGGACACCACGGCTGTAACAGCCGAAGGTGACACATCTTCAAGAAGCTCCAGTCGCACTTCTGCTGATCAAGAGATTCCCTGTGGCTTCACACCAGCCCCGAAGACTGATGTTTTCTTTTTGTGAAGACAAACATTTGAGGGAAAGCAGCTCAGTACACATCGAATGAGTCCTACGGGCGTTCCGAATGGGAGAGGAGCTGCCCAGAGCTGGCAGCGGCTGGCTGGACCTGGCACCTGCCTTCCCTTCCGTTGGCACATGTGCTGAACGTCCTCTGATGGGACAAGCATGTCAGACGCTGGGGATTCGAGGACACAAAAACCATCCCCGAGATACTGTGCTACCCAACGCAACCGCACCCTGCAACACCAGGGCAGGGCGTCCCCACGGAGGCCCCAGCACGCTGGGGTGCCCCGTGGTGCAGACACATTGCTGCCGAGAGACTGTCTCCCCAGACCTTGGGTGGGTGGCTGAAGCCCCTGGGATGGGCAGCTCGGACCATTTCCTGGAGGTGCCCTAAGACTCCCACTTTCCATGAAGGCTAGGAGAGAAACTGCTTGAGAAACTGGCCCAGGGCAGTGATTTTTTCCCTTTTTTTTCCTTTCTTATTCTGTTAAGCCCACTGTTTTACACAATGGGAAATCTCACAATGAAGCTAGAAATAGACA
Source organism: Phacochoerus africanus (assembly GCF_016906955.1). NCBI lineage: Eukaryota > Metazoa > Chordata > Mammalia > Artiodactyla > Suidae > Phacochoerus > Phacochoerus africanus. The sequence continues at coordinate 135,504,320 of NC_062558.1, forward strand.
AAAGGGTGTCTTTTTCTCACAACCCATGGTAGCCTGAGATGGCTCCTGGGAACCTCTAGGAACCTGGAGGGAGGACTTGGAAAAGCAGCGACCGACACTCTGCCACGATGAAGGCTGACCCCAAGTTTTCGAGCCTGGCCCTGTTCTCCAGTTTACACCATGGGCGGGTCAGGGGAGGAATCCTGGATCCGGTGACCTCGCCCCGGGTCCTGCATGATGAAAGGACGTGGCCAAGCCTGGAAGAGGCACAGACACTCCCAGCAGAGGGAAGGCACGTGGCAGACGGAGAGCCTGAGGGTCCACGCAGCTGGCACGCTGACAACTCACATGGACCCGTCGTGAGGAGCTCCAGAAGCACAGCTTGGAGCTCTGGGGCCAACCTAACAGGCTGTGACTTTTTTCCGGAGGATTAATGGGGAGATACGGAAAGCGTTTAGACAAGGAACCCTGGGGGTGCCCAGGTGGGAAAACAACAGTGCATGTCAGGCCGGGGAACAGAGAGACCCGTCACTGCTGCACGTCACAGATGCTTAAAGCAAAGGAAGGCAGAAGACCAGCCAGGCGCCACCAGGCAGGGCCGAGGCAGATGCAACCCCCCCCAGACCAACCTCAGGATCGTTTCACTGGTGCAGCAGTTCTCAAAGGGAATCACGTAGCCGACTTCGTGGCCAATGTTAACATCCATTTCGTCCGCCACTCGGAGGGCGAGCTGGACCGCGGTCTGCTTATGGACCTGTGTGCACACCACGCCCCCATGCTGGTAGTGGACGGAAAGGCAATACTCGGCACACCACTGAGGAACCTTTAACGGGGACAAAGGAGACAGGATCAGCCCCGCTGGGAAAACACCACCCCCACCCCCACCCCAGGGGTTCATCGCTTTCCTCATCTTTCTCCTGCGCCAATGAAGCCACAGCAGACTGTATTATATCTGTATTTTATCTTCGTGAAAGGAAGCAAATTGTGTTATTACTAGTAAATAAAGTTAAACATCTGACAGAAGAGGGAGTTCCCGATGTGGCACAGTGGAAACAAATCCAACTAGTACCCACGAGAACGTGGGTTTGATCCCTGGCCTCACTCAGTGGGTTAAGGACCCAGCATTGCCGTGAGCTGTGGTGTAGGTCACAGACGCAGCTCAGATCCTGCGTTGCTGTGGCTGTGGGGTAGGCCAGAAGCTGCAGCTCCGCTTCCACCCCTGGCCTGGGAACCTCCATGTGCCGCAAGTGCTGCCCTAAAAAACAAAAACAAAACAAACAAAAAAAGAATATGACAGAACATTGTATATCAACTATACTTTGTTTTTTTTTAATTTTTTTTTGCAGCACATGGAGGTTCCCAGGCTAGGGGTCTAATTGGAACTGTAGCCGCCGGCCTACACCACAGCCACAGCAACGCCAGATCCAAGCTGTGTCTGCAACCTACACCACAGCTCACAGGCAAAACCAGATTCTTAACCCACTGAGCGAGGCCAGGGATCGAACCCGCAACCTCATGGTTCCAAGTCGGATTCGTTTCCGCTGCGCCACGACGGGAACTCCAACTATACTTTAATTAAAATTAAAAAAAAAAAACAAAAAACAGGAGTTAGCAAAGACTGTGAAAGTTGGACTCCCAGATGAAAAAAAGGCAGATATAAATAAAAGACAAAGAAAAAAAATTTTTTTAAACCCCAGCTATTCTGAAAAGATTAATGTATTTATTATTATTTTCTTTCTGGTTACAAGAAAGCACCATCAAAGATATGGCTTCTGGCTTAAAACCATTATGTTTTAAGCAATGTAAATATTCAATAGCATTTAGATTAAAGACAGTGATTCAAAATTAAAACACTTACAGTTAAATCTAAACGATCATAACGAAATAACCAGATAAGCCTACTTAACATTTCCCTGGCAATAAAAGCTTAAATACACTGTCATTTATCATCTAAATACAATGAAAATAAGCCCAGTGAGATGGTCAACCAATTCATCCAGATTTGAAAAGAGTTAATTCCAAGACTGCTCTTAGGTCATTTATTTTTAAAATCCTTCTATTGAAAATGTATTATGGATAAAGTGATTTTATCAAGTTCATATGTGTAAGAATTATTATAGTAGAAAGGTACGTAACTCATTTGTATGCTGCAATCCTAAGGCACTGCCATTAAGTTATGCTTTGTTACATGTATTTTATTTTATTTTATTTTTTTGTGTTTTCTAGGGCCGCTCTCGCGGCATATGGAGGTTCCCAGGCTAGGGGTCTAATCAGAGCTGTAGCCACTGGCCTACACTACAGCCACAGCAACGCGGGATCCTTAACCCACTGAGGATCCAGGGGTCGAACCTGCAACCTCAAGGTTCCTAGTCAGATTCATTAACCACTGCGCCACAACGGAAACTCCCTGTTACATGTATTTTAAAAAGAGATCATTCTGAGTGTACTGAAGTAGATCTAAGGTATTTTAAAGTTTTAAAATTTTCAATTATCTTGAGGTTTGCTACTTACTAGACCCATCATGGAATTCTTAGCTTTTTTATTTTATTTTTTTGTCTTTTTAGGGCTGGACCTGCGGCATATGGAAGTTCCCAGGCTAGGGGTTGAATCGGAGCTGTAACTGCCGGCCTACACCACAGCCACAGCAACACAGGATCTGAGCCACATCTGTGACCTACACCACAGCTCATGGTAACGCCAGATCCTTAACCCACTGAGTGAGGCCAGGGATTGAACCCGCAACCTAAGTCAGATTCGTTAACCACTGAGCCACGACGGGAACTCCAGGAATTCTTAGCTTTTAATACGTGCTATAACTTGAAAAAAAAAAAAGCACAGCTTACCAGGAATGAGTTAACTCCAAAATGAACACCTGCTATAGACTGAAAATTCCCAGTATTAAAAGTGTAACTGCAGTTCCTCTATTTTAAGATAGGTGTCAGCCTTGTCAATAGTTTGGAAACGAATCAGTAGTTATTACTCAAGGCCCACTTTGTCCTGTGAAAGATGAGCATTTAACACACTGGGCCCCGGAACTGTGGAATCAAGGCCCACCACAAAGTACCCAGTGACCACCAGGGTCCAACCGGGTGTGCCGCTAGTTTGCTGTTTGTAAACCACAATTTCTTGAAGCGTCTGTTTCCTCTCCTGTACCGCAGGCTGAGTGGAGGAGACCTGCCTTCCAGGCTGAGCTCCCTGTCGTCTTCTCTGCAAGCTCAGCCGGGATGCGCCCTGCCCCCACAGGCAGGAGACCCCGCAGTGTAACCCCCTGGGTCCCTGACCCCGGCATGACCCACACCTCCTGCAAAGTGGTTCATGAGCCCCAAGAGAAGAGGTCAAGAGGCTTGTCACCAAATAACCCCAGAAAGGTCACTCAATACACATTTGTTACAAGAACAAATTAATTTCTTATACTTTCCAGAAATATTTTAAAATTCTATGATTCCCCTGAACTCTACCTTGAATTGTTCCCAATCACACCTAACGGGGTTCACAGGAGAGATTTTCTCTCTCGCTCCCTAGCAGATAATTTTTTCATCCTTGTCAAATCCTTACTTTTTCTTTTGTTTGTTTGTTTGGTCTTTTTGCTATTTCTTTGGGCCGCTCCTGCAGCATATGGAGGTTCCCAGGCTAGGGGTCGAATCGGAGCTGCAGCCACCGGCCTACACCAGAGCCACAGCAACGCGGGATCCGAGCCGCGTCTGCAACCCACACCACAGCTCACGGCAACGCCGGATCGTTAACCCACTGAGCAAGGGCAGGGACCGAACCCACCACCTCATGGTTCCTAGTCGGATTCGTTAACCACTGCGCCACGACGGGAACTCCAAATCCTTACTTTTTCACTTGATTCCCTCCATGTCACCGTCGACTACCTAGGTCTCAATCTGAGACCACAAACGCCACTTTTGCGAAAAAAATCGTATTAAAACTGTTTGAATCTTCGTCTCCGTTCTAGACTCAAAGAAACCTTAAGCTGGACATGCGTGGTTCCTAATTCCCCCAATACTTAATAGAAGACCTGACACATGATAGGGATAATAAATATTTGGATGGATGGAGGGATGAAGACATCAGAATGATCAAAAACAAGGGAGAGAAAGGCTTGGGCTCAGGACAGAGCCTGGGGGACAAGTAGCAGGAATGACCAGTAGCAGACTATGCACAAGAAGAAACAAACAGTCTAAGATTTCTAACTTAAAATACTAGGTAACGGCATCATTAACAACAACTGGAAACTTAACGTAAAACTAAATCAAAGAATGAATGAAGCTAAACAGCAGCATAAAGAGCTTCTGGGAGGGGGTGAAGAGTTTGGGGGAGGGAGGGGACCCTCGGGGGAGTTAGGGAGGCGGTGAGGGTCAGGGTGAAGGTCATCCCGACGGGAGGACATCCAGGTGGAGCCATCCTGGGATCAACGGAAAACAGGCCAGGAGCTAAGAGAGGGGCCAGAGCTAGAGATCCAAACAGAAGCCCCGGAATTCAGGCTAAGGAATCTCTGGAAGGCTTGGAGGCCACGGCCTCATCTGCCACACAGGACAGTCTTGGAGGGGGTACCTGCCCCAGTCATCCTGCCAGTAAACAGCACAGCCAGAACTGATCCAAGTCCTCCAATGTCTCATCGAGCTCAATGTCTGCCAGGCCACAGGTGCTTCCGAGCATCTTTATACAAAGGTGGTGATGGGAGCCAAGAGGTTCTCAGAGCCACCGTTTCTTACCGCTCTTTCGAGCCTAACAGCAGCGTGCAGGACGGCGCTAGGGTGACGGTGGCACTATTTCCAGAGCTAGAACTGCTGCTGAAATGATACCATCCAGTTTTACTAAAAACAGCTCAACACGCTCAGTCTGGTTATTATTCTAAGGTCCAGGACAGCTGCTTTCAAACTCTAGACTTCCACACGATTCAAAGGATTATGGGCCATGCTCTCAAGCTTCTGATTTTGCTTTTTAAGTGCCTCTCATTCATCTCTACTTATTCATCTAAACAAATTTTGCGACGTCAGATGCGTTAACTCTGTTCGAAAGGACCTAAACATCCTGGAGGCTGGCGGTGCCGTGACCAGACCAAACCAGCTGTCCCCGCTGTGCTCTCCTGCACGCCTCCACCGCCAGCAGATCCTTTCCTCCGAGACGAGGAAAATCATCTGCACACGTTTCAGTTAAAGTAACCGGCCACAGGCGGAACACTCGCTGTCTGCCCACACGGGCGAGGTAAACGCTGAGCCAGGTCACCACCAGCTGCAGAGGCCCCGCAAACGCAGGCCTGACCGCAAACGCACGGCACCCCATCCCTCCCCCAGGGCCGGCAACCGTAAGAGGTGCTATAATGCAAAGTGGAAGGGTTGTCTCTGAGCGAAAAGGTGACGCATGAAATCGCCTCTCCCGGTTCCTACGATGTCTGTGCTGCGCGCATCTCCGGCGTCAGTCTCGGCAAAGCCAAGACGCTGTGACGGCTGACGCCTCCGCCAACTCCAAGGACTGGCCACGAACGATGGTTCTGCAAATGCTGTGAGAGGGGGACGTGTCACAATTTCAAGGGACACGAAGGGACAGCCTCACAGGGAGACGCATACCAAATACCGAACCATTCCGCACTCCGGTTCTGAGCCTCCTCTGGGAGGGGCTTTTTCTTTGTCCCAACAGACCTTTCACCCTCCTCCCCAGTCGCTCAGAAACCTTCGTGTCTCTTTGGAAGATGCACCCCTTCCCCCTCCGGCGTCTAGAACACACTTTAGCACCTGGCAAAACTTGGGCCATTTGGTGAACAAAACAGGAAACTGTTCTTTTCGCTGAAAGAAACAAACCTATTTACAAGTGTCCAGGAGTGTGGGCTCGAGACAACACCCACACTTTCTTATTTGGTCGAGAAACTGTCCCTGGTGGGAATGCCGACTTCGAAGACTTTCCTCCTGAGCTCACCTAACAGTTTCTCCACCTTCTCTCCACCCCGATTTAAAGGCCATTTTGCGGACGGTTCGAGGGGCCACACGCGGCAAAGCCTCGGTGGAGGATCCCGCCCCCACCGGCTCCAGGGCGCGGGGTCAGGGTCAGTGTAGACGGTGACCGGCTCTCGGCTCTTATCTCCTCCCTGAAAGCAAATCATCAGGCCTCCGGCCAATCTGCCGACATGAGAGCAGGTAAGAGGAGTCCTCTGAGGAACCCGAATCTAACTGACATCGAGGCTTCAGCAACTCGAGTTTGGAACTGGTGTTTGCTCCGGGGTACAGATTCGGAAGGTGAAGCCAAGATGCTCCGCTCCCGGCTCCAGGCAGGCTGGGCCCAGGGCTGCACGGGGCCGGATCCCGATCAGAGCCAGCAGAGCGCAGGCATCCCCTGCGGTCTCGTCGCTGCTGCCTCAGCAAGAGCACGGCCACCGGGTCACCCTAGTGTGGACCCTCCTGCCCCTCCCCCACCGCTAGAGACCAATTCGCCCCCTCTGCCCGCTGCACAGGAAGGCCGAGAGACGGAAGTCACTGTGAGACGGCCCCCGCAGTTAAACCCCGGCTGGTCCCAAAGGCCCCCAAGCCGTCATCGGATATCCCTGGTCTGCCCAGATCGCCTGATCCCTCCCCTGGGCCACCACCGGCACGGCGAGGTCCCACGCACTCACTTTGACTTAAGTACCAGCATCCTGGAATCCACTGCGGAAAGGAGCCGTTGAGGACCACAATCCACCCGAGGGCAGGAATCCCTACACCAGCACTGCTGCGAGGTGCCTAAGCCAGCTTGGGCCCCTAGGGCGGCGGCGTGAACCGGGACATCAGAATACACTCCTGAGGAGTGGGCCCCCTGGATTAAATGTCCCACGTCCCCAGATATCATAATTTGTACGTATCCTGGGTGAATGCAGGTAGACTCTGCCAGGAGGAATGGTGGGTCAGTGACTCGGTTAATAAAGTGGACATTCCACACCGCACGGCTTCTTAATTTAGGCTAAGTCTCAGGTACGTCACGCTTCTTCACCTCAAGAACCCATCCGTTTCTTGGGAAATTTCAGGACAAAAGCTAGAGAAGGACAAGTAAAACAGTTCTAAAAATACTTGATTCTCTTTTAGGCTTTTTCAAACACCTGCCCCAAAAAAGATAATAAGAAAAGGCTCTACAGATGCATGAAAGGTTGTCCTCTTTTCCAGAGGGCAGTCACAAAATAGCCTTTGTACCATCTGCACGAAGAGAAAAAGAATTTTTTGGATCCAGCTAAACAGTCGCCATCCTCTTTGGAAGGTGTGGGTCTAAAGACAGATTGTTCTCGGAAAGGTTTAAAACTCGGAGGAAAAAGAAAATAGTCTTGGAAACTCTTTAAAAAATAACTAAGTTGGAGTTCCTGTCGTGGCTCAATGGTTAACGAATCCGACTAGGAACCATCAAGTTGCAGGTTCAATCCCTGGCCTTGCTCAGTGGGTTAAGGATCCGGCGTTGCCGTGAGCTGTGGTGTAGGCCAGCAGCTACAGCTCCAATTAGACCCCTAGCCTAGGAACCTCCATATGCCGCAGGTGCAGCCCTAGAAAAGGCAAAAAGACAAAAAAAAAAAAAAACCCAAGCTGTTTGCAGAATTAAGAAAACAACCAATGCTCCCATTATTTAAATTAATGCAGAATAGGCCTCCTTTCTCATCGTTTGAGTACTGTTCTGATTTCTCCCACCCTGAAGATACACACTGCCTCACACTTGCCAGAAACAAGCGTGATTTATTAAGATGATTAAGAAGTTAAGGACGACAAGACAACCACTGCCAGGTATTAACATAAAATATCACATCATACGTGACAGCAGTTCTTGCCTCTAAGATCAGAAATTCTAAAAGAAAACCCGAGGAGTGTACATTTCACAAAAATGTTAACAAGAGTGCAGCTTAGCAATTCTGAAACAAAATGTTGAGTATTCTAAGGTCTTATGAACAATGAGTGCTAAGTTTCTTATAGCTGAAGAAAGCAATTCCAAACACGGAAATGAGGAAGGCTATAGTGAACACTGTGCAACTGAACTGGAATCAGAGGCATCAATATGAACCCATGGTTTTTAAGAACAGAGAGATAGCAACAGAGATAAAGGCAAAAATACACAGGAACTTCCTGTCATGGTGCAGCAGAAACCGACCCAACTAGGAACCATGAGGTTGTGGGTTCGATCCCTGGCCTTGCTCAGTGGGTTAAGGACCCGGCGTAGCCATGAGCTGTGGTGTAGGTCGCAGACACGGCTCAAATCTGGCATTACTGTGGCTGTGGTGCAGGCCGGCAGCTGTAGCTCTGATTTGACCCCTAGCCTAGGAACCTCCATATGCTGCAGGTGTGGCCCTAAAAAGCGTGCACGCGCGCACGCGCGCACACACACGGCAGAAATATACATAGGGAAGGAAATACATAAAAATAGAAAAATAGAAAGGCAAGCAATTGAAAGAGCTGGAGAGAAAGAAGGAGAAACAGTTACAGAGCTGGAGGGAAAGAAGGAGAAACAGTTACAGAGCTAGAGAGATGTGTGCATACACACGCGTTTACCTCCTTGCCCTGCTCACTGAGAGGGCCTAGAAGCAATGATAAGCCAGTGGCATCAGGCACTAAGTACCCAGTTCTTGGCTTTTAAATATCATTCTCCATGAAAAGGGACCAGGGTTTCTTGAGAAAAAGGGCTGTTTCCAAGACTGGAACAGGGAATATGCTAGATGGGCTGCAACATCTTACTGGGCCAGAAAGAAAGAAATGCTCAAAGAATGACATCAAAAGGACACAAAAGTCACTTGAAGGGGTTCCCAGAGGCTACACTGAACAACAAAATAAGTGGGCTTAGTAATGAGTCATAACCCACAGAAAAAAATAAGAGTTTATGAATCCACACTGACATAAATAATGAAGAAGAAAAAGCTCGGTTTTACAGAAGAAATGCCAAATCTTAAATGTGGAAGGACTGTTGGAATTAGAAAGATCACCGTTTGGTTACTACCACGCAATCACGTACAAGCTAAGAATCACCAAAGGTGCCAAGAGCAGCAGCTGGGAGCACGAGGAGGAGCATCCAGAGCCTCAAGGTGCCTCCCTACGTCTTTTAAGTGATGGCAAGGTGGTAACTTGACAGTAAAGATCAAGACAGCCACCGTCTCCCCCAGTTATGAAATTTACCACCACCAGGCGTGGAGAAATCCTGGCACGATGTCCTGAGGTGGACCCACTGCACCCGTGTGGCCTCCCTGCCACAAATGCATAATCGGAATCGAATCCAAAGCAAACACCAGACAGACTCAGATCGAGGATGTTGTACCAAAGGCCCACCTTGCACTCTGCAAAAGGTGCTGGGGGAGTTCCCATTGTGGCACAGTGGAAACCAATCTGACGAGGAACCGTGAGGTAGCAGGTTCAATCCCTGGCCTCGCTCAGTGGGTTAAGGATCCAGCACTGCCGTGAGCGGTGGTGTATGTCACAGACGTGGCTCGGATCCTGTGTTGCTGTGGCTGTGGTGTAGGCCGACAGCTGTAGCTCCAATTCAACCCCTAGCCTGGAACCCTCCATATGCTGTGGGTGCAGCCCTAAAAAAAATAATTAAAAAAAAAGTTCTTAGTGGGAAAACTGATGAAATATAAATGTCTACAAACTAGGTAACAATGAGATATCAACATTACATTTCTGATTTAATTAAATCTTGACTATCCTTTATTTTTTCCATTATAGCTGGTTACAGTGCTCTGTCAATCTTCTACTGCATATCCTTGTTCTTGTAGATGTTGCTAAAGCACATGGAGGCAAAAGGTAGCATATCATCAACTTGCTCTTTTTTTTTTTAAGTTTAATTAACTAATTAATTTTTTTTTTTCTTTTTAGGGCCATACCTGGGGCATACAGAAGTTCCCGGGCTAGGAGCTGAACTGGAGCTGCAGCTGCAGGCCTAGGCCACAGCCACAGAAACGTCAGATCTGAACTGCATTTGGGAACTACACTGTGGCTTGAGGCAATGCCGGATCCTTAACTCACTGAGCGAGGCCAGGAATTGAACCTGCATCCTCATGGGTACTAGTCTGGTTCCTAACCTGTGGAGCCACAATGGGAACTGTCTCAACTCACTCTTAAAAGGTTCAGAATAAAAAAAAAAAGTTTGTGTGTGTGTGTGTGTGTGTGTGTGTAGGGAGAGAGAAAGAATGATAAAACTCATGGGGTTAAATGTTAACATCTGGGGAATGTGGGTGAACTATATATAGAAAATCTTTGTACTATTTTTTTTGCAACTTTTTGCCAGTCTGAAATTATTGCAAAATAAAAACTTTAAATAATTTTTAACTTGCCATTTGTGCACAGAAACCAGAAAAATTACACTGCTTCAGCTTTCATCATTAGCTTCTTACGACAAACTGAAATCATTCACTGTGGCAACAACTCATTATAACAAATAGTAAGTCAGAATAAATCCTTAATATTGGAAGCTATAAATTAGATTCAATAAAAAAGAACACCTATTGGAGTTCTCGTCGTGGCACAGCAGAAACGAATCTGACTAGGAACCATGAGGTTTCAGGTTCAATCCCTGGCCTTGCTCAGTGGGTTAAGGATCCGGCATTGCCATGAGCTGTGGTGTATGTAGGCTGCAGATGCGGCTCGGATCTGGCGCTGCTGTGGCTGTGGTATAGGCCGGCAGCTACAGCTCCGATTAGACTGCTAGCCTGGGAACCTCCATATGCCACGAGTGCAGCCCTAAAAAGACAAAAAAACAAAACCAAAAAACACCTACTTGTCATTCCACCTCTCCTCAAGTTCCGTTTAGAAAAAGTGTTAGAGGTCATTAAAAACATCAAAAATCTATATCGTGGAAAAAGTTAGAATTCCAGCTCAGAAAGTTATGGGACATTAGGAAGACAAGTTACCAAATCCCTTTGGACCAGAGCTTCAACATCTGAAAAATGAAGCGGTTCCATTAGATTGTCTTTGTCGTCTACTCTTATTCTTACATTATAATAATCCATACATGAATTTCGTAATAAAAATACTTATTGCTCCCTTTACAATTTAAAAATAAAATACATAATCTCACTCAAACCAAACCTCGAGTTCAAATATAACAACAATAAATATACCAACAACCCATACAACTCAACGACAAAAAAACAAACAACCCAATTGAAACATGGGCAGAAGACCCAATCAGACATTTCTTCAAAGAAGACATACAAGGCACATGAAGACATGCTCAACGTCACTAGTTATTAGAGAAACGCAAATCAAAACTACAATGAGATTGTACGTCCCCACATTAGCCAGGATGGCCGTCGTTAAAACGCTACAAACAATAAACGCCGGAGAGGGTACGGAGAAAAGGGAACCCTCCCCTGCTCGTGGAGACGTACGTTGGTACCACTATTTTGGAAAAGAATATGGAGGACTCAGAAGACTAAAAACAGAATTAGCCTTTGATCCAGCAATCCCACTCCTGGGCATATATCCAGAGAAAACCGTCATTCAAAAAGACACATGCACCTCTGTGTTCACGGCAGCACTATTTACGATGGCCAAGACGTGGAAGCAACCGAAATGCTCATCAACAGAGGACTGGATAAAGAATATGTGCTACATATGTGCGACGGAATACTACTCAGCCATCAAAAAGAACAAAAATGCCATTTGCAGCAATACGGATGCAACTAGAAATGATCACACTGCAGTGAAGTAAATCAGAAAGGGGAAGACAAATACCATGTAACATCACTTGTATGTGGAATCTAAAACATGGCACAAATGAATCCGTCTAGGAAACAGAAAAAGATCCACATAGAGGACAGATGTGTGGTTGCCACGGAGGGGTGGAGAGGGAGAGGGATGGACCGGGAGTGTGGGGTTAGCAGATGCAAACTATAATAGAACGGATAAGCAATGAGGGCCTACTGTACAGCACAGGGAACCATATGCAATCTCCTGGGACAGACTAGGATGGAAAAGATTATAAAAAGGAATGTATATATACGTATAACTGAGTTCACTGTGCTGTACAGCAGAAATCGGCACAATACTGAAAATCAACTATACTTTGATTACAAAATTAAAACAAAACAACACCCCCCCAATATAACAACAATAAACTGGCCAATATGCATTCATGAACTATCTCCCCTGATTCTTTCCCCCTTCGCAGATCCGGAAGTGTGTGGCTCCAGGCCTGGATCATATCTGTTCACTCAGCTATTTCTTACAGGCTGGAAGGTAAGAATTTCCTTGCGCTTTTAAATTTCTGTAACTTAACCAACTTCACCCACAAACATACCCACACATCTTGGTTATCGGACAGCTGGGCATGTAAACACGGCAGTTAATTCCCAAATCTATGGAGGACAAATAATAGCTACCACACCTTTTAAGGTCTAATATGCAGAGCAAAATAATTTGAATGGATTTTTGTACTATCCTAAAGAAAATCCAGTGGTACAATGAACACAACAGCTGTCCATATAAGTATTAACTTTTATTTAGTTGGTTTTAATAAGTGAAATTAGATAAGTGACTTGATTGTTGTGCCTGAATGGCTAATGCTCTTTTTGGTTTGTTTTCCGGTTTAGACAGTGTCCTCATTAGCTAAGAGAATGCTGCGCTGTCCCGCGGTAACGCCCTGAGGAATAACAAAGCGCAACATGAAAAGCGGATGGTTTTTGCGGGAGCCACTCACCTGCGAGCTCTTTCCACATGTAGCATCTCCTGAAACGATCACCACCTGACTCTGAAGGAGATTCTCCATGAAGGAGTATTTCTCCTTCCATATCGGAAGGTCCTCTCTTTCTTTCAGAAGCTTATAGTAACGGGATGAATACGGCAATCCGTCAAAAGGGTTAAGTTCCAGATCCTCACAGGCCAAAATCCCCTCCTCGTCCCCGTCACTGGAATCGAGGGACTCAGGAAAATAGCGTTTTTCCGAGGAAGACTTTGGACAGTCCAGCTCTTCTTCTTCCATCTTTTGCCCCAGCGAGCTCAAGCGGCTGCCATGCTCCTGAAAAACCCGCTGCAAACAGAGTTACCCAAGCTCAGGTGTCCCAACGTCCGGGACTTCTGCTCACGGTGTCAGCAGGTTGACTTCCTCGGATCTGCACCTTTTCTTCTTGGCTGCATGAGCCGCTGGGCTGGCTCCCTCCAGCGCTCCTTGGCACCTTAACTGCTCATCGATAAACCGTGCTAAACACAAAGAAAAAAAGAAGGAAAATCAGGCACATACACATACAGGATGTTCAAGAGAAAAAGTATGGGCATTCAAAAGCGTGGTGTTGTTTTTTGTTTTGTTTTGTTTTTTCTGTTAACTGGTTACTGTCTGCCACTTCTGCTGTCTGTTCAAAAGGCCAGAAATAATTTAGGTTAGCCCTTCAAGTCTAGCTGGCTGCAGTTTTTCCCCAGCCAGTCTAGAAAGCGATTCCACACTGGACGTGGTGCCCTCTGCCTGCCCTCTGTCACAGGTCCCTGCGTCTTGATGGACAGTGAATAGAAAGCTACAGGGGGACATTGTGGTTGTGAGGCTCCATCACGTGGTCACTAATCCCACTACAAAAGGGCTGCCAGACCCTGTACAAGGGAAGACTGTGAGGCCTGGTGAGTATTCTGCAACCCCGGCTGGCTACAAGAAAGGTTATTAGTTAGTTATTATTAAGAAATCCTGTAGTTTAAAGGAAAATATTTTTTTGAAAAAAAAGCAAAACAGTTCATTTTACATTTACTTGTGCCAGTTGACAAACTCAAGTGAGTGAACTTTTTCTTTTTTTTTTTTTCCATCTGAGGCTATGGGCAGCTTTTGTTAATGAGGTCTTTTGTTTGTTTAATTAAACCAGAAATCTCAAGCATATTTCTCCAGATTCCTGGGTCTTGAGCCAAATATGTCAGATTCAAGAGGCAATAAAATAATACAACACTCAAATGAAATGAAGAAGAGAAATTGCCTCAGAAGGGGTTAAAATTTATACCGGGAGCATTCCCCATGTGTCAGGTAAGGGGTCCTTCCTCTCCCAATCACTGGTGATTTTTTAAAAATCCAATCAGGATTGCTGGAAATAAGCCACTTTTTCCCATTAACCAAGTGAAAACTCAAAAAACTCACGTAAAAAGAATAACAAAATACAGTTCATGCTATTTTGCCACTGAGATCACTCTTTTTAGAGCACCCCATTTGTCCGAACGACTGCTTTAGACTCAGAAGCACTGGGCTCCAGGTCCAGCTGCTCATCGTGGGTAATGGGAAAAGTTCTGCCATTGGTCAAGCCAGACTCCAAGGAAACAGTCACTTGAGAAGCGTTCACTGCGAGCCTTTTCAGGGCTGAAATTAATAAACGCATTCGGACATGCTGGGGGGGAGAGGACGAGTAGGGGAGAACTTTTACAAACACACACACACACAGGGGCCAAAAGAGGGAGCACCCAACCACCAGACCAGGGAAAGGACGTTCTAACTCTCTGAAGTAGAGCTCTTCAACATCCTCTCTGGAAGCCCCTGCTCTGCGTCGCAGTGGGATCACGGCGGCGAGATCAGACAGACGTAACACGGAGTAACTGCCCCGCTGCCCCATCGCTGAGGCCAGACCCACACAACAGCTCCAAGCAACACAACAGCCTGAGATCACAGCACCAGCTGACCCTGAGAAGGTATTCGCGAATCAGAAAACTCTGCTGCTAAGAGAAGCGAACATTTCGCTTTTATTCACTTTTTCTTCTGTTCTGATGAGAATCCCTTCCAAGGGATCGCATCGTACATGCAAACTAAGTTGCTGTAATCATGACCAAGGAGTGCCTCGCGTACTGTTTCTGAATTATCTTAAAAAAAAAAAGCACAGCTATGATTTCTGTGTCCTAATATGTGTCCTTCAAATGTTTCTCTTAATTTTAGGACACTCCTAAAAGTGTAATCATCTTGTAATTAAAGTAAAATCTTACATGGAAAGTACTGACCACTTTGACCCCTTGGGATAGTCATGTTTTCTGAACAGTCATCTTTTTTCCTTCTGACGGCCACACCTGCGGCACATGGAAGTTCCCAGGCCAGGGGTCAAATTGGAGCCACAGCTTCAGGCCTGCACCACAGCCAGAGCAATGCAGGATCTGAGCAGCATCTGGGACCTATGCCATGACTTCTGGCTACAAGGGATCCTTAACCCACTGAGTGAGGTCTGGGATTGAACCCACATCCTCACAGAGACACTGAGTCCTCATCCTGCCGAGCCCCAACGGGAACTCCTGAATCATCTTTCTAGAATCTAAGGCCCACCCGGGCCCTTCCTAACACATACCAATGTATGGCTACATCATGCACGTCTCTGTCACGGTGATTCAAAGATGACCACAGGGTCTCTGCTGCTGCTCCATGGCGGGGGGCGTCTATTTCCTCTCCCCTGGAGGCAGAGCAGCCCCGGGACTCGCTAAGACCAGAGGCCCAGTGCAGGGATGCTGGACTACTTCCAAGACATTCACATGCTTGAAATACTCCCCCTGGAACCAGCTGTCATTCTGTGAGATGCCCAAGCCACATGGCGAGGCCACTAAGAAGACACCAAAGCTTGGTGTCTGCTGATGGAAAGCGCAGACCGCCAACCATGTGGGGGCGTGGAAGCGGCTCCAGCTCCGTGAAGAATCCAGATGGCCAGCAGCAGGCGCAGCCAAAGGGGCAGCCGGCAGAAGGGGCAGCCACAGGAGCCAGGTCACCGGAAGGTACCGTCAAAGGGAAGACACGGTCACTGCCCTAAGCTGCCACGTTCTAGCGACAGATAACCGCACTCCTGCCCACCAGAGTGCACTCAGAATCACGCTCCCCGGGTGAGGCCATTCTGCTCCTGCTTCTCTCACCTGCTCTCCTCCCTGGCATGTCAGAAACCAGTCAGGCTCGTGTGACAGAGACACTTGCCACGGTGGAGTCCACAAAGGGCTCTATGCCGAATCCAGAGTCTGAAGGAGAAAGCTATGAAGTCTCTGGCATCTATTTCCACTGCTCTCGGGACCTTTACTGCTACACAGCCTGAGCTCCAGATTTGGAGGAGGGGGTAGCGAGTTTTGAGCCCCCGACTCCCACGATATACACAAGCCTCTCCTCGTTTATCAGGCAACTAGCATGTATCGATTCTTTTCTCCTAGATGTAATGAAATACATACAAGAGACCCACGCCTCGGCCTTCGGGAAAATGAATAGCACCACCCTAAATAAAGGAAAAGAAATAATACAGTAGGTCACATGCCACTCCAAATAAAATTTAATAAAAATTGTTATCAGTATAAACCACATTCCAGTACAAGAATTTTAAATCGGAAAGACCGGTATTTGCTCATTTTCAAAGCTATCTTACATGAGACTACAGATTACCTAATTTGTCAAAGACGGCCCTTTGAAGTGACGCTACTCCAATCCTTAAATGAGTATTCATGAAAATAACACATATCTAATATAACATGACACCACCTCACCAAGAAAAGAATCAGAAGCTGATGTAAGACGAGCTGTGTTTTAGCCATTTACAAGGTTGGCTCTGGCCCAGTGACTCTGGGAACGTAAACACAGCTCACAGACTAGGAAGGAGAAAGTCCGCAAGGGCCTCAGTGAAACAAGACTGAAGTGCGTCCTGAGCGACGGCGTTTTGCTGCCTGATGCTCCTCGGCATCTCTCTCCAGGTTCGACTTGATATAAACGTGTTCTTCACACCCCCCGCCTCTCGAGTGCGCAATTTTAGCACCTGCTTTTAGCAAAGCGCAGGGAGCTGGGGCCTGCCCAGCGCCATCTCTGGACCCCTTCCCTTTTCTCTCTGTCCCTGTGGCCTCGTCCTGTCTCCTGGCTTCAATGCCATCCCGTGGGCAGGACTCCCATGTACATACCCTGGCGTCCTCTCTCCTAAACTTCGGCCTCCGTATTCGACCACCCATCCGTCATCTCCAACTTGGCTATTTAAACTTTACATGCTCGAAATGGAGCTGGTATTTGCCCCAAAGCCATAAACCTGGTCCTGTCATCTCCTTCCAATTGCTCAGATAAAAATGTTGACATTATTTTTGATTTTTCTTGATCTCAAATCCCACATCAGATGCTTCAGTGGGATGTGCTCGACAGGACAGCAGCCTCCTGTTGCGCCGGCCCAACCTCTGGGATTGTGAATCTGCACTTTGCTTGATAAAAAGGCCCGCAGGTGTGACCACCTCAGGGAGCGGGCACAGGGAGATCATCCTGGGGGCAGCATAAGGGTCTGCCAATCAGGGAAGCGTCCCTCGCTATCGTTGGCGGGAGATCCAACCACGGAAGAAAGGACAGAGAGGCGACGTTGTTGGCTTTGAAGATGGAGGGAGGGGACTCTGAGAGGCTGGGAAAAGCAAGGAAAGGGATTCTCTCCTGGAGTGTCTAGAAAGCAGCAGAGCCCTGGTGACTCCTCCGATTTTAACCCAGAGACCCTGTGATGGACGTCTAGGCTACAGCACTGTAAGACAATAAATTAGCACTCATTTGTGATAATTCGTTACGGGAGTGGTAGGAAACCAATACATCTGATCATGTCTGTTCTACTTTAAAATGTATCAAGAACCCCATACCTTCCACTGCCAACAGCTGGCCTGAGCCGCCAGCCTCTCACTCGGATCCCTGGCTGGTCTTCCTGCCACCCTCAGGCCCTTGCAGTCAAAGCGATCCTGCTATAGTCAGCTCAAGTCTCCTCCGCTCAAAAGCTACAGCTTCCATCTCATCTTACTCCAAGGAAAAGCCGGAATCCTGAACGGGATCCACACGTCCTGGGATCTAGGCCCATGGCCTCTCTGCCCCGTTTCCGTCGGCTCCCGCCCTCGCTCACTCTCCTCTACCCGCGTGGCACGTGCCTGCCTCTGGAACTTCGAGCCCCTGAAGTGTCCTTTCCTCGGAGAGGGAGAGCTGAACAGCAGCTCCCTTACTTTGTAAAGATCTTCATCAAATGTCAACTCAGCGAGGGCTCTGCCGCCATCTGGCTGCCCTAAGCTTTTACCCACACCCCCTGTACCCCCTACCCATTTCCTAGCTCCTCAACCTGCGTTGTTTTACCCAGTTTTGTTGTTGTTGTGTATTGTCGGCAGCCGCCACCAGACTGCAGGCACCAGGAGGCAGAGACGTGTCCACTCTGCTCACCGTGTCTAGAGCAGAGCGGGCAGGTGTAACACAGTCCGTAAATACTTGCTGAATGAATGAGTGACGTCATTGGCGCATGAGGGACACTGCCCTTCCACTTCCAGGCCGCCGCCCGCATTAAGGCAGGGACCCAGCCCTTCCGAAAACGCCCCGGGATCCCACCCCTCCCGCTTCCCGGGCCTTTCATCCTGAGACGCCCGCGACTGCCCGGCCCTGCCCCGGGGCTCTCACTCCATCTCTCCCACACACATTCTACTTGCATCCTCCCGACTCACCCCCAGTTCTGCTCAGCTTGTAATCCTGCTGAATGAATAAAGCGGAAACACGTCTGTCAGGAACTCACCATGTTTCTGGATTTCTCTGACTTTTCCTTCCCCTTTCATTCATGACAGAATATTAGATCCTTGCTGTTTTTAAAGGATATGGCCTGAAATTTTGGTGAATCACCACATTCACCAACTGAAATATTTGTACAAGCGCTTAAGCTTTCCCTTGAACCACACACCCAAAGGCAAAGTAACTCCCTTTTCATCACTTATCAAGGTTGCTTTTTTCCTGGTGACTTGAGAAGAGTTTCTGTGTAGAGGATCACAGGGCTGCACGCAGCCTCACCCAAGAGTGAGTGTCCTGCTTGCGCCAGCAGACCCCTCATCTTGGGGCCCCGTGTCAATAACCAATGTGAGGAGGCAACATCCACAAACGCCAGGGAACTACTGAACTATCTGTGTTACCATCTTGCCCCTATAGTTTCTGTCCCTCCAACAGGACCATTATTGAGCTACATCCTCTTTGGCAACTTTCACCGTCTGAACCCAAATACCGTGGGTACTTGATTAGCAATTAGAGGTTGAATAGACAATGAATCACTTTCTGTTCTTTGGAGATTTTATGCTTTTGCTGTTGTCGTTCTTACAGCCGCACCTGTGGCACATGGAAGCTCCTGGGCCAGGGGCTGAATCAGAGCTGCAGCTGCCGGTCTACACCACAGCCATGGCAACACCGGATCCCAGCTGCATCGACAACCCACACTGCAGTTGGAGGCAACGCCAGATCCATAACCCACTGAGTGAGGCCAGGGGTCCAACCCGCATCCTCACAGAGACTACATCAGGGCCTTAACTTGCTGAGGCCCAGTGTGAACTCTGATTTTATGCTTTTAAGACTAACATCTGATTGTGTTTTATTATGGATGTTATTCTCCATCTAACAGGTTGTCTCGACTCTCAGGCCTTCTGACGGCAAGGCCTGTCCTTTCATGTCTTCCGCTGTCTTATT
Source organism: Phacochoerus africanus (assembly GCF_016906955.1). NCBI lineage: Eukaryota > Metazoa > Chordata > Mammalia > Artiodactyla > Suidae > Phacochoerus > Phacochoerus africanus. Next base: position 135,523,637 of record NC_062558.1, read on the forward strand.
CGACCAGTAACTTGAGTGCCTACCAAGGGTCTACCCTATGAGCACGTGGGGACACATGCCAACAGGCAGGGTGGTTCCTGTCCTCGCGGGGCTTAGAGTCTAGGTGAGGAGAAAACAACCATTCTTAATCTTATAGTCAAAAGGAGGGAAATATTGCTGGTATATATCAAGAGAAAGAAAAAGGCTCTGGGACAGGTAAGTTTGTAGACGAGACAGAGGCCAAATCACAAAAGATCTGATGTGCTACGGTAAGGTGACTGTCGTTTAAATGCCATGGATCTAACTCGCCTAGTCATTTCTTGATCAAAAAAAATTTTTTTTACTCTTTGTGCTTTTCTTTACAATTCTCTCAAGTCTGATGTTACTCGATTTTCTAAATATTATTTATAACTTTTCTAACATCTACCTTTGGTTTTCTTAAAGTTATTACTGAGATCAGGTTCTAGGAGAGCTGGTGACAGTTTAATGTAAATGGAACAGACAGGCGGATTATGAGCAAGCTTACCAAGCAGGGCATTAAGAGAAACCAACAAATCATTTTCACATGAAAAATTACAAGAAATATTAAAAACTAAATAACATTTCTCAACTTGAGTATTTAAAATCATTTTCACATGGGTCTGTGAAAATAGGCTTCTCTGGGGAAACACACACATAGCTTGCCTTTTATTCTTTTAACATGGCTCCCGAATTCATTTTGACACTATCCACTTGACCAATGCATTTTTCTTGAAGAATCTCTGCTAATTTTTATCAAAAAATTTCAAATAATATCTATTTAATGCCTCTCTATTCTGCAGAGCAGGAAATTTTTTATTATTTAAATGTTTGCAAACAGAATCAAAAAGAGACTCAGAAATTTAAAAAAAAGTCCTTGAGGGGAGGTCCCATCGTGGCTCAGTGGTTAACGAATCTGACTAGGAACCATGAGGTTGCGAGTTTGATCCCTGCCCTTGCTCAGTGGGTTAAGGATCCGGAGTTGCCGTGAGCTGTGCTGTATGTTGCAGACACGGCTTAGATCCCGTGTTGCTGTGGCTCTGGCGTAGGCCGGCAGCTACAGCTCCGATTCAACCCCTAGCCTGGGAACCTCCATATGCCGAGAGTGTGGCCCTACAGAAATGGCAAAAAGACCAAAAATAAATAAATTAATTAAATTAAATAAAAAAAGAAGTCCTCGAATCTAAGGATGAATCTTCTATACTACTAATTTCAGAAAGTTGGACTTTTGCCACTTACATTTCAAAACTAAGATACTCCCTAGCCACGCAGGTTTCTGACTCTCCCAGGAGGAGCATAACCCTAATAAGGTGAACTCTCCAGGACAAGAGTGCAGACGCTGAAAAAATAAAAGGTATGAATTCTGTGTTTTACGGGAACAGCTTCGCAGAGAGAGACGTTCATCTACGTGGAACCTTCGGAACGAAGCTGTAACACAAATGCAAACACTCGCCACACGTACTCCACACACCGAGTCAGGCTTTCACCTGGTTTAGGACAGACTTCCGAAGCTCGAGATCCATTTCTGAGCCGTCTCGGCAAAGTCTACAAATAAGATACAGAGCCCTGCACGGGTTACGAGATCAACAAATATTTCCTGAACTCAGAAACAGTAGACTTGTAAACCATGATTATAACGTCCTGAAGGAAGGAGGTTAATGAGGCATTAGAGTGAATAATCACTGTCTCCAGGATAAAGGGCTATTGTTTTTTTGGAGAATGGGATCATTAGTCCCATATTCCATGCCGGTTCTATTCAAAGTGCTTGTCGGTGGCAAGATAAGGAGCTTGTACCAGAATGTAAATCAACTAACTACTTCCTTCCAAGACTGCAGAAGTCTTCTAGAAACTGAACAGTTCGGTTAGTGCTCGAGTCTGTTTACATTCTGACATCAGCTCCTCACCACACTGCAAACCAGTCTCAGGCTGCGGACGCACACCGGTCTGAAGATCACACTTCGAAAAAAGAATGGCTCTATGCGACTAGTACTAATGATAACGGCAGTGATAATGACGATGATTCTACCCATGAGCCTTTATAGGGTGCTGACTGGGTGCCAGATGCTACAAGCACTTACACATTTTATAGGGCTTATTTCATTTAAACTCTTAAGGACCCCACGAGCGTTGACTTTATTATTTCCATTTTTCAAATGAGGAAATGTGAGCCTTCAGAGGTTTAGTTAATTTATCCACGAGCTTCTAGCAGCTCATCTGAGGTACAGCAGGTGCCTGAAGTCCTGCAGTCTGATCTCAGCTCCACCCCAGGTGAGTGGACAGTGTTTGCTTAACCGGATCGACCCACTCTGCCTCCTGACTGCGCTGAAGAACACGGGCTCCCACCACCGCCACACTGTGGGGGGAGAGGTCGGGCAGGGCACGCTGGGAAAAACACAGTAAAACCCAAAACGTGCGGTTCTTTTATGGAACGAAAAACATGGTTGTCATCACCCACATGGAGTTACAGTCATATTTAACGTGCAACCTCCATTTCCCAGGCATGCTGTATTTTAACTGAAACAACAGGTGCCTTAGCGTTGCTGGGACCATGAGAAGATTACTCCTTTGCTCGCCCTTGTTTTCACGGCTCAGAGCTCCCTGAAAGCACATCCTGCTGGTTTCTAGTATCTACTTAAAACTCTTCTTGAACAAAGTAAAGTAAAAATAGGGAATTTATTTTTAAAACCTTAGTTTTAGCCTTCTAAGGTTAGCTTTAAGTAAGCAAATTAAATTAATTGCCTATATTAAAACACTCAGAAAATGACTCACTTTTAACTCCATATTGGTTTATACTAAATACAGCTTGCACAATTATAACCAATCTTACAGTTAAATTTTCAAAGCCTACATTCCACTGGTAATGTGTACATACAGAAAGACTTTCCAAGCTCAACCAATGCTTATGTATCATAATAATATATCACTTGCCGCATATAAGTTTGTAAAGCAATTGTTTTCTTAGAACTTCAAATGGCTGGGTCACTCAGTGCTTTTCAGTATTATTTTGATCTTTTTTTTTTTCTCTTTTTGTCTTTTTAGGGCCACACTCATGGCATATGGAGGTTCCCAGGCTAGAGGTCAAATCAGAGCAATAGCCGCCGGCCTACACCAGAGCCACAGCAATGTGGGATCCAAGCGTCTGCGACCTACACCACAGCTCATGGCAATGCCAGATCCTTAGCCCACTGAGTGAGGCCAGGGATCAAACCACACAACCTCGTGATTCCTCGTCGGATTCGTTTTCACTGCGCCACGACAGGAACTCCTGATCATTTTTTTTTTAACTGAATAATAGTCTAAAAACTAATATTTGAGTACAAGCAGCGTCAATAAAGTATGCTAAAATATTAATGTCTAGACAAATATTAGCTTGACTTAATATTAATAAGGCTAGTTAGATATCTGAGCAAATGCGAGAGAGCAAAAAAGAAAAAAAAAAGCTGAAATCTAAGGAAGAGGTCATTGCTGGTCTCTCCAAGGAAGCCAACATATTTATTTTACCTCCAACACATACAAAAATGAACTTTGACCCATCTTTTTTTTTTTTTTTTCAAAGACAGTGTTTGCCTAAGGCATCCTTGTACCTCCTGAAGCTACAGTTTACTTAAATTGTTTCTCCAAAGGGAGATTGTGAAAAACCACAAGTATCAGGAACTTTTCTTTTTCTGTTAACAAAGTAATAGGTGGTCATTTTGCATTAACTTTAGTAAAACAATCGTAAGTCAACAGACTCCGACAGGCGGAGGGACATGTAATTATTCCAGGGAATGCTAATACATGAGCCTCCAGACAGCAGGGATTCTGTTTTACTGGTCTTTCCAGATTTTCAGCTTACGTTTCCGGTCACTCCTCATCAGGCACCCTGGGTTCCTCCACCGCATCCCGCTCCCAACACACAGTCTCTGTGTGCCCAGAGCTCCATGCCTGACCCTCCTCTCCCCCACATCACCGCCCTGGAGAACCTCCTTTGCATTTTAACTTCAGTTGCTGAAGCGTAATCCCAATTCCTATCTTCACCTCCGTCTTCTTTCTTTAGTTCCAGATGCACATGTCCAACTGCTTAGGGGACAGCCCGACTTAGAGGACAGGCCATTCCAACGTTAATGTTCAAAGCTGAATTCAGCCTCTCCCATTTCTTACCCTCCTGCAGAAGACAGACTTCTGTCCTGCCTCGTGCTCCAGATTCAGCAACTGAGGGAACAATGCCCCGTGGGTGGGGAGCTATTCGTGGCCGCTCCCTGCCTCCACCCCCACAACACCCGGGCTGCCACCTCCACCTCTCTCAGGGGCCCCTCCTCTTGCTTCCCACCACCCCCTTGGGCCGCTTATCATTTCTTCACGGGATTACTGCAAGACCCCCAACCTGGGGGGTTTTTGCCTCTAACTTTGGCTCGCCAGCAGTAAGTCCTCCTCAGGCGGCCAGCGACTCCTTTCACATGTAAAAATGATCATGTCACGACTCAAGCGCTTGTATCACCGTCACGCTCAATCCTCACTCCTTGGCTTCTTCCTGAGTTGGCCTGCAATTGCCTCTCCAGCCCCCCCTTCCTTCCACTCCCTTCCCTGAGTTTTGCTGCTCCAGCCACAATGAACTATGGCCTAGAGCTGCTCTGCCATGTGCCCCCGTGCCTCTGCCCAAGCTGACCCCTGCCTCAGAAGCCCTCCAGCCCTCACACGCGACCCACCTGGTCACTTCCAACTCCCTTTATGAAGAGCAACTCCAGCAGGTACCCAACACACTGCAGAAGCTCAAGATGCCTGAATCAATTAACAACCCCGGGCATTCAAGAAGGTTTTCCCAATATATAAACAATTTTCAGTCACATCATAATCACTTTTACTTTATTTTATTTAATGTCTTTTAGGGCCGCACCCTTGGCATACAGAGGTTCCCAGGCTAGGGGTCGCATCAGAGCTGTAGCTGCTGGCCTCTACCACAGCCACAGCAATGCAGGATCCGGGCTGCGTCTGTGACCTACATCATAGCTCATGGCAATGCCGGATCCTTAACCCACTGAGTAAGACCAGGGATTGAACCCATGTCCTCATGGATAACAGTCAGGTTCATTAACCCCTAAGCCACAACAGGAACGCCACATTTATTTTGACTCTTACAACCATTGCAGGTTTTATTATCTTCAGTTATCAATAAGGAAGTAACAGCTCCAGACTTTGCCAAGGTAGCAGAGGTATAAACTAATGCAATCATCCCCGACTAAAGGCTTATTGTCTATTATTATCCTACTTAAATTATCAGGTACACAATGGAAACTCACTATGAGCTAAAAGGAATACAGAAGAAGCCTAAGTCATAGCCTTAAAACATTTAATCTAATCAGAAGCATAAGACCCATACACAAAAAAATGACAGAAAATTCTGTAAGAAAGTACAGTATAGGGCTAAGTGTCAAACTGTGGGATGCCCCTAGCAGGAAAGAGAAATGCATTCAGTGGGCCCTGGCCTATTCTGGAACACTTTCCAGCCGGGGCTGGGGGAGTGGGTAACAGTTCTGTAGCCCCATTACAGTACGAATGATTAGAAGGGCCGGGAAATAGGTCTTCCTTGAGTCTGACAATTTGAGTACAGACCGTGACAGGTCTAGAGGACAGAAAGGAAACAGCAAAAATGGGCATATAATTGTTTTCTGCCTTTGACTGAACTCTTAATGCGCTTCAGAAAATAACAGAGAAAGAGGAAAAAATGCCCTCACACTGGCAAAACAACAAACGAAAATCCAAAAACAAAAAAGAAAACTTTGTCTGGCTTATGAAAATAAGGCTTAGGAAACAGAAATATATTCATCTGCCTTCTCGTCTTCTTTCTTTTTAAAATGATCCTACTTGAATTAAACCATGTTAACTTCCTCCTGGAGTTATTTTTACTTTGACTTCTGATGTGGACAAGAGTTTAAATAAGTAAAGGAAAGGCTACATCCCTCTCTTGGCCACCTAGTCATTCCTGGTGACAGAACTTTGGCTTGCTACATTTAGTTAAGCATTAGCAGAGTAAACGATAATGTAACTACTCTATCAGGTGATGAGCTTGGAAAATTCTTTAAAAAATCAGGACCTTATTTTATTGTTTTTAACTTGATCACCAGTAACACCCTGAATATGCCACCGAAAGGAAACTGAAAACAAAGTCGTAGAGAAGCCCCCAAAGGAACAACCAATACATTCACCATGCATCTCAAGCCCTAGCCCACTAGCAACCCTCTGATCTCAGTTTCCTCCAAAAACAGAGTACATCCAACTTCTCTAAAGCTCTCACTCATTCGACAGACGTTTAACCAGTACACTGTACGAGGAACTGGAGAAAGAGAAACTGAATATTGTTCCTGCCTTTGACATTTGCGTACCTTTCCCTCCCTCATTTTCACCCCTCCCTGCTCCCAGTCATTTCTTCCACAGCTACACTGCCACTTAAAATCAAGTGCTGCTTTTCACAGCTGCCAAAGTCACCTACTACCTAAAATATTCCACTGCTAAGACTTTCTCAAAGTCAAGTTCAGAGCTACAGATAAAATTAGCCTTCTGGGCGTTCCTGTCGTGGCGCAGAGGAAACGAATGCCACTAGGAACCATGAGGTTGCAGGTTCAATCCCTGGCCTTGCTCAGTGGGTTAAGGATCTGGCATTGCCGTGAACTGTGGTGTGGATCACAGATGCGGCTCCGATCGGGTGTGGCTGTGGCTGTGGTGTAGGCCGGGGCAACAGCTCCAATTAGACTCCCAGCCTGGGAACCTCCATATGTCTCAGGTATGGCCCTGAAAGGACAAAAGACCAAAAAAAAAAAAAAAAAAAATTAGCCTTCTGTAGGACCATAAAGTAGTCACTAATGCGTATCTCCATTTTTCCAACCTTGAAATCTGCCTGCACCTGCTAAACTCTGGAGTCCTTGTTATTTTGGCATGAACATCTACACGTTGCTTCTTCTGTCTAAATACAGATGCCTAATCCTGTATTATGTGAGAACGTTTTTCTCCTTTTGCCGTTAATAAAAGCCAAGTTTCTATCACGAACTTGTCACTTTGACTCTGATATTATTAACACACATCATCATGTTCTTTCTTGGATGAAAAGACAATTCATGATTCTGCTAATGATGTGAAAACTAGAGTTTGAAAACACTGTACCGCCAAGGTACTGTTGACCTTAGTTGCCTTCCGTCTAAAAAATCCATCCCCTGTCTCTAAAGGATCAGGAATGGGTAGTTAAGGTCCTATGAAGTGTTTTCTTTCCAACCTGAATTTATAACTTGAATATTTGAGCTCATGAATTACGGCTTCTGTGTATATATCACACTGCTTGTCAACATCCACATATAAACCTTCTTGCTTTGACAATTAATCTGAAAAACTCCCCATATACTCCGAGAGGGGAAAGCCTAATTTGGTGGAAAGTAATAAATGTCCCTCTCCATCCCAGAATATATGCTTCTCAGGTTCAATTAACCTCTGAACGATTCTCTTTCTAAGAGGAAAGTAATTCTCCTTGGTGTCCTTGTCATCTACAGAGTGGGAATCTCTCTAGTGGCAAAGAATGAGTAATCACTTACATGACCCAAAAAGGCCTCATCTTTTCATTTCCCTCCAGTACTGTCTAGAGCAGCGGGAGGAACTGATCAAAGGGCCATAATCTCCCGACAGGAGCACAAAATCAATCAGGCCATTTTCCTTCCCCCTGCGTTTTCCGTCTCATTCTTTTTCTTCTCTCTTCTCCATTTTCCTCTCCGCCTCAAGACTGTTTTTCTTAACCTATAGCCCCCTCCCCGTGGTTTGCATTTTTACAACCTACCAGATAAAAGCCCTGGTGATCCTCCAAGCTTCCTTAAAGCACCACCTGCAACAATGTTTTAAAAAGCAATGTCAGGAAAGCCTATGGTGTGGGAGAAGGTTACACTGGTTTCCCTACAAAGTTTTGGTACAGAACGTGTGGGCTCATTCCACAACTCAACCGAGAACCGGGAGGACCGAAACACACACACACACACACCAACGACCTCGGAGGACCGAAACCACACCCCCCCAACGACCTCAACCGGGAAGAGCCGACCCAGGCCCACTGCCTGAAATGGGATACTCGGGACGACAGTGCAGTGTGGGGCGGAGGAATTCTCCCGGGTTTCAGGGTTCAAGGGACACAGCTGGCCCGCTGCTGCGTGCAGGGGAGGCTCTCACCTGCTTCGCGCTGCCCTAAACGCGGCAGGAGTGACCCCCTCCCCCCAGGGCGGGGCCGACGCCCCCGGGAGCCAGGGCCCCCAGCTCGGAGGGCGGCTGTGCCCGGGCTCGCTCCTCCCGCCGAGACGCGGCTCCGAGGTGGGGTGAGGAGGCCGCCGTCTCCGGGAGCGTTTCGGAGGAGTCAGAGAGGGGTCGTCGGGGGCAACGGACCGGCAGGGGCCCCGAGGCGGCCGCAACAGGTGCGCCTCGGCCGCCCTCCCGCCCTCCCGCCGCCGGCCCGGCCTTTACCTGCTGCGGCCGCAACCGCGTCCGGGGACGGAGGCCCAGGCCCGGCCGCCCTTTCCCGCAGCGCAGGCCGAGCTCGCCGGACGCACGGACCGACGGACCGGCGGACCGACGGGCGCCTCGGGTCGGCGACGGAGGGCCTGCAGGCTCCCACCCCGAAGGCGCGGGCACCGGGCCCGCCGGGGGCGCGAGGGCCAGCAGGGAGGGCGCGACCGCCCGAGCAGGCCTCTGGGGCAGAGAGTCGTCAGCCGGCGACCGGGCCGCCACCCTCGCTCGGTGCCCCGGCGACGCGCGGGCCCTCGCGCTCGTCCGCGTTGCCGCGCGGCTTTTGGTCCCTCCCTCTCGCCGTCCTTCCCTCCTCCTCCTCCCCCGCCCTCTGCGTTGTCAGGGCAACCCGAGAGACGCCGGCCCGGGAGGAGAGGTGTTAGGAGGGGCGGCCGCGGCGCCGGGGGCTCGGCCGGTGGCGGCCTGGGAGCAGCTGACCATGGAGCCCCAGAGTAAGGCGGCCGGGGCCGGGGCCGGGGCCGGGGCGGGCGGGCCTCCCCGGACGGGTGTGGGTGCCCCGCGTGCGGCTCCGCGGGCTTCTGACGCTTTTGACATGGAAATACGGTTTCCCCTTTGCACTTTGGTCTCTTGGAGAGAAGGGGGCTAAATCCAGCAGAGTGGGTCCGCCGGGGGCCGGGTGGGCTCGGTAGTATGGCCGGGAGGATGCAGCGCCCCCACTGTGGTCCTTCCTTAAAACCCCCCAAACAAATCCCTTTATCGTTACTGTTACTGTCACTGTCATTATTGTTATTATTTTAGTTTGGTAGTTAGTTGACTCATTAATTGTAAATAGCCATTCTGCTTCTCAAATATCAGCAATTGAACATGAAACGAGGCTAGGTCTTGTAATTATTAGAAGAGATCTCTGTCCTCCTCCCAGTAGTCGGAGATCTGGAGAAAAAAATTTTTGAGCTTCTTCCAAGAGTGTTTAATTCGTTGTTAGAGATTCTACGAGGTAGGCTTGAACACTCAAAAAAAAAAAGTGACGATTTATTTTTCTCTTTCACAGATTGTTTTACAAAAGGTGGGCAGTCTGGTGTTATCAGATCTAACATGAGCTTTAAATAATTGTATTTTTAAATAATATTATTATTTAGACCTTTCTAGGGACATAGTGCTCCTTCCTTCTTTCCCAAGCTGTTTTATTGCTCCTTCTGCTCGTAAATTAAGAATAGTGTTTTATGGAGTTCCTGTTGTGGCGCAGTGGTTAACGAATCCAACTGTGGGTTCAATCCCTGGCTTTGCTCAGTGGGTGAAGGATCTGGCGTTGCCACGAGCTGTAGTGCAGGTTGTAGACGCGGCTCGGATCCCATGTTGCTGTGGCTCTGGTGTAGGCTGGCAGCTACAGCTCTGATTCGACCCCTAGCCTGGGAACCTCAATATGCCTCAGGAGCGGCCCTGGAAAAGGCAAAAAGACAAAAATAAAATAAATAGTGTTTTATGTGGAGACTAGACAGACTTGAACCTTATAAAGAAGGGTGAAGTTTGACTCTCACAACCAAATTGTCTTTTCTTGCACAACTTCAGAAATGGAAGTACTCAGACCAAGTCCATTCTCTGGAGGATAAGCTGACATTATTAAAGGCCATTTGTTTCCAAGAAGGCTTTAAAGGCTTTTTTCTTTCTTTTAATTCGTTTGCTGAGGAGAAGGCTTACTAGTTGAGAGTCACAGTTGTTTGTGTTGGTTTTATACGGTATCCTGTCACTTGCACTCGTAACTCTCTTGAATCTACATTTTCTCTAATCTATTGAGAGAAATTTAACTTACAACAATACTAAAATTTGTATCATGTCAAACTGATGCCAGGATATGTATATCCTCTGGAAATAAAAGTGTAATGTTTTTTAAAAACAGCAACTTTAGGAGTTGTGGCACAGCAAGTGATGGATCTGGCAGCAGCTTGGGTCGCTGCTGTGCCATAGGTTCAATCCCTGGCCCAGGAACTTTCACACGCCATGGGAGCAGCCAGAAAAGAAAAGAAAAAAAAAAGCAACTTTATTTCTGCAGATTTATATTACTGTTTAAATGTGTAAACTATAAATTTCAGGCCCTTCAGCACTCAGACTCACTGCTCGCTGGCTCGTTCGTGGTGGCTCATTCGAGGTATCGTTATGTTGCAAACACTGTCCTGGGGTGGAGGGTTGGACAGTGAGTAGGACAGTGTTTGTTTTGGTTATCCCTAGAAAACTGAGCAGAGACTTGCCCGAGAATGACTGAAACCTCCCTGGGGTCTGAGATTGGGGAAGAAGAGATGGGAAGAGGCTTCCGGCAGGAAGCAATAAGAGGCCTGCGGAATGAGCCAGCAAAGAATGAGGGAAATGGATTCCGGGCAGAGGTAATCCCTTGGGCATGGGCCCTGCGACCCGAGCGCAGTGTGGGTTTGAGGCTCAGAGGAGGAAGATGGCTAAAGCTGTAACCAAGAAGGCCAGGGGTGTGGGGAAGAGAAAGAAAAGAGACAAGGCTGGAAAAGTGAACAGAAATCAGATCCCGGAGCTTTGTTTAACTGTGAGAAATTTATTTACTCCACCTACAAATTACACATTTATAGTTCATCTCACTGGATTTTGTAGTGGAAAATATCTGTTAAGTAATCTATGCCTGGAGAACAACTCTAAGCTTACTCTTCTCTCCATACTCTCAAATGCTGTTACCAGTTTAAGTTTAGACAATTCAAACAATAACCATTTACCTTAGGCAATTTCTTCACAGTAATAAACACCATGTGTCTCAGTGGTAATGAACCTGACTGGTATCCATGAGGATGCAGGTTCGATCCCTGGCCTCGCTCAGTGAGTTGAGGATCCCGCCTTGCCATGAGCTGCGGTGTAGGTCACAGAATTTAAAATTTTTAAAAATAAGCCATACGCCATAACCACGTGGGGTTCCTCTCACTAATACTATGTTGCTTTAACAGTTGAGAAAAAAAATCAATGTAAATCACATTAAATTCGGAACAAGCATTTGATGGAACCCAACCCTCCTCCATGATGACAAATAAATAATACCTTAGCCAATGAGGAGTAGAAGGGAACTTCCCGAATCTGATAAATGGGTGGTTTTGCTCTGGGCCAGTTTAGCAGCACTGAAGAATCCCCCCAGAAGGCTCTTCCCTTTTGAGCTCTGGTGACACCCGAGAACCTGTGTGAGCTTTAGCGGGGGAGGTGAAGCAGCATTTCCCATTTTGTTTTCTACGCTCTCCAGGATGGCACTGGACCCCAGGCTCACGAGGTTGTTCGTGGGCTACTCCCCTTGATGGTATGAAGCAGCCACTGAAATTTTGCCAGCTCTCCTCCTCCGGTTTCCTGGAGTGCCGAGTGTGGCACGGGTACGGCGCCACCGAAAAGGTCGCTGGTTTCTCTTGCAGATGGTGCACATCCCTGACGTCGGGCGTAGCGAGGGACAGACACGGGCGCCCCTTCGTCCTTGCAGGTTCCAGGTGTTCCTGATAGGCTCCAATCTGTCCCTGCTCCCCCCCCCCCCCCTTTTCACTCCCAGCTTCCGTCCCCACCGCTGGCCACACCCACTTGGAGCAAACTCAGACTCCGCCGGAGTCCCAGAGACAGGTCTCACTGGACATCTCCACCAGCTCCCAAGGTTATTTAAGTCTAATCCCTCTTCTAGACCCCTTGTCCTATATGCCTCCCAGTGGTTCTGCATTGATATATAAAAGTGGGATCCGGAGAACGGAACCTTTAGGATTTGTTTTCTGAATTGGTACTGGGTTCAGAATTATTTCTTCAATCTCATTTGATTTGAAGACATTGATGACCCAAAGGGACACTGGAGGTCCACTGCTTACAGTGGCAAAAACAAGGAATTAACATTTAAACCGGGTGTCTATCATCACATCCCATAAGAGGCAAGGCTCAGGATAAGCAAACAGCTGCTGCCTTAGAACTCTTTAGTAAAAGTAGTATGATAGGCAGGTTAGTTTCTTTCCAGAATTTCAGGAAAGACAATGACGAGACCACATGGCTTCCCCACCCAGCTTTACTGAGTTGTAATAGACACGTAACATTGTGCAAGTTTAACACTTATAACAAGTTTAGCACTTATAACCCGATGATTTGCTACACTTAGCAACTGTGAAACTATCACCATGATAGGTTGAACAACCCCTCTCTTACCTCCTGTAATTACCTTTTGTCTGCATGTGATAAGTACATGTAAGAGCTATTCTCTCAGCAACTTTGGAGTAGACAATACAGCCAGTACTGTTAGCTGTAGTCACGGGGTGCATTAGATCCCCCAGATTTATTCCACTTGAAGTTTGTATTCTTTGACTGCTATCTCCCCATTTCCTCCACCTCCCAGCCTTTGGTAACCATTCACTTCTCTGTTTACATGAGTTCAGCTCTTTTTGCTTCCACATCTAAGTGAGATCATGCAGTGTTTGCCTTTCTCTGACTTACTCTACTTAGTGTAATGCTCTTGAGGTCCATCCATGTTGTTGCAAATGGCATGACCTCCTTCCTCCTCTTGGCTGAATACTATTCCATTGTGTGTATGTACCACTTCTTTAATCATTTGTACATCAGCAGACACTTAGGTTGTTGCTTGGCTCTCGTGAATAATGCTGTAGTGAACAAGGGAAGGACATGTCTTCAGGATCCTGATTTCATGTCCTTGAGATACATACCCAGAAGTGGGATCGCTGGACCGTATAGTAGCTCTATTTTTCATTTTTCTCGAAAGCTCCGCATTGTCCTCTGTTTTTGATAGTGGCTGTGCTAATTTAGGTTCCCACCAAGAGTGGACCAGGGTTCCCCTTTCTCCACATCCTTGCCAACACTCCTCTCTTCTCTTTTTGATAATAGCCATTCTGACAGGTGTGAGGTGGCATCTCATTGTGATTTTTGACATGCATTTCCCGGATCATCAGTGACATGAGCTCTTTTTCATGTATCTGTTGATCGTTTCTTTGTCCCTTTGGCAAAATGTCTATTCAGATTCCCTGCCCTTTTTTTTTTAATTGGGTCATGCATTTTTCTGATACCGAGTTGTATGAGTTCCTCATATATTTTAGATATCAGCCCCTTAACTCATAGATGGTTTGCAAATATTTGTTTCCCATTCTGTAGGTTGCCTTTTTCATTTTATTGATTGTTTCTTTTGCTGTACAGAAGTTTATTAGTTTGACACAGCCCCATTCATCGATTTTTGCTTTTGTTGCTTGTGCTTCTAGTGTCATATCCAAGGAACCATTGCCAAGGTTGAGGTCTAGGAGCCCTTTCCCTGTGTTTTCTTCTAGGAGTTTTACAGTTTCAGGTCTTCATTTAAGCCCTTAATCCATATCAACTTAACTTCCAATGGGAAAATTGAACGTATACGTATGTATCACTTACATCATGTTAGCATAATAACATGCTAATAATAATGAGTCATAATAAAATGCAGATACAATACCTAAGAGGGAGAGATTAATTCTGAGTTGGTTTGGAGGAGGGTAAACAGATAGGCAGTGTTTATAAGAGGTGGTAACATCTGGGAGATGTTTTAAAGAACAGCTACATGGATGGGCAGCGAGTGGGTTCCAGGAAGAAACAAGGAGGCAGGAGAGTGTGAGAATGAGGGGACCCTGCCAAGAAGGTGAGGCTGGGGCGGGGTGGGGCTGACAACCTGGAAGGGAATGGGGTCACAGCTAAAGGAACTGGCGCTTGGCGTCTAAGAACAGGAATGTCTCCTCCTTTCTTTCTGCCTCTCAGGAGAGAAATATGCCCAGAGTCGGGGCGAGGTCCCAAGGATAAGCATCTCCAGTTGTGTCCCTGGCCTGCCCCAGCCCTGGGGGTAGGGAGATGCGCAGAACACGGCTGTGCGTTGTTTACTTGTTAATGAGTCTGCACCGCCTTCTGCGCTTAATGAGTCAGTCAGCTCATTCTTGGACGATGCTTAGGCACAAACCCCTCTGGTAAACGGGTTGGTTAGTTCAGTTCCCGGGTGTGTCTGGGCAGGTTCCCCAGACTAAGCAGGTCATGACAGTGCTTTGTCTTCCTGTCGGGAGGAGGTGAAATCCAATTGTCAGGTATAGGCTTGGTCAGGGGATAACGCTGAGCTCTGACGAGACACACCATCAAGTTGTTTTGCCCTCCTGGCAGCTGGCTCAGCATCCAGAGGTGGGGATTACACGGAACCTTAGTATTTTTTTTTGGGGGGGGGGGTTTGCACCTGCAGCATATGGAGATTCCTGGGCTAGGAGTCGAATTAGACCTGCAGCTGCAATCTACACCACAGCCAACAGCAACACCAGATCTGAGCTGCATCTGTGATCTACACTGCAGCTTTGTGGCAACCCTGGATCCTTAACCCCCTGAGAAAGGCCAGGGATCAAAGCCACATCCTTATGGAGGCAATGTCATGTCCTTAACCCACTGAGCCACAATGGGAACTCTGAACCTTAGTATTTTACTGGGGATTTTAAACTACAGCAATTTAAAAGGCATCACTTTGAATTTTTTTAGTTTTAAACTTGATTTATATAAGCCTCTATTTCTTGAGGATAACATTTGATTATAACCTAATTGATAGAATTAATATCTTTAGAATCTAAGACTACATGGCAAAAAAAAAAAAATTGCTACACAGACTTTTAAAACCATTCCTGGGTTTAAGTAATTTATTACTCTTACATTCTTACCAATCTCTCAGATATTAATGAACAAGTACTCTACTGCCATGCAGAGATCGTGTTGGGTCTAGGATCTGGCAGTCCTTGGTATTCCAAATAAGCCTACCTTCCTCTTTCCTTAATTTTACTGGATAGAGGGAGACACTTAAAACACCTCCTTGAGGCTAATGAAGGAAAGGAAATGCCATGCTTGTAAGTGGCCTGACATTTCTAATTTAAATTAGAAATGATTTAAATGAGCTTTACTCAAAGCATACTTGTAAGAGGCACTTCACATTTCACGGGTGCACAGCCCTTTCCATTGCAGAGTAAGATAGCTTTCATTTCAAGCCCACCACAATACTCTTAAAGAAATGAAATGACACAAGGCCCAGGTGTTAACAGCAGTGCTCTCCAGTCTGCACATGCTTGTCCGGGGCTTGTCCCACGTCAGGCACTGGGGACAGAAGGACAGAAACCAGATTTTAAAAATTAACAAGAGAATCGTGACCGTGGCGGAGAGTAGAGTCACAGAGGGAGGAGCCCGACCCTCTTTAGGGCGTCATTCAACAAGGAGGACTGACATTTAACCTAAGACCGGAGGATCCTGAGTTCCATCTGCCAGAGCAGAGGAAAGAGCTTGATGTGTTCAAAGGACTAAAAAGGCTGACATGCCTGAAGCACACTGTATCCAAGACCTTACATGTGGTGGTTTGGAGAGGCAACTGGATAAGAATTTGGGAGGCCTCTCGGCGAGGGAGGGAGGCGATCTGAGGTGTATTTTGAAAAGCTCACTCTCACTCCCCAGGTTGGGGGAGAGGAAATCCAGAAATCCATCCGTAGAGTCTCTGATCCTGGTTTAGGCCAGATGGTGGCCTGGAGTCACAGTGACCACAGCAGGGAGGTGACTGCAGCAGGGAGGGAGGGAAAGATACTCATTTGGGGTGTATTTTGCACCCCAGTAACCAGGCAAGCCGGCATAACTAGGTAGTCTGGCAGGCGGTGAGTAAAAAAGAGGAGTTAAGGATGACACGCAGAGTCCCAGCTGGAGTCATTGCGAGGATGGTGAAATTTCGTCCTGTGTGGGGAAGACTGGGGGAAAAAAACAGGTTTGGAGAAAGAAACCTTCCATGCCTTTCAGGGTATGCCTCAGTCTCTTAGTCATGGTTATAACTTTGATCTGCATGTAGCCTTTCTTTTTTTTTGGTCTTTTTTTTTGCCTTTTCTAGGGCTGCACCCGTGGCATATGGAGGTTCCCAGGCTAGGGGTCGAATCGGAGCTGTAGCTGCCAAGCCTACGCCAGAGCCACAGCAACGCTGGATCCAAGCCGAGTCTGCAACCTACACCACAGCTCACGGCAACGCCGGATCCCTAACCCAGTGAGCAAGGCCAGGGATCGAACCCCATGGTTCTTAGTCGGATTTGTTAACCACTGAGCCACGACGGGAACTTCCATGCAGCCTTTCTTTTAAAAGGTAGGTGTGTATCAAGAAACTGCTGCCTTGCCTAAACAAGGCCCAGATTTTTTTATATAGGGAGGGCTTAGGGGGCAGGCAGCAATATGGTTGTAAGTGGCAGCCAGGGGCTTTTCTTGTTGCTGCAATTGATATATACACATATTTTATAACTCCGGATCATGAGAAGGAGGGTTAAAGACCCCCAAAGCTACCCTTGGTATTGCCACTCACTAAAAAATTAGGGAAGTGACAGACCTGTTGAAATTAAATATTTTCTTTTTTTTAAAAAAAGTATTTGGGAGTTCCCGTCGTGGCGCAGTGGTTAACGAATCCGACTAGGAACCATGAGGTTGCGGGTTCGGTCCCTGCCCTTGCTCAGTGGGTTAAGGATCCGGCGTTGTTGCCGTGAGCTGTGGTGTAGGTTGCAGACGCGGCTCGGATCCCGCGTTGCTGTGGCTCTGGCGTAGGCCGGTGGCTACAGCTCCGATTCGACCCCTAGCCTGGGAACCTCCATATGCCGCGGGAGCGGCCCAAGAAATGGCAACAACAACAACAACAACAAAAGACAAAAGACAAAAAAAAAAGTATTTGATGTGCATTTTCCATGTTGCTTCATATATATAGGTTATCTTTCCAACAGCATCATTAGTTTAGGAAGAAAATAATTAAAGTTGTTAATGTAGAAACCACAAGTCAAAACCATTCTGAACAGCCCAGGGTTGTGAAGTAATTTAATTCGCCCTTTCCCTGAGGGGTCATTTCTTGGATCATTGACTTATTCCGTAAAGCAGTGGTAGCCCCTGTCGCCCTTTGCCTGTCTCCAGAGTATGATCCAGCTGTGGGATCTGAAGGGTGTATGTTTATTGGATTTTAATGACTCAGTTAATAAAGGTCAATCCTAAGAGTAATAGAAACCCAAGTATGTGGAAATAGAAAGGCTAAGACTGACTTGGGGGTTATTTCTAGTAATTTCCTTGGGGCTGTCCTTAGATATGTATTTAATCCTTAAAAGCAATTAAGAAGAAGCCTTCTCTTTAATTAATTTACTGATGCTATAATCAACTACACTTGTAAAATGCTACTTGAAACCCCTCAATATCAAAAGGTACCATGTACCCACCTGGCTGAAAATATGCTAGGTGATGTTGGCATAACAATGTAATATAGTTAATATAATACCGATGACAGCATAATGCAGTATTTGTTAATATCACAGCCATAGTATTCGCCAGTACCTTTGAGAGAATAAAATAGTAACTTGATTCTCAGGTGACATCTGGTTGGGTATGAATCTTGAAGTTAGGAGGGACCTTGAAGTTCATTTAATCTTGTCCTTTTAGGAGTTCCCGTCGTGGCGCAGTGGTTAACGAATCCGACTAGGAACCATGAGGTTGCGGGTTCGGTCCCTGCCCTTGCTCAGTGGGTTAACGATCTGGCGTTGCCGTGAGCTGTGGTGCAGGTTGCAGACGCGGCTCGGATCCCGTGTTGCTGTGGCTCTGGCGTAGGCCGGTGGCTACGGCTCTGATTCGACCCCTAGCCTGGGAACCTCCATATGCTGTGGGAGCGGCCCAAGAAATAGCAACAACAACAACAAAAGACAAAAAAAAAAAAAATCTTGTCCTTTTAAATATTTGCTAGCAGCGGGTGTGTTTTGTTTTTGTTTTTGTTTTTGTTTTCTTTTTAGGGCTGCACTTGTGCAATATGGAAGTTCCCAAGCTAGGGGTCGAATTAGAGCTGTAGCTGCCGCCCGACACCACAGCCATGGCAATGCCAGATGAGGTCCACAGTCACAACCTAAGCCCAGCTGTGGCAATGCTGGATCCTTGACCCACTGTGCTGGGCAGGGGATTGAACCTGTGTCCCAGGGCTCCCAAGACATCACAGATCCTGCTGCACCACAGAAGGAACGCCATCCAATTTTTGTTCTTTGTGGAATTATTAGTGTGATACTCGCTGGAAGCAGAAATTGGTCATTAAAATTCGAACAGAAGATCTTTAAAGAATTTAATTCAAGAGAATTAATCAGAGCTTTCAATAATTTTTTCATAGCCTTCTAATTTTTTTAAGACCTGAAAACATTTGTAAAACATTTAATATATTAATCCAGCAACATTTCCCATCTTTAAATCATTCAATATGTAGTTAGTAAGTGAAAAAAATGAATAAAGTTGATAAATGATATCCATGTCTTCTGGTTTGTGATCAAATTGCATAAGTCCTAGTTAATAAAGATAAATTGAAACTTCAGTAGATGATATTTTTGGTGCTAATTCCTTGAAGATTAAAAGAAACCTTTATAACTATTTTAGGTACATTGCAGAGAAAGTATTTTTGAAAAAATTATATGTCTCAAAAATAGAGTAAGGCCAAATATAACTAATAGGATAGCTTCTCCAGAGGGAAGTGGTCTCTGCTATCTTTTAAGATTTTATATTTTAATTTGGTTTAGAGTGTTCAAGAGGAGTTCCGTTGTGGCTCAGCAGGTTAAGGACCTGAAATTGTCTCTGTGAGGACTCGGGTTTGATCCCTGGTCTCGCTCAGTGGGTTAAGGATCTGGTGTTGTGACAAGGTGCGGGTAGGTCACAGATGTGGCTCCAATCCAGTGTTGCTATGGCTGTGGCGTAGGCCGGCAGCTGTAGCTCTGATTTGATCCCTAGCCTGGGAGCTTCCATATGCCTCGGGTGCGACCACTTAAAAAAAAAAAAAAGAATGCATTTAGGATATTTCCGGAGTTGGCTAGAAGTGTTGCTTCAGCGTTCTTGAGTCTGCTCAAAGGCTGGTGGTCTCCTCTCTCTGCTGACTTGCTTCCTCTCTGCTCTGATTTTGGGATAAGGATATCACTAGGTCCCAACTCTGTGTCATCAGCTCTAACTGCCCAAGGAGAGATTGAATTTTCTTTCTTAATTCTGATTCTTAAAATCTCAGGGCAGGATTCTTATTAAACCAACTGTGTCGATCCCTGCCCCGTCCCGGAAGGATGGAGGGGAGGATGTCCTTGAGCAGGAAAGGCTGCAAGGATCTGGATGAACGTCAGGGCGTCGTCCGCCAAGGAGACGGCAAGATCTTCTTCTTATTTCTATGCTTCCGTAGAGGTCTCTCAGGGATCACCTCCTCCAGAACTGTTACAACAGACGCAGGGACTGACTTTTTAAAATAATTGCAATGTTGTACTAATTTCTGCTGTACAGCAAAAAGACTCAGTTATGCACATGTACACATTCTTTTAAAAATATTCTTTTTCCATTATGGTTTATCTTGGGAGATTGGATATAGTTTCCTGCACTGCACAATAGGACCTGGACTGACTTTTCACTGAGTTTCTTCTAAGATCTATTCAGAGAAGCAGGGACTTTTTTTTTTTTTTAATGACTCAACTGCTTTTTCTGCCTTAAAGTGACAAAGATGAGTACTGCTAAAAACCAAAGCATTATTGCAGCCAGGCCTTCCCAACCAGTGTTAAATTACCTGCTTTTCTTTTATTTAGAGCATTTCAAACCTAAACTCTCTCTAAATCGATTCTGCTGCCTTCCCATTTCTCGAGTAAAATCATGATGCCACTAGTCTTTAGGCAATCTCTGCACCTGTGCCTGCTTTCTTGTCCTCCAAGGTGAGACAGCCCCACATTGAACCTGACGAAATCTTTTACATGGATGCGTCAGGCACAGTGACATTAAGACATGAGGCAGCCACGGTGCTCTCGCCTTTTGGTCAGGGAGGTGAGAGTGACTTGCAGCCCAATTTACCGTATAGTCCTAAGCATGAGGCTGACTTAGGAGTCGGAGCAGTGGCATCATAGCCTGCGGCCCGGGGAGTGTTCACTTACGCGGCAGTGTTCTCTGAGCTGGCCCTCTTGATACCGTGAACTGAAAGGCAGCTTTGTCCTTTGCAGCGTTAAAGATCAAATATGAGAGTTCAGGACAGAACTTCCGGGTTTAGTGCAGTAACAGTGTGATTCCAGTGAACCTTGGACTTGGAGTATTTGGAACACGTCCACGTCACAGAAGGTCTGCCTCCTGCTTTCCGTGGCTCAGGCACCTACGGGCAGTCTGTTTAGGGTCAGTAGCTCTCCCCGCTATGGATGGCGAGGTAGGCTTTTCAGATCTTGAAAGGCATAATAATTGCTGTATAAGACATGCATGAGCCCTCTGGAGCTCTGTACCTACATGAATAGGTGGCTGGTCTTGTGCTCTCTGTAACTGCAAATATGGGGCATATGTACACAGACACAGATGAAGATGTAACTGCAAATACGGGGCATGTGTACACAGATGAAGATGTAACTGCAAATACGGGGCATGTGTACACAGATGAAGATGTAACTGCAAATACGGGGCATGTGTACACAGATGAAGATGTAACTGCAAATACGGGGCATGTGTACACAGATGAAGATGTAACTGCAAATACGGGGCATGTGTACACAGATGAAGATGTAACTGCAAATACGGGGCATGTGTACACAGATGAAGATGTAACTGCAAATACGGGGCATGTGTACACAGATGAAGATGTAACTGCAAATACGGGGCATGTGTACACAGATGAAGATGTAACTGCAAATACGGGGCATGTGTACACAGACACAGATGGAGATGTAACTGCAAATACGGGGCATGTGTACACAGATGAAGATGTAACTGCAAATACGGGGCATGTGTACACAGACACAGATGGAGATGTAACTGCAAATACGGGGCATGTGTACACAGATGGAGATGTAACTGCAAATACGGGGCATGTGTACACAGACACGGATGGAGATGTAACTGCAAATACGGGGCATGTGTACACAGATGAAGATGTAACTGCAAATACGGGGCATGTGTACACAGACACAGATGGAGATGTAACTGCAAATACGGGGCATGTGTACACAGATGAAGATGTAACTGCAAATACGGGGCATGTGTACACAGATGAAGATGTAACTGCAAATACGGGGCATGTGTACACAGATGAAGATGTAACTGCAAATACGGGGCATGTGTACACAGATGAAGATGTAACTGCAAATACGGGGCATGTGTACACAGACACAGATGGAGATGTAACTGCAAATACGGGGCATGTGTACACAGATGTAACTGCAAATACGGGGCATGTGTACACAGATGGAGATGTAACTGCAAATACGGGGCATGTGTACACAGACACGGATGGAGATGTAACTGCAAATACGGGGCATGTGTACACAGATGAAGATGTAACTGCAAATACGGGGCATGTGTACACAGACACAGATGGAGATGTAACTGCAAATACGGGGCATGTGTACACAGATGAAGATGTAACTGCAAATACGGGGCATGTGTACACAGATGAAGATGTAACTGCAAATACGGGGCATGTGTACACAGATGAAGATGTAACTGCAAATACGGGGCATGTGTACACAGATGAAGATGTAACTGCAAATACGGGGCATGTGTACACAGACACAGATGGAGATGTAACTGCAAATACGGGGCATGTGTACACAGATGTAACTGCAAATACGGGGCATGTGTACACAGATGAAGATGTAACTGCAAATACGGGGCATGTGTACACAGACACAGATGGAGATGTAACTGCAAATACGGGGCATGTGTACACAGATGGAGATGTAACTGCAAATACGGGGCATGTGTACACAGATGAAGATGTAACTGCAAATACGGGGCATGTGTACACAGACACGGATGGAGATGTAACTGCAAATACGGGGCATGTGTACACAGATGAAGATGTAACTGCAAATACGGGGCATGTGTACACAGATGAAGATGTAACTGCAAATACGGGGCATGTGTACACAGATGGAGATGTAACTGCAAATACGGGGCATGTGTACACAGGTGAAGATGTAACTGCAAATACGGGGCATGTGTACACAGGTGAAGATGTAACTGCAAATACGGGGCATGTGTACACAGATGAAGATGTAACTGCAAACACGGGGCATGTGTACACAGACACGGATGGAGATGGACATCTTCATGCAGGGCATGTTCAGGGCTATAGAATAGTTCAAAGTCGCACAGAGAACACCTGGATGACCTTCACAGAGACTGATTGTTTACATTTGGCTGCAGTGGATTTCTCTTTCCACTCACACTCTCTTATGATCATTTTGTCGTCATCTCCCCCCACCCACTTCCTGGACACACACACGCACCATTTGAAAGCAGCTGAACATATCACAACACTTCAGCTATGGAGTCACCATCCAATGAATGCATCCCCCAACCTTAGCATTAATTGGGAATATTATCTAATACTTACTCCCTGTTCATATTTTCCCTGTTGCCTTAATAACAGCCTTTATGGCTGTCGTTTGTTCTTTCCAAATGACCAGAACCAAAGCCAGAATTACACACTGCATTTAATTGTCATATTCCTTTTGTCTTCTTTTAACCTGGGCTAATCTCCCATATTTTTTTTTCTTTTTTTTCATGACACTGACATTTTTTTTTGTCTTTTTTTGGCCATTTCTTGGGCCGCTCCTGCGGCACATGGAGGTTCCCAGGCTAGGGGTCAAATTGGAGCTGTAGTTGACGGCCTACGCCAGAGCCACAGCAACTTGGGATCTGAGCCACATCTGCAACCTACACCATGGCTCATGGCAACACCAGATCCTCAACCCACTGAGCAAGGCCAGGGATCGAACCCACAACAGCATTGTTCCTAGTCGGATTCGCTAACCACTGAGCCGTGACGGGAACTCTGCCACTGACATTTTTGAAGCGGCCAAGTGTCTTTATAGAATGTTTCGTCTAGATTTGCCTGATTGTTGCCCTAAGACATTTTAAGTCAAATATTTTCACAAGGAATGTAACGTTATCAGTGCTGTTGTGTCCCTTTTACTGCCTCCTATTGGAGGCCCCTGATACCGGCTCTGTGTGATATTTTGATACAATGTCACTGGTGCATCTGAAAAGGAAGAGACTGATTTTTCTGGAATGCAGTGGAATTACCAGCTGAGGAATCTCTGTTGAGAAGAGAAAGATTAGTTTCTCAAGGCTGTCAGGACTGTGCTACAAGAGCCAGTCAACTTGTGTTGCTTAAGCCACAACGAAGTGCTTCCTCCCGTGTGGCTGTGGGTGTGGGGTGGTAGGTAGTGTGGAAATGAAAGCCTTGCCCTTCTTCCTAAGAAAACTCCTCCTAGGAGTTCCCGTCGTGGCTCAGTGGTTAACGAATCCGACTAGGAACCATGAGGTTGCGGGTTCGATCCCTGGACTTGTTCAGTGGGTTAAGGATCCAGCGTTGCCGTGAGCTGTGGTGTAGGTCGCGGATGTGGCTCGGATCCCAAGTTGCTGTGGCTGTGGCGTAGGCCGGTAGCTACAGCTCTGATTCGACCCCTAGCCTGGGAACCTCCGTATGCTGCAGGAGCGGCCCTAGAAAAGGCAAAAAGACAAAAAGACAAAAAAAAAAATCTCCTCCTAGCGAAGGAGGGAACCTGACATATATGAAATAATTTCAGTGGGATAAGAGAGTGTTTTTCAGCTTAGGCCCAGGGCATGGCAAGTATAGTGAGTCAGCGGCTTGTAATTGGGCCAAATGTCATTCTCCATATATATGTTTCTCTTTATTAAAAATGTTTTTGGCCACACCCACATCATGCAGAAGTTCTCAGGCCAGAGATTGAACCCATGTCACAACAGCGACCCAAGCCGCAGTAGTGGCAACACCAGGTCCTTAACCTGCTGAGCCACCAGGGAACTCCTCTCCCTGTCTTGTTTTCCCACCGCTTCCTAGTGCACATTTATGACGCTAATTAGGCCTGTCTCTGTGCTGCCTTCTACACTCCCTACAGTCATTCACGGTTTTATTCCTTTACTCAGGTTGACTCACCAGAGCCCTGCCCTCCCCTGCTCCCCACTGCTCTAAAGTGGCCCCCAGTGACCCCTCCTGTCCCCTGCCTCATCGTGCCCAAGTTGGTCTGAGTGGCCAGCGGCATATGACAGAAGTGATGACCTCGCTCCTTGGATTCGGTTGTCAAAGCCTGGGGCTTCTGTCTTGGGCTGCTCTTCAGTTTCTCTCTCTCTTTCCGACCACCTGCCCATTACCACGACACGAACACACTCAGCATCTGTGGGACGGCCCACGTGGTGAGGGACAGAGGCCTCTGGCCAAGAACCAGCAGGACAGTCCTGCCCACAGCTCAGTGAGCCAGCGTGTGGCACATTCTCCAGGTTCAGCGAAGCCCTGAGGTGAGGGCCGGCCAGCTTACAACTTGACTCCCTCCCCAGAGACCCTGAGCCATGCCCCGTGCCAGTCCCGGCTTCCTGACCCTCAAACACCTGAGATAATTGTTTAAGCCACGAAGTTTGGAGTAATTAGTTATGCATCTTGTACCTGGTACCGGGACTCTGGTGAGACTCCAGCCTGCCCCGACCTCTCGCATCTAGAACTCCTTCTGCACATTGCTTCCTTTTCCTTCTTCCTAGAGTCTATGACTGTACTTTTGGGTTAAGTAATATAGTTACAAGTTTCAAGAATTAAAAGTTTTATAGAAGAGTTGGTAGTAAAGTCTCCTCATTCTGTAACACGCCCCCAGGGCCAGCCCTGCAGGCAGCCACCTTTGCTAGTTTCCGAGGCGTCAGTTCCAGAGACAGTTTAAATGTTTAAATGTTTAAACGTAAATAAGAGCCAGTTTTGCATACTACGTTCCTTTCTCTGTTCTCCACTTTGATTTTTCTCACCTATTTTGGAAAGCTTTCTGTTTAGTCCATAAGGAGTTTTCTCATTTTTTTTTTAAACCAACTGTGTAGTGTTTCATTGTATAAATTTACCGAATGTATTTAACCAGTCCACTACCCACAGACATTCTGTTTCCTGTCTCTTGCTGTTGTAATAGGCTGAGCAGGAGATGCCTGTATCCAATCCCCAGGACCTGTGAATAGGTTGCCTTTCAGGCCAAATGGAGCTTTGCAGATGCATTAAGTTAAGGATGGTAAACTGGGGGGCCTGCCCTTTCTTAAGCAGGTGGACCCAATGCAATTAACCACAAGCGTCCTTATAAGAGGGAAGGCGGGATGGTGTGAGGATGCACGTGGGGGCTGGAGCGGTGTAAGGTCAGGGACTGAGGAAGGTGAGACGCCTCTAGAAGCTGGAAAATGCTGGGAAATGGACTCTCCCTGAGAGCACCCCAAAAGAGCCAGTCTTTGATTTTCGTTGGGTGAGACTCATTTTGGACCTCTGACTTCCAGAACTGTAAGATAATAAACTCCTGTTGTCTTATGCTACTCTGTACCAGTCCGTTTCAGCCGCTGTTAGGAACCAGGGCAGTTCTTGTTACAAACCATTGTAAACAATGTTGCAGTAACTTTGTGACCCTGACTTTGGGTTTGAGCTAGTATATTTGTAGAATACATAGCTACCTGTGGAATTGCCCAGTGGAAGGCAGTGTCAGTTTGATAACACCTTCCCATAGGACTTAGGTTAACTTCCATTCCCACCAGCAATGTTACGCCTTTCTTTCCACAGCCTCCCCAACACATGCGTTATCTAACTTCTGGAGTTTTGCCACTCTGCTAGTGAAAAATCTACGGTTCCTAGAACAAGCTCATTACTAGCAGATTTTCCTCATCTGCACAACATGTTTAGAGTATCCTTCAAAGTCAGGATTAGGTGCTTCTTTCTCCTTGGCCCTGCGTTGTGTCCTTGTGTCCTTTTGTGTCCCCTTCCACACGTACAGTGGGTTCTCCCGGTAGAACAGGAAAAGGAAATAACTATTGATGAAAGAAACGTTCAGACGAAGTTATAGGGATGTCATTCTGGCTTAAACATGAGGTAACTTGAATTTTGTGCTAAATACAGTAGGCTGTTTGTGGCCTATTCAACATACGTTGTACATCTGGTTTAATTATTGGAGCAAAGGACACACAGACCAAAAGTGCAGCATGTCCATGTTAAAAATAAGGATGACACGTCTCGTCTCCTTGGACTCTGATGCTGGGACTCTTGTGATGCTGAGCCTCCCTTCCCAGGTGCAAGGCCAGGCTGACTTGCTGTGTACTGCTGATCTGTGAGTTTTGTTTCCTTGAAATGTATCCTTTACTTGTTCTTGGCTCTGACAAGATATACAATTGTGCTGGAAACCATGCTTCTTCCAAGTAATTTCTCAGAGCAGTCCGGGAAGCAGGTTTCTGGGCTCCTCCCTAGTTTGGCTCAGATAAAACGTGTTAATAGATTATTGATTGACTGTTTTCATTGACAGTATCCAAAGGCATGGATAAGAAATGTAGAATCTGTGGTATCCATCTTTCTCTCTGACAAGTTCTGGTTCGAAAACAAGATGTTTGGGGCTAAAATAGCCACGTAATCGCCATCATTGGTGAGTGGAGAGCTAAGAGATGGTTGCCTGGTAATGCTGGGTCATTTTTTGCTGTTGGTTGGATAGAGGGTGGGATCAACAAACACAGCTTCTATGCAGCTCCACCCTGCCTCTGACTGCAGCCCTTTCGTGCTAAGATGAACGCCGCTGGGGCCTGGCCAGTCCTTAGCAATTATTTGCATGAGATAAAACCTGTTTGTTGACCTTGTTCAAGGACTAACAGCTGCTCCAGAAGCTGACCTAACTGCTTTTCCAGTGAAGAAGAAGACAAATGGCAATGTCTGCCACCTCCTTCCTCCTCTCTCCTCAGTCTGGTCTAGAGTTATAGCTCCATTCCTGTTTTCTCATTTGCATTGCTAGCATCTCTCTCTCTTTCTCTCTTTTTTTTTTTTTTTTTTTAAATTGTCTTTTTAGGGCCACACCTGCTGCATATGAAGGTCCTCAGGCTAGGGGGTCTAATCGGAGCTACAGCTGCCAGCCTACGCCACAGCCACAGCAATTCCAGATCAGAACTGTGTCTGTGATCTAGGCCACAGCGCACGCCAATGCTGGATTCTTAACCCACTGAGCAAGGCTAGGGGTTGAACCTGCGTTCTCATGGATACTAGTCAGATTAGTTTCTGCTGAGCCAAGACAGTAACTCCTGCCAGCATCTTTTAAAAAACATTTTTCTTCTAGTTTTCAGCATCTTAATTTGCTTTTTTTGAGATCATAATAATTCAGGGAAAGAAAACACTCTCACCCTCTTAAAAACATTGTAGACTTAGACTAGTTGCTGCTGTTTATAATGTAACCTTTTTTTTTTTCCTGAAATTTAATTTAAAAACATAGTAAAAGTTCTGAAAAGTATCCTGGTTAATAATTTGAACTGTTAGCTAAAAAGTTTTTTTTCTTTAGCTTTAATGTGAACCAATGTTAGAGTATGAGTTTAGGATTAAGAACTTCCAAAAAAAACCGTGGAATTTAACAAATCAAATGTAGTCAATCATGGAGGAAGAAAATAAAACAAAAAAAAAACCTGACAACAAGGCCAATTATCAAATTTGTTTCCTGAAAAGGAAAAAGGATACAAAACAGGGCAGCCATTTAAGAGAAACATGTACCATTTGCCTCCTTGCTCTTCTGAATTGGTAATTGACAGAAATATCCCACAAAATGATTTGAAATTTCCAACAGAATGATGAAGAGATAGTCTGGTCGTTCTCCATCCTTTTCGGATCCCATGTCCACATTTTGACTGGTTCCCATTCTGCACGACGCTTAGGCTGGGCTCTGCCAGGAAGGCACATCTATGCAGCCGACCCCGTCCGCAGGGCTGGCTCTGCAGGTGCCTCATTCACTAATCAGTTGTCAGATGTTCACTTGATTACTGGAAGCTTCGCATGAGTCAGGCTAGTTTGCCACCGCTGTTCTACTAAAGCTTTCTCCTCTCATAATAGTCCTTTGCCATCACTACTTTCCAAGGGCACTGTTGACTTGTGTGTTCATTTTTGATAAGAGCAAATTTACAAGATGGTGGTAGCAACAAGGCAGTGAGGCAAGGCAGCCGAGATGGGCTTTGGAACTGGGCAAGCCTGGGTTACCGTTGACCAGCTCTAGGATTTCGGGGGTGTCTCTGCTTCCCAGGTCTTGGCCGGGGGTGGTGGGGGCGGAATGCTGAGCCCTGTCTTGTAAGCTTCCTATGAGGGTTAAATGAGATACTTGTGAACTGAGTCCACTGTGGCGGTGCCTGGATGGTTCACGACCATGCAGTTCACATGAAAACCCTTGACATAAAGCACGAAACAAGGTCTGGAAGAAGACAGATAATGTGAACCCAGACTGATAGTCTGAAAGGGTGTCTAAGAAGAACCACAAAAAGAGGGAGTTAATGGGTAGATGAGGACACACCCATCTTTCCACAAGAGCAGTGGGGCACATGGGGAGTCTCTACCCGAAGCCACTTCTTAGTATAATGATTCAAATATTTGCTCTCACTTGTTACTGCTGGGACTATGCTGAGCTCCCTGGTATCCATTATAGTATGGAATACGGCTCTTGCCCTCAGAAAAATTACCTTCTACAGACAGGAGTCCCCCCCCCCCCAACCTAGAATATGTAAAAGCATCTTCAGTTTTTTTGAGACATCACATTCTAGATTGACATTATGTTTTTTCGTTGCTGTTTTTACCTCGCCCATGGCATTCGGGAGTTGCCCGGCCAGGGATCGAATCTGAGTCACAGCAGTGACCAGAACCACAGCAGCAACAATGGATCTTAAAGCGATAGGCCACCAGGAACTCCAGAATTGCGTTTTCTTTGCCCAAAAGTTTGTTGTGCATCCCTTTGTGTATTTTTAAACATGTGCCATCTCTTTTTATGTGGGAAGTTCTGCATTCCACACCCATCCTTAACTAACCCATAAGCCAACAGGAGGCTAGGACCCAACCCTGCCTGTTCACCTGTGTCTCCACATGTTCCCAAGGCCAATACTGGGTAGGCTCTCAAGTATGGTTGAATAAGGAAATGAAAGACTTGAAAATGAGGTGGCACTGGAAACCTCAAGATACAGCAACCCCGTAGAGAGATGGATTAAGAAAGGCTGACTCAAGGCTGTTTCTTAAGTATTTTCACTCTTTCTCCCTTAAGGAGAAGACTTCAATTCTCTCTAGCAAGAGCAATTAAGTATAAGGAAGAAGATTTTTGCCGGGTATGGTTGAGCTCCACTCCTGCCCCAAACAAATTTGAGAGGATACATGTTGAATGCTTATCTGAGGCCTGGGTCTTTCTGAGTTCACTTCTACTTCCTGAAGCTTCTATTCATTGTAGGAGGGCAGGGAGGTGGGTTTTGGCGACCAGAGGTGTGGTCTGGGGACCTCTGGGTGGGGTTGGGCTTGGACCTGAAATGGGAAGGTCTCTAGCAATGAACTTTGCATCCACTGGGAGGGAGGCTTGGTGAGAGGGAGGCAGAGGCAGGAAGCACTGGGAAGATCGCAGGACAGAATGGGGGAGGCTGGTAGGTCCGTCCTCCAGGCCGTGCGTGAGGTCAGTGATGAGTGTTAACCTACCATGGCTCTAACTTCAGTATGTCCTGTTTACACTTAGTGCTTCTGATAGGGACCCAGGTTTCTGCATTCCCAACAAAAGCATCCGGGGGATGCCCAGGCTGCGCTTCCACAAGCCATACTTGGAGTAGCACAGAATTAACTCACCCATTCTATTAAGTATTTTGTCAAAAAACGGTGCAATTAAAACTCGATGTGTGTGTGTGTGTGTGTGTGTGTATATATACATACATACATATAAATGTGTTAAATATTTAATTAATGAAATAACCAGTAACATGTTACAACCAGTTGAAAGTGGATTCAAAGAACAGCCATATCTATAGATGAGAAACATTGAAATAGTCCTGAAAATGATGCCCAAGTGGCTTGACCACGTGGAGGGAGGGTTGCCTCTCCCCAGACAGGTCATTTGCACATTCATAGGCCAGAATCGTTAGCATCTGCGAAGCAGGCTGTCCTTTTCAACTTAAAATAAATGAAAGGCAATGCAAGGCTGAATTAGAAAACCTGAAACAGTGTAATCTGAACCATACGTAGTTGTCCTGTTGAAGCATAAATTGCACTTGACATTTTCAGCTTTTGGGTTGCTCTTTGTATTAACTTGACGGGTGGTAATAACTGTTTGTTTGCGATTAGCAGTTTCTTTTTTCCCTTGTGGTTTATTGAGCTATTTTGCAACTCTGGGGAGTCTGTAAAGGTGAAGAGAACTCTTTCTTTGGCCACATCTGTGGCATGTGGAAGTTCCTGAATCAGGGATGGAATCTGAGCTGCAGCAACACTGGATCCTTTTAACCCACTGCTCCAGGCCAGAGATCAAATCCTTGCCTCCACAGGGACCTGAGCTGCTGTAGGTGGATTCTTACCCATTGCACCACAGCAGGAACTCCTAAAGAGAACTCTCTCTCTCTCTTTTTTTTTTTCTTTTTACCTTTTCTAGGGCTGCTTCTGCGGCATATGGAGGTTCCCAGGCTAGGAGTCTAATCGGAGCTGTAGCCGCCAGCCTACACCAGAGCCACAGCAACTCAGGATCTGAGCCGAGTCTGCAACTTACACCACAGCTCACGGCAGTGCCGGATCCTCAACCCACTGAGCAAGGCCAGGGGTTGAACCCGCAACCTCATGGTTCCTAGTCGGATTCGTTTACCACTGAGCCACGATGGGAACTCCTAAAGAGAACTCTTAAATAGGATTTCCACCAATAGAAAGTGGAAGCTATCTGTGTGCCTTGGAGACAGGTTTATGAAGATCTTCTACAAAGAGAACGTTTTCTGTGAGCCAGGAACAAATTATTTTTATTGCTTAATCTGTATTTTTGGTACAAAAAAAAATCTGGTTAAAACACTTGCCATTTGCTTATTCACTTTCAAAGGTGGAAGTGACCCATGTCCATCGACACATGAGCAGAGAAAATACTACTCGACCTTAAAAAGGCAAGGATTTCTGATACAGGCTGCAACATGGCCGAACCTTGAGGGCATTATGCCAAATGAAATAAACTAGCCAAATGACAAATACTATATGTGTGTGTGACTGGGTCATTTTGCTGTACAGAAGAAAATGGACAGACTACTCTAAACTAACGGTAATGGAAAAAAATTTAAAAAACCACAAAAGGACAAATACTGTAGGACTCCACTGTCAAATGACCAAAAAACATCAGTTTAGTAACAATCTTGTCTTGATTGAGAGAAAACCCATGGGTTGGGGGTACAGTGCTTCACAGCAGTGGCATGCTTCTCCCCAGGGCAGGTGGGCGAGAGTGAGTTGTATAGAGTTGGCCGCAGTAACATGCTTGGCCAGGGGTGCGTTTCTGACCTTATTTTGAAACCTCGGGAATGAGGAAATCCGCGTAGAGCCCAGAGTGGGATTGGCTAATTGGCTATACCACAGATCTGGTCAAGCAGAACATTTACAGTAACGTGAAAAAGTCCATGTGCCAACCTGGAATCCCAGCAGGAGTGGCTCCATCTGGGGCCTAGAAATTTATTTTCATACCCCTTACCTGAAGTCATCAAATTCATAGATGCAAAGTGGAGTAGTGCTTGCCAGCGCCTAAGACGGGGGTAGGGGTGGGAAGAGGCTGTTGTTCAGTGGATGGGTACAGGGTTTTCATTTAACCCGATGACAAGTTCTGGAGGTGGGTAGGGCTGATGGTTGTAGCACATGCGAATGTCTTTAGTGCCGCTAAATTGTCCACACAACAGTGGTTGGAATGGTAAACTTTGGGGGTTCCCTGGTGGCTCAGTGGGTTAAGGATCTGGTGTCACTGCTGTGGCTCAGGTCACAGCCATCACTCAGATTCAATCCCTGGCTGGGAACTTCCCATATGTTGGGAGTGCAGCCAAAAACAAAACACAAACCCAAAACAAAAAACTAAATCAGTAGGAAAGGGAAGGAATTTGCAGTTTCCAAGATGAATCTTTGTTTACTAAAGAGAACTGGGAGTTAGCTATGGGATCGCTATGGGATAGTTGGCCATGGGACATTCAGTCAGGAGGAAACTTCGAATATCATTAACATAGGGAGTTGTCGAGTGTCAAAAATAAGAACTAGAAAACCTCAGAGGTGAGAAGTGTCCTTTGCCTCTGCCGACCTTCAGGAAGGTTGTCTCCTGAGGAGAAAAGACAGGCCAGCCCCTCAAGCTCTTGGTGGCTGCGGCTCTCCTGTTGTTGGGTTTGAGAACCATGGTGTTGAGAAAGGGTCAGTTCTTGGTGGAACACAGAGGGTTTGAAGTGGGTCAAAGGCGTGCAAACCCAGTCGACCCTCACCACCTTAGCTGGGAGAGATTTTGTTCTGGCCGGGATTCTGCTGGACCCCTCCCTTCCTTCCATCTCTTGTGCCCCTGCTCCAGCTTCTGCCCACAGCTGCTGTAGACTCCTTACCCTGCATATGTGATGCATTGCTCTGAGGTTGGTGGTAAACCTTCAAGTGAGTTTTTCCACTGAAATTGATTGTTGTCTGGTTTCTTCTGTCTGACTTGACTTTTTAACCAACCCCAAGGCTGTATGATTTGACTTTTGTAATTGTATGAATTCTCGTGGGGCCGCTCCTTCTTGATGCTTTGCTTTACCACCCAGTGTGACTTTTTAAAATTCATTTTGGCCTATGCTGCTTCTTGTAATTTTCTTTTTGAGTACCATGACTTTTCAGAGTTCCCTGGTGGCTTAGTGGGTTAAGGATCCAATATAGTCAGTGCTGTGGTGTGGGTTCTGTCCCTGGCTTGGGAATTTCCGTGGCCAAAAAAAAAGGACCGTGAGTTTTCGCAAAAAGTATAGATTTTGTTAATGCTTCAATCAATAGTATATTCTTTTCACCACAAATGATGCTGAGACTGTATCTCCTAATACAGGAAGGATATGGATTTAGGAGATAACTACTGTCTCTTGCAATCTGTGTCTGGGCTTTAAAAATGTATTAGTTTTAGAATTCACTTTTTCTCATTGCTGGGTAGCATTGTCAAACATAAAATGGCATTTCCTGCAATAGCTAAGAAATATGATAGAGAATGTGGAAGAAGAAATTGGCAATCATTTGGACTACACAATCATTTGTACTTTTTCATCTTTTTTTCTGGGTTTAAGATCTAGACCAAACTTTGAAATTTCTGGTTTGAGTCTTTCCAAACTGTGATGGTACATTAGCTCAGTCTTGGATAGGACACTGGATTAAGTGTTTCCTTGCAGCCGTCTTTATACGTACGGTGTCCAAATGCATTTATACTGCTTATCAGAATTCACTAGATTTGTCAAGTAGGAAATCTAGGGAGTTTTTTCGTTTTGGCTGAAAACATGTCTCTTGATAAAACTTTTTCTAATAAAAAGAATTTTCTGTCTCATGGAGTAGTCCTGGTAATAAGTGCAAACGCCCTGAAGTGATTGTTTTTTTGGTAGAAGGCCCTATAAACACGTCTGTTTCTCTATGTGATTAATGGGGATGGTTGACACATGTTGTTAAACAAGGATCATAAGTGGAGAGTATGTCCGAGTCTGGGCTCAGCCACTGCAGTTGCTGTTGATCGAGAGCAAAAAACACTGGAAAATGATGTGCCAGCAGTGGCACAAAATTTATAGCATTGATTTTGCAGACTCTTTGCCAGGGCTATCAGTAGATGAATACTTTCTAACATTAGATGAGGCTTTGGGGTTAGGGTGTCTTTTTTTTAAAAAACTAGGCTTAATATGGGTTTATACCTGCCCTGGCCAGTGCTGCAGGTCCACGGGAGATCCTGGAAGAGGGACGGTGTGGGATAACAGAATACTCAAGACCCTCTTACATCCAGAAGAAGGGGGACCAGGAGGCACTCCGTTCAGTAGAACAAAGGCACCTAGGTTTCAGCCCCTGTGCCTTTTATTAGAGAACGTGACATAGGTTAATGAGCAAAATCAGGTGCAGGTGATGATAAGCCTGTTTCCGTGGTTGTGCTTTTGCGCAGGCACCACATTTGTTCACTGCATCAGCAGTTTCCATGGTCTCCAACATACACCCATTTATAAAACAAATTTTGGGGGAAGGCTTATAAATGCCTACCATTGCTCTTTTGTGGTGCTGGATCCTTAACCTCCTGAGCGAGGCTGGGAGTCAAACCCACATCCTCATGGATCCTAGTGGGGTTTGTTACTTCGGAGCCATGACTACGGGAAGTCCCTCGTTGTAGTTTTGATTTGCATTTCTCTAATAATTAGTGATGTTGAGCATCTTTCCATGTGCTTTTTGACCATCCGTATGCCTTCTGTGGAGAAATGTCTATTTAGATCTTCTGCCATTTTTTCCTTTGGGTAGCTTGTATTTTTGATATTGAGCTGCATGAGCTGTTTGCCTATTTTGGAGATTCATCTCTTGTCAGTCACTTGGTTTGCAAACATTTTCTCCCATTCAGTTGGTTGTCTTTTCTTTTTGTTGATGGTTTGCTTTGCTGTGCAAAAGCTTCTAAGTTTAATTGGGTCCCATTTGTTTATTTTTGTTTTTATTACTCTAGGAGGTGGATCAAAAAAGATATTGCTGTGATTCATGTCAAAAAGGGTTCTGCCTCTCTTTCCCTCTAGGACTTTGATGGTGTCTGGCCACACATTTAAGTCTTTGATCCACTTCGAGTTTATTTTTGTGTATGGTGTTAGGGAATGTTCTAATTTCATTCTTTTACATTTAGCTGTCCAACTCGCAGTATTTATCTCTAGATTTTTTTTTTTTTTGGTTATCAATGTACATAATCACATCATCTGTATATGAGTTTTTTCCTTCATTGCTAGTTCTTCTTCTTATTTATTTTCCCTGTTGCCCTGGCTAGGACCCGTTGTGCTGGCAGTGATCGTCTTTGTCTTTTCAGTTTCAGAGGATACTTTTGGTGTTTCACATCAAGAACGGTATCTTTTATTTGTGATAGATCTCCTTTATTAGGTTAGGGAAGGTCCCTTCTCTTCCTGTTTGCTTAGTAATTTTTAAAATGGAGCAAGTTTTGAATTTCATCAGGTACTTTTTATGCATCTGCAATGAAACTTTTTTCTCCTTTAGTCTCCTAATGTGTTGATTGTCATAATTTTGATTCATGGTAAAATCAAGCCTTGTTGATATAGACAAAACTCACATTATTCTTTTTATATATGCATGGCCTTAGTTTGCAAGTATATCTTTAAACTTTGTTTTTATCTTTTTGTTGTTGTTGTTGTTGTTATTGTTGTTGTTGTTGTTGTTGCCATTTCTTGGGCCGCTCCCGCGGCATATGGAGGTTCCCAGGCTAGGGGTCCAATCGGAGCTGTAGCCACCGGCCTACACCAGAGCCACAGCAACGCGGGATCCGAGCTGCCTCTGCAACCTACACCACAGCTCACGGCAACGCTGGATCATTAACCCACTGAGCAAGGGCAGGGACCGAACCTGCAACCTCATGGTTCCTAGTCGGATTCGTTAACCACTGCGCCACGACGGGAACTCCTAAACTTTGTTTTTAAATATACATGAGTTCCCCTTGTGGCACGGTGGAAAGGAAGAATCTGACTCGTACCCATGAGGTTGTGGGTTCAATCCCTGGCCTTGCTCAGTGGGTTAAGGATCCGGCATTGCCGTGAACTGTGGTGTAGGTCGCAGATGCGGCTTGGATCTGGTGTTGCTGTGACTGTGGCGTAGGCCAGCAGCTGTAGCTCTGATTGTCTGATTGGACCCCTAGCCTAGGCACCTCCATAGACCCAGGTACAGCCCTAAAAAGCAAAAAAAAAAAAAAAAAATTTTACGTGCTATACACTGTACTCTTCTTGGTGTGTTGCTCTATGACGTTGCCAAGCACAGAGCCGTGTGGCCACTTCTGTAATAAAGACACAGAACAGTCCATCACTCTAGAAACTACCTTGTGGCACTTTGGTAGTAAAACCACTCGGACCCTTGGCTGTCACTGGTCCGCATCCCTCTAGCGTTACCGTTTCCGAATGTCATGTAAATGGAATCGTTCAATATGTGGCCTTTTGAGTCTGGCTACTTTTCTTAGCATAGTGCCTTTGGTTTTTTCGGTCTTTTGTCCTTGTAGGGCCGCACCTGCAGCATATGGAGGTTCCCAGGCTAGGGGTCGAATCAGAGCTGTAGCTGCTGGCCTACACCACAGCCACAGCAACGCCAGATCCGAGCTGCATCTGTGACCTACACCACAGCACATGGCAATGCCGGGTCCTTAACCCACTGAGCAAGGCCAGGGATCGAACCCACATCCTCGTGGATGCTAGTTGGGTTCGTTAGCCACTGAGCCACGGCGGGAACTCCCTAGCATAATGCCACTGAGATGTATCCTTGTTCTGTGTTTGTCAATGGTTCATTCCTTTTTCTTGCCAAGTAGTATTTCATCAAATGGAAATAGCATGGCATATGTGTGTTCACCATTGTGGGAACAGGAAATAGTTCTCCTTTTTGGTGCATTATGAATGAATTTGCTATATACATTCACAAACTGGCTTTTGCATGAACATAGCTTTTCATTCCACTTGGGTAACTACCCAGGAGTAGGATTGATGCATCACATTGTCAGTACATGTTTGACTTTATAAGAAACTGCCAAATTATTTTCCAGAGTGGCTATACTATTTCAGTTTAATGATACAGGAGTATTGCCTCTATCTTTTTCCTGAATTTGGTCATGTCGGGGAAGCAACACTTGATCTGGTCCATGTCAAATTTCCAGCCGGGGCACTTTAACAAAAAGGATAATGGGAGAAAAACAGCTTATTAACTTTCTCAGTACACATCACATAGGAGAAACCTCAGTGCAAAGTGACTTAGGGTGGCTTAGAGTTCTGGCTTACAGAGAGCATCTTTAACAAAGAGCAATACCTTCGTGGAGAAATGGCAGGAGAAAGGAAAGAGTTTCTAGCTTTCAAGGGCAGCAAACTATGGGAAGGTAGATGTATGAGAGGAAAACTTGTAATGTTTGTTCATGGATTCCTCTGGTGCCATCTCTGAGCTGATCAGTGGCTCTCCAGTAAAGGCATTTATGTCCTGCCCTTTGGTAGAAAAGGGACAGTGGAGATACAGCGCTTTTCCCGTGTGTGCTGCTGCTTAATTGCCTTCATCGCAAAAATGATTTTTATGTCAGAGAGGCATGTTTTGAGGTGACATTCTGGTTTCCTTCAGTACTTTGTCTTTTAAGAAGTTGATCTAAGTAATCTAATTTGTAGAATTTATAAGCATACTGTTGTTGTTTTTTTAAATTTTTGTTGATTTCTTTGAAGGATCCTATTAGCATTCTCTAACTACAGAATGTGTGTGTTTAGGAAGAAGTCAGTCTGTAGGATAAGATCATGAGCTCTTCAGAGTAAAAAGCATTGTCATGTCAGGGTCTAGAACCTGATAAGCTTTAAAATGTTTTATTAAATATGATGCACCTTTAACATCTTCTAATTTATCTAGTAAAAGGACACAATAATATCACAACATAGTTGTGGAAATCAGACAGAGGTAAATTGAAACTGGCTTTATTTAGCCTTTTTTCCTCTTTTTAGTATCTCTTATTAACTTTCTAATGTCTGTGGGGTCTGTAATGATGTTCCTTTCTTCATTCCTCTTGTTGATAATTTGTGTTTGTCCCTTCTCTTCTTGTTTAGTCTGACTAGAAGCTTATCAAAGTTTTCCAAAAGAGCCAGCTTTGGGTTTCATTGATTTACCTGTTGATTTTTTTTTTCTGTTTTAAATTTTATTGACTTAGTCTCTTTATGTTAATCTTCCTACTACTTGCTTTGTATTTTTCCTGCTCTTTATTTTCTTAAAGCAGATACTTTGGTAATATTTTTCTTTTCTGATTTAATGATTTGGTGCTATAACTTTCCCTTTAAGGGCAAATTTTGATAAGTTGATGTTATATGTTCATTTACTTACGTATTTGCTAAATTTCCTTGAGACCACCTCTTTGAATCATAAAATCTGTTGTTTAATTTCCACATATTTGGCAAAGTCCCAGAAATGTTTCTACTGATTTTGAGTTTTTGTTATCAGAGAACATACTTACTTGATTTCCGTTTGTGGACTT
The DNA here is from genome assembly GCF_016906955.1 of Phacochoerus africanus. NCBI lineage: Eukaryota > Metazoa > Chordata > Mammalia > Artiodactyla > Suidae > Phacochoerus > Phacochoerus africanus. Next base: position 135,562,069 of record NC_062558.1, read on the forward strand.
TGTTAGGGTTTGCTTTGACCCAGAATACAGTCTATTGCACCTGCCATGCTGATCATCCTTCTGGCTTTGACTTTTCCCAGTCAGCCTGCTATTTACCTTTTAGAATCCTCAGGTCACTTAAAAATATTTTGTCCAGAGTTTTCCTTTTATTTATTTTTGTATTTTATTTTTTTGTCTTTTTGCCTTTTCTAGGGCTGCACCCGCGGCATACGGAGGTTCCCAGGCTACGGGTCTAATTGGAGCTGTAGCCGCTGGCCTACGCCACAGCCACAGCAACGCCAGATCCAAGCCACATCTGCAACCTACACCACAGCTCATGGCATTGCCGGATCCTTAACCCACTAAGCAAGGCCAGGGTTTGAACCTGCAACCTGATGGTTCCTAGGCAGATTCATTAACCACTGTGCCTCAACGGGAACTCTGAGAGTTTTCCTTTTAATCAGTGGAAATGACCGGCCGGCTGTAGCACCCACGACTGCATCTTGGGTAGTACCACAGATTTGTCGGTACACTTTAAAAACAATTTTTGACTTGCATTGAATAATGCTGACCTAACTTTTCTTGCACTTGCCTGTTGCGTTTTGGTATCAAGGTTGTTTTTGTTTTAACCTCATAAAACAAATTGGGGAGTGTTTCTTTCTCTATTCTCTGAAAGAGCTTGTGTTAGATTTTTAAACATTTTTTAGTGTTAGATTTTTAAAAAACTTGTATGTTTTCATGAAATTTTTTGGTGAAGCCACCTGGGCCTGGAAATTTCTTTAAAGGCAGATTTTTTTTGACTACTGGGTCAATATAATTAATATGCCTTGTAATTCTACTTTTGAGTTAGTTTTGATGTTGCTTTTTCCTGGATACTTGTTTTTCATCTATACTTTAAAATCGATTGGCATAAAGTTATTCATAATTGCAGTTTATCTTTTCAAAGTCTTCAGGCCTATAGTGCAGCCCTTATATATTGTTTATTTTTCTACTGTCCTTTTTCTTAATAATTTTTGCTAGAGGTTTGTGAATTTTATTGTGCTTTTAAAAGAAACAAGTTTTATCTTGGTTGATTCACTAGGGTGTTTGTATTTTATTTCTATTATGTCTTTCCTGTTTCTTTTAGTTTATCTTGTTCTATTTCTAATTTATTGACCAATGCTTAGTTTATATTTTTTTCAAGTGTTCATATTTAAGATTATATATATCCCTTTAAGAATGGATTCAGCTGTATCCTATTGTCTTTAGTATGTAGAACTGGTAATTTTTCTTAAAATTTTCTTTGATCTATGGATTATTTCGAAGTTTTTTTTTTTCTCTTAAGGAGCTTCAGTCTTGCCCCAGGTTGGCAACTATTTATTATCTATTTTTATTTTATTATTGTTTTCTTTTTCTTTTTTTTCTTGTATGATTTTTATTTTTTCCATTATAGTTGATTTACGGTGTTCTGTCAATTTCTACTGTACAGTAAAGTGACCTGGTCATACACACACACACAAATATGTAGAAACATATATATATATATATCTCTATATATTCTTTTTCTCACATTATCCTCTATCATGTTCCATCGCAAGTGACTAAACACAGTTCTCTGTGCTATACAGCAGCATCTCATTGCTTATCGACTCCAAATGCAATTTCTAAAATGTGAATTCTCTAGTTAGCCTTTTGCTTCCCATTGTCAGCTTAATTATGTTCTTGTCAGAGACTGTGAACTGTATTATTCCACTTCTTCGAAATTTGTTAATTGCTTTACCATCAAGTATACAGTTAATTTTTTGGAAAACTTTCACATTTACTTGAAGTGTTTTTTTGGAACTGTTAGATCTTGTGTTCTAATGTGTCCATTGAGTATATTTTTTCATAAGTTTGTTAAAATCTTTAATCCTTTATACCTTTTCTATTTGCTGAGAAATACGTTATATTAATCCCACATGATTATGCATCTTTCTCTATATGCTGTCAAATTTGGCTACTTTTTGAGGCTATATTTGAATACATATGATTTTAAAAATATATCTTCTTTGTAACTTGAACTTTTTTATCAATGATTTTTTTCTTCATTTCCATGTGCTTTCGACTTTGTAACCAAAGTTACTATAGCTATATTAAACTGATCTGTGTGTTTGTATTACCTATCTATTTATTGTAGTATTTTCAGTCATTCTGTATCTTTACATATTAGATATGATTTTGGAAACAGCATGGAATTGGATTCCAGCAATTTAATAATTTTAAACTGGATCATTTTGTCAGTTTGCCTGTAAAAGGTATCTTCACATGGATTCTGTACATAATAGTTGCGTGTGTGATATGTGTGTATATGTGTGTCTGTATGCATTTGTATCATCTGACTTGATTCTTGCTATTTGCCCTACTTTTATGTTCTCCTGTGCCCCTTTTCTTGCCTTCTGTTGTGATATTTTTTCTGCTGTAGTCATTTGGGAGTTAAAAGTTTTTGCTTCTATTCTTCAAGTGGTAGTCATCATGCCAGTCTAAACATGCATATTTAAGTTACAGGTGTCTAAAGTCGTTATCCTTCTTCTGGATGATACTTCAATGAGCTTTAGAATACTCTAATTACCTTAACTCCTCTTGAGTTATCCAGTTATTATACTTACATTTATTTTCAGCTTTTTATTGGGATAATTGTTGAGTTATACGAGGTTGTAAGAAATAGAGACCCCGAAGTTCCTGTCATGGAGCAGTGGTCAGCGAATCCAACTAGGAACCATGAGGTTGCGGGTTTGATCCCTGGCCTTGCTCAGTGGGTTGAGGATCTGGCATTGCCGTGAGCTGTGGTGTAGGTTGCAGACGCGGCTCAGAGCCCATGTTGCTGTGGCTCTGGTGTAGGCCGGCGGCTGCAGCTCTGATTCACCCCCTAGCCTGGGAACCTTTATATGCCACAGGAAGCGGCCCTAGAAAAGACAAAAAACAAAAAACAAACAAACAAAAAAAAGAAATAGAGAATCCCACACACTCTTCACTCAGTTCATCTCTGTGTTAACATCTTGCAGAACTGTATGCCAGTAGCATAACCAGGAAATTGACGTTGATGCAATCTGATCTTATTCAGACTTTACCATTTTCACATGTATCTGTGTGTAGTTCTATGTGCATTTGTCCCATAAAGGACCACTGCTTTTGTCCAGACATGGGAGAGGTCTGCCAGAAGGATCCCTGTGCTGTTCTGTGCCCACAGACACAGTTCTCTCCCCCTCACCCCCAGCAACCTCCAACCCGTTCTTCATCTCTATTGTTTGGTTGTTTCAGGAACATGATATGAATGAAACCATACAGTGTCTGATCTTTTGAGAGCAACTTTTTCATGAAGTCTAATTATCTTGAGATTCATTCCGGTTTTGATAGATTTCATCACTTTCCATTTTTTAGGGACTCACCTGCAGCATATGGAAGTTCCCAGGCTAGGGGTTCAGTTGGAGCTACAGCTGCTAGCCTACACCACAGCCACAGCAATGCAGGATCCACAGCAACGCAGCCTCATGGTTCCTAGTCGGATGCGTTTCTGATGCGCCACCATGGGAACTCCTCACTTTGCATTTTATATTTCATGGGAGATTACTGATTTAATATTTAGTTTGAACCACAAATTCACCATTTTGTTTTTGCTGTTGATTCCTTCTTATATTTCAGACCTTCCACCTGGGATCACTTTCTTCCTGCCTGAAATACATCCTTTTGTGTTTTGTTTAGTAATAGTCTCCTGAGGCAAACACATAGGCTTCTGTGTCCTGCCAAGTGTCTGTTTCATCCTTATACTTTTCTTCAGGGAAAACATTTTATCGAGTTATAGGCACCTGTGGGTAAGTATGTGCAGGCATAAGAAACATACAGGTAAGATTATACACGTACAATTCAATGGATTTTTACACAGTTGTCGTCAAGACTTGGAATATTCCTAGCACACCCGGAAGCCTGTCTTAAACCCCTTCCAGTTCCTGCTCTTACCTCCTCCCCAGAGGGATCTCCCATCCTGACTTTTTACACCATAGTTTTGCTGGTTCTTTGCTTTTTTTTTTTTTTTTTTAATGGCTGCACCCAAGGCATGAGGAAGTTCCTGGGCCAGGGACTGAATCAGAGCCCCAGCTGCAGCAACACTGGATCCTTTAACCATGGTGCTGGGCTGGGGATGGACCCCACACTGCAACAGCAACCCAGGTTCTCAACCCACTGTGCCACGGCGGGAACGCCGGTTCTTCACTTGATAAAGAGAGTCTTACTTTTTCGTGGGTGGCCTCTTTTCCTCGGCTTGGCCTGTGAGATGCATCATGATGATGGCTCTGAGTGGTGAGCTGGCGTTCATTGTTGTGCACGTTTCATTTCGCTGTTGTTCTCCTCCTGCTGGTGGACATTGGGGTTGTGTCCGGGGGTCTCTGATGGGGACGGCTGCTGTGACCTTTCTGTGCACGTGCTCTGTGCACACGTGCACCCTCTTGGTGGGTATGTTTCGGGAGTGAGAATGGTGTGTGACAGAGGATGTGTGTGTGTTCAGCTCGAGGAGGTACTGCTAAAAATGCCCCACGCTGCTGCTTTCAGTTGACCCTCCCGCTGCTTGTGCTAGAATGTTCCAGCTGATTTCCACCTCCTTCCCAATGCTGACTGGTGTGTCAGCTTTAAAAAGTTTTTAATTTTGATTGAGTCACTCCAGCGGGTGGGTAGTATCTCAGTGTGATGTGGTTTTCCTTGAGGCCTAAATAGGTCGGGCACCTTGTTCTGTGTCGTAGTATCGGCCACTTGGGTATTTTCTTTGGGGAAGGGTCTCCTTGCGTCTCTGGCCTAACTTTGCATGCAGTTGCTTGTGTTTATTATTGATTTGTGGGAATTCTTATATACGTTCTAGATCAAAATATGCTTTCTCCCAGGTGGTGGCTTGCTTTTTCATTCTCTTCATGATTTCTTTTGGTGACTGGAAATAATTTCAAGAGAGTCTATTTCCTTTATGGATAATGGTTTTGGTACTCTTTACAGAATTTTTTTTGTCAAATCAAAGGTCATGATGATATTCTATGCTATCTTTTAGAAGCTTTTTCACATTTATATTGATAATCTCTATGGAAGTTTTATGGTGTAGATTTTTAAAAAATACGGCTATCCTGTGGACTTACTGCTCCTTATTAAAATGACCATCTTTTCCCCACTGGTTTTTTTTTTTTTTTTGGTCTTTTGTCCTTTTAGGGCCGCACCCTCAGCATATGGAGGTTCCCAGGCTAGGGGTCTAATCGGAGCTGTAGCCGCCAGCCTACACCACAGCCACAGCAACACCAGATCCAAGCCATGTCTGCGACCCACACCACAGCTCACGGCAATGCCAGATCCTTAACCTGATGATTGAGGCCAGGGATCGAACCCACAACCTCATGGTTCCTAGTCGGATTCGTTTCCACTGCGCCATGAGGGGAACTCCTCCCCACTGTTCTTCATTATATTTTGTTGTAAATCAAGCACTATTTTTAGATACGGACCCGCCTCTGGTCTCCAAGGTCTTTCATTGGTTCACTTATCTGTGTTTTGTTTGGTTCTGGGAATAAGTGTGACAAAGCACTGTTATTCTCTTAAAGTGCTTATAATCTAATGTAGGAATCAGTTAAGAGCTAATTTCAGGATAATGAGGGTAGAGGGAAAAAAATGTTAAAATTGTGCTTGCTTTTAAGTTTAGAGTTAAACTGTTAGATTCATGTAAGTGAAGAGATGATAGTTCAGTAGTTAGACTGCTCTCCTAACTGAAAGATATTCTACATTTTGTTTCTTAGATTTTCTTTAGAGTTGACCATGCACAAATATATCCCTAAACGTACATTGTTTTGCCTGTTTGGCTTTCATGTAAAATGGTATCAAACCACATGCATTCTAAACTCTTTTAAGACCAATTACATTTTATTGATGGACTTTCAGGCAGTGGGAAAGATTTTGTTTCCATTAAATCAGTACTTCCTGAAAGCTGGTGTATGATGTGACTTGAGGCATGAACATGTAAAACATTGATGGTTTTATATTTTTATAGCGACTTTCTGACGTTGATGGAAAAAAGGACTCTGGCTTTTCCATTTGCTTATGGCATAAAATTCAAGTTAGGACATTTAAGTCAGTAATTTTACAGGTAATAGATACTTGGAGCATGGCAGAAATTCGAGATGGTATAGAAATGACATCCTTGGGAGTTCCTGTTGTGGCTCAGCGAGTTAATACCCCAGTGTTGTCTCTGTGAGGATGTAGGTTCGATCCCTGGCCTCACTGAGTGGGTTTAGGATCTGGTGTTGCCGCAGGTTGTGGCGTAGGTGGCAGATGCAGCTCGAATCTGGCGTGGCTGTGGCATAGCCTGGCAGCTGCAGCTGTGTTTCAACCCCTGGCCTGGGAATTTCCATATGCCACAGGTGAAGCCCTAAAAAGAAGAAAGGGAGAAAGAGAAAAAGAAACATCATTGGCTAACACTGCCTCATAAAGCAGTGCCTTTTTCTGGCCCAGGGGGTAGCTGAGGAGGATTTGGTGTCATTTCCTTTTGACTGGGGCCACTATCTGGTGAAGGCAGAGTTGCTGCCTAAGAAAGTTCCCACTGGCTGAGATAGCAACAGTGCACTAAGCATAATTGTGAAAAAGGGGAAATGTAGCTTTAGGTTTGCCATTCTTCTGCCATGAATGCCCATTAAGGATGCATGTAATTGAATGCCGACAAATCTATACATTTCTTATAAGAATAAATACTGCCTGCGTCAGTCGTCTTTCCCGGCAGAAGGGGAGGTGAAGGGTAGAGTCAGGGCTCTTGTTAGCGTTTTGGATTGCGGACTGGATGGGCAAATTCTATGAGCTCTATCCTGGGGGTTGGCAGGGGGCAGTTCTGGAAAGAGTGATGCTTGGAAGGTGGATTTCAGGGGACATGAAAGCAGCAAAAGGCAGGGCATGGAGTCAAGTGAGGTTGGGCGGGAAAGCGAGCCAGCGGATATTGCCCATCCAACGTGAAACAGAGGCCACAGTGCATTTCATGGGACTTAAACAGCAGATTTTATAACTGGCTGAAGTTGCATGGTCATCTGCCTGTGGGAAGGAAGCAAGAAGCAGCAAGACCTGGGACCGCAGGTGTGGGAGAGGAAGAATACAGTTGGTCCGGGAGAGGTAATAAGAATTCAGGTGTAGGATCGGTGGATGCATGATGACCTGCCCGGGGCAGCAGAAGAGCTAGTCTGCAGGGAGTTGATATGGAGGGAAAGAAAAGTCCCATTTTTAACATACGGAGTTTGGGATTATTGGGGCCAGTGCATGAAGCTAACATGATCAATGACAAAAAGTTGAGCGAAGGTGCTGGGGATGGGGTCTTTCCAGGCTGGAGGCCATAACCCAGAGCTGTGGGGGCGGCATAGGAGACAGACTGACAGACTGACCCTGGGCTCAACCAGTGAAGTTGTCTAATACAGTGCCCTTTTAAACAGAGCTTTTCATAAATACTTGTTGAAATATTTGTTAAATTCCTGTGTAGATATGGGGTGTCAGAAATTGAAGAGATGTGAGAATTCAGCTCTTGGAGGTGGAGCTTATGGTGAATTGAATCCTGGAGTGGGGTGTTATAGGTGGAGGTTAAAAAAAAAAAAAAAAAGAAAAGAAAAAGAGGCTTCCAGGTTCTTGGAGCGGCTTGTAGCTTAGCTGAAATACAGCCTCCCACTCAGAACCTGGTGTGGCGCTTACTTAACAGATGCTTTTTAATCAGCATAACTCTGTGGTTCCCTTTTCCACAGTGAGTTAGAAGTCAGCAAGAGCTGTTTATAGGCTTGAGGTGACAGCTGGCAGCCTGGTTTGGAAGGAGGACACTGGAAACAAGATCTGATTGTGCTTAATTACATTCTTAAGGAAACTGGGCTCGCAGAGCTGGGGCAGGTGACCCGGGAAACAGGCTCGGCAGGACAGGATGAACAGCAGGGCAGGTCATGCGTGTAAGTCATACAGGTGACCCAGCCAGGCTGGCAGGCAGCATCTGACGGCATGCTGGGTGAAGGCTGGGACGGATCTAGCCTAGGCAGTAGGTGGCAATGCTCGCAAGCAGTTGCAGATCTTAGGGCTGCGAGGCTATTCATAGAGAATGAGTTGTGGGCAGAATTTCAGTCCTGGATGAATTATGGCTGATCCTGGACGCAGTGGAAGGGACAGAACAGACTGCGGGAGGGGAGGGGAGGAAGGGCCACATTGGGGGCAGCTGCTGTTTATTGAGTGCTGTGTGCTAAGCACCATGTACTAAGCTCTGTGCAGAGTACCTTGCAGCTTCTCAGGCAGTAACTCAGCTCCCGCCCCAGCCACCAAGGAAAGACATCTCGCAGGTGGCTGCAATGTTGCAGCCAGGATTCTATATCAGTCTGTCTGCATCACCACGCAGTGACCGTTTCTTGTTGGAACTGTCCCTCCTGGCAGCCCGGGTACAGTTGTGCCAGCTCTGCAGGCATGTTGCCGTGGGCCCTGCTGAGCTGTGGATCCCAGCGCTGTTCCCTCCCGCTCGGTGCTGGCGTCCCGCTGGGTTGAGACCGCGCTGCTTCCCCCATCGCTGGTCTCCTCTGTCTGAGCGTGTGGGCGGAGCTTCTCTCCCGTCTCTGCTGGTGTCACCGCCACTCCTCCGTAGCCCCGTTCGTTCCTTTGCTGAAAGTCACCCAGTTGTGCTCCGTGCTGGGCTTCTCTGTGATCTTCCTTCGCTGATGGTTCTTCCTCTGCCCCGTGGACCTGAAGGCGGAGCCCAGGCCTGGTCTGCTCACCTTTGTATCCACGTAGCCGAGCACAGTGCCCGAAAGAAGGCCTTTCGCACTACCCGATAAATGAACACACGGAGGCCCGCCTTAAGCTCACTTTGTCTCTCAGTTGCCAGGTCGTTGATTATTACAGCCCTGTTGCCCAAACGGTGGTCAGCATGGTAAGAAACTGACAGCTTTCTAGTAATTTCACTTCCATTCAGAGGTAAATCAAGCTTTTGTGGGTGCTGAAACAGTTTGGGGAGTCTTCTTTAAGAAAAAGAGTGCCAGAGTTCCCATAGTGGCACAGTGGTTAATGAACCTGACTAGGAACCATGAGGTTGCGGGTTCGATCCCTGGCCTCACTCAGTGGGTTAAGGATCTGGTGTCACCATGAGCTGTGGTGTAGGTCGCAGATGCGGCTCAGATCCCGTATGGCTGTGACTGTGGTGTAGGCTGCCAGCTACAGTTCCGATTGGACCCCTAGCCTGGGAACCTCCATATGCCAGAGGTGTGGCCCTAAAAAGGTGCAAAAACAAAAAAAAAGGCACATAGCTGACAAGTATCAAGAGTAAAAATCCAGAAAAATAACATTTTAATTGCACATTACATTTGTATTACATTTTTTCCTATATATTTTCGCTGTATATTATGATAGTATCTTTGGTATAACAATGATTTAATAATTTTGTAGCTAAAGAGGTAATTTGGTCTTTACATTTATGTAACCACTAAACTATTGATGCTAACATTATGAAACTCCTTATATAATGTTCTTGCTATGTTACATGATAATTGGCTGAAACTTCTCCACCAGGTTTCCTCCCCGTGTGGTCCTTTCACGTTTTCCTGGCCCAGAGTCATTGTAAATTCTCAACAAATGGCAGACACTTGTAATTACACACTTTGTCACTAATGTCTTTAAAACAGGGGCAGTTAGGAGTTTCATTTTATCTTCAATTCATTTTTTAGAAAAACGCAGCAAAAATTTCAGTACTTTCCCACTGTGCTCATATGATGGACTTCTCCCTATTAATTGGATTATCAGACAATCCAAGGATCTATTCCTTGTGCTTGAAATTTACATCTTAGCTTTAGTTCCTGCTCTGACTGAGATCTGAAAATTTTTCTCTTACAATTTGCTTCTTGATGCCAGAATAATTTCTATTGTATTGCTCATTTTTAATCACTTTTGTTTCACATTTCAACAATTCTCTGCATTTTCTTCTTTGTTTAATAAATACATGGAACCCTTCATATATGTCCAAATAGGAAATTGAAAATATTTTTATTGACCTACTCTAAATAGGTTTTCAAAATTGCAGGTAAATGGCGAAGTCAACCTTGGTTAATTTTTAAAATATACAAATTATTTTAAAATATTTCACTATCATAAAATCTACTATTTAAAAAACATGTACAGCCTTTTTTTTTTTCTTTAATATATTCGCACAGATACGTAACCATCACCATTATCTAATTTTATTTCCTAACCCCCCAAGGAAATCCCATCGGCACTTAATTCCCTTTTCCCTCTCCTCCCGGCCCTTTGCACCCTCGAATTTACCTTCTGTCTTTAAAGATTTGCCTGTTTTGGACACTTCCTATAAACAGAATTATACAAGACGTGGCCTTGTGTGCAACTGTTAGTGACGTTTTGCGCAAACATTTTTGCGCCTCATTTGCCTTTACGTTTTCCTTCTCACTTATAGACAATGTTTTAGAGTCACTCAAATGTCCTTGTGCTTAACTGTTGTTGTGCTACAAGATTGCACTGCTTTGTAATGGACAGACCCCCTCATTACCTGGAGACTTTTAAAAGAAAAATCCAGGCGGGCATGGATGTTTAAAATACCACATCGAGGGAGTACCCTGGGGGCCTCGCGGTTAAGGATCCACTGTTGTCACTGCTGTGGTGTGGCCTGGGAATTTCCCCATGCCCTGGGTACTGCCCCCTCCCCAAACCCTCCAGGAGTCCACTATAAGACAGAAACCCAAGAAAAAAGCGTAGCTGTTGTCACCCTGAAGTAGTCAGTCACTTCAGGTTCTGCATGAGGCAACCTTGTCTGATGTGCTTTAGGGATGAGCGGCGCCCAGGATATATTTTATTTCTTTAATTTTTATTTTTTAATATTTTAATTTAATTTAATTTATTTATGTTTGCTTTTTAGGGCCACACCCAATGGCATGTGGAGGTTCCCAGGCTAGAGGTCTAATCAGAGCTACAGCTTCTGGCCTACTCCACAGCCATGCCAGATCCTTAACCCACTGAGCGAGGCCAGGAATTGAACCCACAAGCTCATGATTCCCAGTCAGATTTGTTTCCTCTGCACCACGACGGGAGGTCCTATTTGTTAATTTTTAAATGGAAAAAAAAATGTAATTTGTGGATTTTTAAATGATTTTTATTTTTTCCATTACTGATTTACAGTGTTCCGTCAATTTCTGCTGTACAGCAAAGTGACCCAGTCACACATACATATATACATTCTTTTTCTCACGTTATCCTCCATCCTGCTCCATCGCAAGTGACTAGATAGAGTGCCCTGTGTGCTATACATCAGGATCTCGTCACTTATCCACTCCAAATGCAATAGTTTGTATCTCAGAATATATATATATATATATATATTTTTTTTTTTTTTTGGTCTTTTTGCCATTTTCTTGGGCCGCTCCCGCGGCATATGGAGGTTCCCAGGCTAGGGGTCGAATTGGAGCTGCAGCCACTGGCCTACACCAGAGCCACAGCAACGCGGGATCCGAGCCGCGTCTGCAACCTACACCACAGCTCACAGCAACGCCGGATCGTTAACCCACCGAGCAAGGCCAGGGATCGAACCCTCAACCTCGTGGTTCCTAGTCGGATTCGTTAACCACTGCGCCACGATGGGACCTCCAGAATATATTTTAAATACTTACTCGTGTGTCTAGAGCAGGCGTGAAGCTGGAATACCATTTCTAACGGCCGTTTTGTCGCTGAGAGATGGCAGGTGTGGCACGTGGGTTACAGTTGCCCAGAGCAGTCTTCCCTCCGCTGAAAAGCCAAAACTGCATCTGAATGATTCCTGGGCGGGCCTCAATTTCAGATGAATTTCGCCAAAAACTTAAGAATGGGTTTTCTGCACAGCAAATTGTTTTCCTGTCTTGGAGTAGCACTCGTCCTGGCACACCCACAAAGCCATTCACTCTTGTAGAGTCTGATGCAGTAGAGTGTTGTTTGGTGTCTGGTTTGTTGTCTGAAGCAGGAGCGTATTAGTTGATGTCTGGTTTGTTGATTTGATTTCTCACTTCATTTAGTTCACGTTTTCCCCTCTTTTGATTAATTCTTTATGAGCTGTTTTGGCTAAATAAATCACGCTGGTCCTTTCATTCTGACAGTTTTCCAAGCGTTCATGTAAAAATTGATCCAATACAGCAGTGAGTCTAATTCCCTGAAATTTCTTTTATTTGAAAACATCAGTTTTCATTGTTATATCTGATGGGGAACCTTTTTATTTAACCAGTAGATACCCTAAACTATTCTTTTTGGTCCTTGACAATAATGCTGAATGTCCTTTCTTGTCTGTCCAAGGCAACGGTGAAGAACACTTTAATTCAAGTTAACGTGTAATCCACATAAATTTTATGCGTAAATCCACAGTGACGGGAGCTCCTTATCAAATGCTTCGTATTCCATTCGATTTTCTATAAATAGAGAATCATGATTTTTGGAGGTGAAAAACTTGTATTCACAGTATGTAACAGACCAGGATGAAAGTTCAGGGTACTTAAAGGCGTTCCCATTGTGGCTCAGTGGAAATGAATCCATGAGGATGCAGGTTCGATCGATCCCTGGCCTCGCTCAGTGGGCCAAGGCTCTGGCGTTGCTGTGAGCTGTGGCGCAGGTCGAAGATGCAGCCTGATGTTGCTGAGGCTGTGGTGTAGGCCGGCAGCTAGAGCTCCAGTTAGAGGCCTCGCCTGGGGACTTCCACAAGCGCTCAGGGTACTTATGGAACTCAACAAATTCATTAAAATGAGGCTGTGCAGACAGTAGAAATCGCTTTCTGTTTGGAAATTCTATTTCATGTTCAGGAATACTATCATTCTTAGTCTTAGCACTTCCGTTGTCATTTTTATTATCAGTACTTTCTTGACTGTCATGATTCGTTTCAAAATAGTCCTGCATACCATTTTAGCCATTAGATTTTAGAATTGTATTGTTATATAGGGAGATTTCAGCATTTCAAAAGTACTGCCAAGGTTCATCTTTTTCAATCTCCCACTTTAGCTTTTGCTACTTTTCATTGTCTTTGAATCGGGGAATGATTAATAATGGTAGAAAAATGCAGAAAATTTGAGATTTGAAATTAGGGCAAATAAGAGCAATTCAAATGCATTTAAAAATGGCCCCCGTGTTCAGTGGAGCCCCCCAATATCGAGTTATGGATGGAATATGTGTAGGAGTTTTTCATTGGAACCTTTGTTTCTTCAGGCTACTTTGCTGTCTTGGTGGCAATTTCACATGCTCTTTTATCTGGAACTGTCAGACTTTGTGAGGACAAGATGCATCAGAATAGCTGTGCGTAAGGAATGCATAAATCACACAGCTTCGTCTTGAGACTTGCTATTTGCAGTAATACTTTGTGTCCTACAAACCAAGAATTTTGACAAATTTTATTTCCTGTGATTTGCCCTGAAAAAGACCAAGTGCAGGATGTTGGTAATGGTAGGCCCTGCTTCCTGTACATCTTCCCAACAGGTGAAAACCTGGGTTTTAATTAGCCATCAGTGAGATTTCCACCCTCTGCTTCAGATTTTCAATATGGATGTTTGGAGAATTTTCCAGAGACGAGCTGCTGTCTCTCTACACTCCGTCTCCACCCCTCATGTGGCCGTAGAACCTTTCACCCTGAACCCAGGTGATGGGACGTGAGCCCCGTGGGGCGGGCGAGGTGAAGTGACTGCCACGGAGGGAGCGCGGGCGGGACCTCGGTTACACATGGGAGCAGCTGCAAACGTCACAGCTCTGCCTCATCAAACCAAATGCGTCTCCAGCTCACTGTCCCTTTAGTCCTGAGCCTCGGGGCGTGGGGGGGGGGGAGGTGTCCTCGGAAGGGGACACCCTCCCAACAGCCTGGACTTCAGATGTGGCACATGGTAAGGACCCCTTGTGGAGACCTGGAAGGCCCCTGAGAGACCCCAAAGATTGAGGCCTCCTTAGCTTTGTAGTAAACCTTTCTCTGGGTCTAGTTATTTCATAGCCAAGGGCCCCTGCCCCACCAAAGTAGTAAATGTGGGCTCAGCTGCACAGTATTAGTCTCTTGGGCCCTCACCCTGCCCAGGATCCCTGCGCAGACGCTCTGAGTCACCTCGGTGCCAGGGCAGGGCTTTGCTTCACGCTGCCTCTGTCGGCTGCAGGACTTGGCCCCAGTGGGCTTAAATGTTTGTGTGGACAAGCTGCCTCACCCCAGCCTTGGGTCTGGGGAGCAAAGCAGAACCACTGTCTGTAAACAGGGAAGCCCATTTCTGGGGAGGTGCCAAGAACAACCCTTGGAGAAGCCCTGGGCCTGGGGCTGCCAGGCCTCCTTGCTCTGGGAGGGCTGCTGGGTCCAGCCTCTGCGGTGAAGGCTCTGGGTTTGCATCGGGCTCCTTGGCTAAAGTGGGGTCTCCGAAAGAGAGGTCATTGCACCGGCCTGGCCCGAGGGCTGTCCAGTGATTTTCAGACTTGGCGCTCTCCGCCCCTGATGGAGAAGGGAGGATCCTTCAGGACGCCCCCCCCCCCCCCGCCCGCCCCCCGCTGCTTTTTTATCAGATTGATTCTGTTTCTGTGTCTTGTGCATTGGGATCTTAAAGGTGAATTTATTTGCAGTTGCTGCAGGAAAAATAAAAGGTAACAGCATAGAGCTGGGCTCTGGAATGAGCAGCTTGGGAGAATTCTGAACTTGGCTCTGAGACGGAGGTCCCAGGGAGCCGGCAGAGCCGGAAGGGCTCTTGGTTGCTCCTGTGTATTTTTCCATTTCATGGGGAGTCACACCCCCAGATCCAGCATAGCTTTGTGGTCTCTGGGGTCAAGACAGACGAGGGTTCAGCCTCTCCTGGTCGGGTGACCTCCGACCTTGGGCGGCCTTTGTGTCCCCATCTGCAATGTGGGTGAGGGTTCTGTTCCTCCTCCGTGTCTGAGAGCCTGAGATGAGACGGTGGCTCTGAAGCACTTGGCACAACACCTGGCCCCACGTAAGTGCTCACTAAACCTTACTGTCGTCATGCTGGTGGTGGTGCTGGTGTTTTTGAAGGCTTTTTATTTTTTCCACGATAGCAGGTTTGCCGTGTTCTGTCAGTTTTCTACTGTACAGCAAGGTGACCCGGTCACACATACATATTTCTTTTCTCACATTATCGGGCTCCATCATAAGTGACTAGATACAGTTCCCAGTGCCATACAGCAAGATCTCACTCCAGAGGCAATAGCTTGCGTCTCTTAACCCCAAGCTCCCGATCCATTCCACTCCCTCCCCCTCCCCCCTTGGCAACCACAAGTCTATTCCCCAAATCCATGAGTTTTCTTTTTTGTGGAAAGTTTCATTTGTGCTGTATATTAGATTCCAGATGTAAGTGATACCATATGGTATTTGTCTTTCTCTTTCTGACTTGCTTCACTTAGTATGAGAGTCTCTAGTTCCATCCATGTTGTTGCAAATGGCATTATTTTGTTCTTTTTTATGGATGAGTAGTATTCCATTGTGTATATATAACACATCTTCCTAATCCAGTCATCTGTCGATGGACATTTAGGTTGTTTCCATGTCTTGGCTATTGTGAATAGAGCTGCAATGAACATGCGGATGCATGTGTCTTTTTTAAGGAAAGTTTTGTCTGGATATATGCCAAGAGTGGGACTGCTGGGTCATATGGTAGTTCTATGTATAGTTTTCTAAGGTACCTCCATACTGTTCTCCATAGTGGTGGTACCAGTTTACCTTCCCACCAACGGTGTAGGAGGGTTCCCTTTTCTCCATACCCCCTCCAGCATTTGTTATTTGTGGACTTTTTAGTGATGGCCATTCTGACTGGTGTGAGGTGGTACCTCATGGTAGTTTTGATTTGCATTTCTCTAATAATCGGGGATATTGAGCATTTTTTCTTGTTGGCCATCTGTGTATCTTCTTTGGAGAAATGGCTTTTCAGGTCTTTTGCCCATTTTTCAATTGGGTTGTTGGCTTTTTTGCTGTTGAGTTTTTGAGTTGTTTGTATATTTTAGAGATTAAGCCCTTGTCAGTTGCATCGTTTGAGCTATTTTCTTCCATTCTATAAGTTGTCTTTTTGTTTTTTTTTTTATGGTTTCCTTTGCTGTGCAAAAGCTTATAAGTCTGATTAGGTCCCATTGGCTTATTTTTGCTTTTATTTCTGTTGCTTTAGGACGATGGTGGTGTTACTGTGGTGAAAAGCATAAAACTCTTCTTAGAGAATCAAGAATTTGTAAATTAAGTTGATATAAATTTGATATTCCATAAGAATTTTAATACAATAGATTTTTTTTCCCGTGCTGGCCAAAATGGATTTTTATTTTAATTTTTGGCTGTGCCTGCGGCATGTAGAAGTTCTGGGCCAGGGATTGAGCCCAAGCCACAATAGTGACAATGCTGTATCCTTAACCTGCTGAGCCACCAGGGAACTCCAAAATGGATTTTGAGTTTAAAAAGATAGGGAAAGGGAAACTAATGAACAGAGCATCTATTTAACCAAGAGTGAAAGATAGTTTAAAAAGAAGAGTTGCCCAGAGTGATAACTTGAGCAGAAATTGCTCTCGAGCTCCCACTGTGGCACAATGGAGTTGGTGGCATATCTGAAGCACTAGGATTCAGGTTCAATACCTGGCCCGGCACAGTGGGTTAAAGGATTTGGCTGCGGCTCAGATCTGATCCCTGGCCTAGGACTTCCACATGCTGTGGAGTGGCCAAAAAAAAAAAAAAAAAAAAGAAAAGAAAAGAAAAAAGAAATTGCTGGTGTTTTTTTTGTCAGTTGCTTTTGCCTGATGAAGAATTTCTGAGAAACACTTTTATTTTTTTGCTTTTTAAAGGCTGTACCCGCGGCATATGGAGCTTCCAAGGCTAGGGGTCGAATCAGAGCTACAGCTGCCGGTCTATACCACAGCTCATAGCAACAGAGGATCCAAGCCACATCTGTGACCTGCACCACAGCTCACGGCAATGCCGGATCCTTAACCCACTGAGCGAGGCCAGGGATCGAACCTGCAACCTCATGGTTACTATTTGGATTCATTTTTGCTGCGCCACGAGGGGAACTCCTCTTAGAAACACTTGTAATCCTTGCATTTGATGCAACTATCTTATTTTTAATGACATTTGAATAAAAACCCATTTATATGCTTCACATCAAGTAATCATTTAGCTCCCAAACAAAATCAAATTTCCTCGAAGTGAGAAAAAAACACACCTTCTAGCGCAGCGGAAGCTGGGGAGCGCAGAGGTGGAATGGATGGAACACTGCATACGCAAGGAAATTTCAAAGAATTTTCAGGTTTCAAAAGCCATTCTATTCAGTTGAACTATAATCACTTACTTGGATGTGACGAAATGACATCTAAGGCCACATTCTTATTTATTCACATTTTAAAGTTAGAATCATGGGGAAAATGGAGATTGCCATCAGTAACTTTGCTGTATAACAGGTTGGCTGCAAGGTGTCCTTACTGAGAATGCAAACATTTTACAGAGAATATGTAATAGCTCTTGAAGCTTAACCCCATTCTTTTGGGGTATTTTTTTAAGGGCGGAATTGAATATATTTGAAAGAGTATTCACATTGATATTTATTGAGGCCTTCACTTTAAGAAAAGTCAAGAAGTCATAGGCTTTTTCTTAAAGGTTGTAGGGAAAAGAGGATTTACTGGCGAGATCCCTTGCTAGAAACGCTTTACTATTCAGCCTCCACATGTAATGCAATGTGTAGAAAATGGAACGGAGCGGCCAGGTTTATTTGTGAGGTATGAGCATGAACAATTTTGATTTTTATTGCTTTCCCACTTCAGATCAAGTCGGAATTTTTCCCTTTTGACCCCAAGGCTCTTGGTTGGGGGTTTGTAGAAAATACCGCAGAGGTACATGACATGTAATGAATTTGTTGTAATATATGTTTGTAATGATGTAAAGTCATTAGAGGAATCATGTAAATATCGGGGTTAGGAATTTTAAATAGATTTTAAAATGATAGTGTAGTCACTGACTTAAAAGAGTTAAATAACCATGTGATCGTCTGTGGGTATGTTTGATGAGCGGTTTGCGTGACCAAGAAGGGTCCTACCCAGGCTTCTTGAGAAAATATCAGACAAACCAGAGGGAAGGTGTTTTTAGTGAACAGTTCAGAAGAGGTGTGAGCTCATTATGAACTTGTACAAGGCTGGGTAGTAGTACAGAACCAATCACAGTCTTTCTGTAAATGCTGCCATAGCATTTTACGGTCTGCGTGAGAACCTTACAGAACCTACTTCCATCCGCCACATCCTTGGGGCCATCGGTGTATTGTCCTGATACATGGCCTACTAACCTCCCAATGTAGTTCCTGTAGTTTTTTTTTTTAACGGCTTCACCTGTGGAATGTGGACGTTCCCAGGCCAGGGGTCAAATCAGAGCTGCAGCTGCAGGCCTGCGTCACAGTCATGGCAATACTGGATCTGAGCTGCATCTGTGACTATGCCGCAACCTGGGGCAACGTCAGATCCTCAACCTACCGAGTGAGGCAAGTGTTCGAACCCACGTCCTCATGGAGACAACATCGAGTCCTTAACCCACTGAGCCTTCAATGGGAACTCGCGTGTCTATGGTTTTTACTTATATTTACCCACACATTTGCCCTTTTTAGTATGTTTTATTCCTTTGTGCAGATCCAGATTTTCACCTTGTACTATATTCTCTTCTGCCTGAGAACCTTTTAACATGTTTTGTGATTCAGGTTTGCTGACGATGAGTTCTCTAAGCTTTTGTTTATCTAAAAAAGACTTTGTTTTTCTTTAATTTCTTAAAGAGATTGTCAGAGGGTAAAGAATTCTAGTAGTGGAGTTCCTGTTGTGGCTCAGTGGTTAATGAATCCAGCTAGAAACCATGAGGTTGCGGGTTCGATTCCTGGCCTTGCTCAGTGGGTTAAGGATCCGGCGTTGCTGTGAGCTGTGGTGTAGGTCGCAGACACAGCTCAGATCCCACGTTGCTGTGGCTCTGGCATAAGCTGGTAGCTATAGCTCTGATTAGACCCCTAGCCTAGAAACCTCCATATGCTGCTGGTAGGGCCCTAGAAAGGACCAAAAAACACCAAAAAAAAAAAAAAAAAGTATTCTAGTAGTACTTTCAAGATGTTTCTATGTAGAATCAACTCCCTTATTTCCTAGGAGAGGTCTGCTGTTATTCTTTGTTTTACCGTACTTATTTATTTATTTTTTTTGACCTGTGGCTACTTTTAAGATTTTTTGGTTTGGCGTTCCCATCATGGTGCAGCGGAAACAAATCTGACTAGGAACCATGAGGTTGTGAGTTCGATCCATGGCCCCGCTCAGTAGGTTAAGGATCCAACTTTGCTGTGAGCTGTGGTGTAGGTCCCAGAAAAGGTTTGGATCTGGCATTGCTGTGGCTCTGGCATAGGCCAGCAGCTACAGCTCTGATTGGACCCCTGGCCTGGGAGCCTCCGTATGCCTCAAGTGCAGCCCTAAAAGGACAAAAGACAAAAAAAAAAATTTTTTTTTTTGGTTAAATTTCAATAGTAAAATGAAAACCAATGCTATTTGGCATGATTTTCTTACTTTTATTCTGCTTGAGTTTCTTAAATTCTAGATCTGTGCATTTGTACTTTTCATCAAATATGGGAAACTTTTCACTTTGTCTTTTTTGCTCAAAACAGTGGACATACATTGTCTCCCAGTTCTGGGGGCTATGCTCCCTGAAGGCCATAGGAGGGAGCCTTCCTGGCCTCTGCAGTTTCCAGTGTTTTCCTGACCATCCTTGGCTTGGAGTTGCAGCACTTCATTCTTTGCCTCTCTTGTCACAGGGCACTGTCCCTGTGTCCGTCTGCATCTCTTCTTAGGACCTCAGTCACGTTGGACTTGGGTTCCGCTCTATTCCATTATGACCTCATCCTAACTCAGTCCATCAGCAATCCCCCTGTGTGCAAATAAGATCCCACTCTGAGGCACTGAGGGGTTAGGACCTCAGCAGACCTTTTTCGGGTGCACCTTTCAACTCATGACAGGGAGAGAATTGAAGATGCAGATACAAGAGAGTCCTGAGTTTATTCTTCTGTAAGAAAAATAGAAAAGCTAAAATCAGTGAGCACAATTAAATGGCCCAGGATGATCAGTTTTTAGTACTTGGCATTTCCAGCTTTCTGATATGTAGGAAATACTTCCACATGTTCTTTTTTTCCCCAGCTTCTGTGGCAATGATACGCTCTTTCTGCGTATGCATATTTCTGTTGCATTTCTGTGGATTTACGGTAATAAATATTACCAATAATAGAAGCGAGTAACAAGGAGTTTCCTAATCAAAGCTGTCATGATGATCTCGCCCTGGGAAAAGAAGAAATAAAAGGCAATTGCCTTTTGTTGGAGAACATTGCTTTGAACCATCAGTTGAAATCCATGTGCCGCTACTGGTCAGCACGGCGAGGCCGCGAAGATGCATGAACCAAAGTAAACACTTGAACCAATAATGACCCTCAGATCTCTGAGTAGGTTTTAAAAGTCTGGCTATTATTTCTTTAAATAATTTTCTGCCTCTTTTTTTTTTTTTTTCTCTCCTCCTCCTTGAACTGCAATTCCAAGTATGTCGAACTGCTTGATATTTTCTCTTGGGTCAGCAATGCTGTTCTCATCTTTTTTTTCCCACTATGCTTCATTTTATCCATTTTTTTATTGCTACGTCCTCTAGTTTATTGGTACAGTTTTCTCTGGTGTATAATCTGTTGTCCTTTTCAGTTTTTCATTTCAGATTGTATCTTTCATTTCAAGAAGTTCCAATTAGCTATTTTTATGTCTTCCATTCTGTCCTTATCACACTTAGGCTTTTCTTTATCTGCTTGAACACACAGAGCGTAATTATAATAGGTAATGGACTTGTTTATGAATTCTATCAATTATGTCATTTCTGGGCTCATTCTTACTGATTTTTTTCATTATAAGTCATATTTTCTGCTTTTTGCCTATTGGTCATGTCTTTCCTAAAATAAACTTTATTTTTTTTGGTCTTTTTGTCTTTTTTAGGGCCACACCTGTGGCATATGGAGGTTCCCAGGCTAGGGGTCCAAGCAGAGCTGTAGCTGCCGGCCTATGCCACAGCCACATCCACGCGGGATCCAAGCCTTGTCTGTGATCCACACCACAGTTGATGGCAACACTGGATCCTGAACCTGCTGAACAAGGCCAGGGCTCAAACCTGCATCCTCATGGATGCCAGTCAGGTTTATTAACCACTGAGCCACAATGGAAACTCCATATTTTTTTATGATAGTTGAGATTTTATGACAGTTGAGATTCCCCCCTCCCGCTCTCTCCCCCCCTCTCTCCCCCCTCTCTCCCCCCCTCTCTCCCCCCTCTCTCCCCCCTCTCTCCCCCCTCTCTCCCCCTCTCTCCCCCTCTCTCCCCCTCTCTCCCCCCCCTCTCTCCCTCCTCCCTCTCTCCCTTTAACATTAACTTACTTTCTGGAACTGTAAGATGCTTTGGACTCGTCTCATTTTTTATGTTTCCTGCCCCACTTCTAGAATCAGCCCTTTCTCAAAGGAGTCCTCATTTCTTTTTTAAATGATTTTTATTTTTTCCATGATAGCTGGTTTACAGTGTCCTGTTGGTTTTCTACTGTACAGCAAGGTGACCTAGTCACACATACATGTATACATTGTTTTTCTCACATTACCATGCTCCATCGTAAGTGACCAGACAGTTCCCTGTGCCATTCGGCAGGCTCTCATGGCTCATCCACTCCAAAGGCAGGAGTTTGCATCTGTTACCCCCAGATTCCCAGTCCCTCCCGCTCTCTCCCCCTCGGCAAGCATAAGTCTGTTCTCCAAGTCCATGAGTTTCTTTTCTGGGGAAAGATTCATATTTGCCATATATTAGATTCTAGATTTAAGTGATATCATGTGGTATTTGTCTTTATCTTTCTGACTTAACTTCACTTAGTGTGAGAGTGTCTAGTTTCATCCACTATGGAAAACAGTATGGAGGTACCTCAGAAAACTAAATCTACAACTACCACATGATCCAGCAGTCCCACTCTTGGGCATATATCTGGACAAAACTTTCCTTGAAAAAGACACATGCACCCACATGTTCACGGCAGCACTATTCACAATAGCCAAGACATGGTCCATCGACAGGTAAATGGATTAAGAAGATGTGGTATATATACACAATGGAATACTACTCAGCCATAAAAAGAATGGAATGATGCCTCATTTCTTTCATCGAAGGGTACTATTAGAAAACCATGATCACCATGCCAGACAAGCTTGTTGCTGTGGGCATGTCTTTGCTTTTAGATCCTCTCATCTAGCAGAGCAAGGAAATATGCACCCATATAGTAATACTTGTAGATGTAAGTTAAGCTAAACAGTGGATTTGTACTGATGGCTCCAACTGTAATTTGCTAGCGCGTAGGTCCTTCTTCCTGCTTATCTGTAAACGTTCATTCCACCAGTGAGGAATCTGGCCCCCACCACCGGCCATCCATTTACCTAAGGGTCCAATTCCCATATACATGCACAGCAAAATGAGAACCGTTAACCTGTAGCCCTGTGGGAAATAAGATTATCAGAATTAGAATATAGTGCTTTGTGTATAGTTTCTTTGGCCTTTAGTATTAGACTGCTTATTTCCAAGGTTGCTGAGGGCAGAACCCCTTTCCCTAAGTGAGACGGTTTCACGTGTTTGTAATTAAGTTAGATTGCTTCGCCACACTCTGAAACCACCTAAATGATTTTTAAAAATTTGCAGACATTGGCGTTCTGATTGTGCCTCAGCAGGTTAAGAGCCCAGTGTAGTATCCATGAGGATGCAGGTTCGATCCCTGGCTTCGCTCAGTGGGTTAAGGATCAAGTGGTGCCACACGTTGCAGCATAGGTCTCAGATGTGCCTTGGATCTGGTATTGCCTTGGCTATGGTGCAGGCTCGAAGTTGCAGCTCCATTGCGTCCCCTGGCTTCCATCTACCACAGGTACGGCCCTAAAAAGAAAGAAAAAAAGTTGTATACATTATGCTTCACTTATTGTGCTGTAAAGTTCCATGCCCTGAAAAATACCCCTGATTCTCCCCTATTCATCCCTCCCTCCCTCTCCTGAGACCCCTGGTAACTATCTATTTACTGTCTCTGCAGCTTGGCCTTTTCTAGACCATCACATAATTGGAATCAGGGAGATGTATCTTTGTCAGACTGGTTTCTTTCATTTAGCAATATGCGTTTTAAGATGCTTCAATTTTTTTTTTTCATAGCTGGATAGCTTATTTCTTTTCCTTACTGAGTAACACCCCAATAAAATGAGGTACCACCGTTTTGTTTTGTTTTTTCTTTTTCTGAGGCCACTCTGGCTGCATATGGAGGTTCCCAGGCTAGGGGTCTAATCAGAGCTGTAGCCACCGGCCTATGCCAGAGCCACAGCAACACAGGATCTGAGCTGTGTCTGTGACCTACACTACAGCTCACAGCAACGTGCTAAGCAAGGCCAGGGATCGAACCCGAAACCTCATGGCTCCTAGTCTGATTCGTCAACCACTGAGACACAATGGAAACTCCTACCACAGTTTTTTTGTTTGTTTTGTTTGTTTTTTTATCCACTGAAGGACTGTTTCTAGTTTTGGGCCCTTAACAATAAAGCTGTTGTAAACATTATCATGTAGGTTTTTGGGTAAACGTAAGTTTTCCAATCAACTGGGTAATTACCTAGGTGCAAGATTGCTGCATCACATCTAAGACGATGCTTACTTAACTCTGTGAAAGAAACTGCCAAGCTGTCTTCCAAAGTGGCCATACCATTTTGCATTTCCACCCGCAATGAGTAAGAGCTGCGATTGCTCTGCGTCTTTGCTAGCATTTGGTATTGTCAGGCTTTTGGATTTCAGCCATTCTGTCATAGAGTATACGCTAGTGTCATGTTGTTGTTTTAATCTGCAATTCCCAGATGATATATGATGCTTAGCATCTCTTCACATGCTAATTTTCCATCTGTCTGTCTTCGTCAGTGAGGTATCTCTCCAGCTCTTTGCCAGTTCCTTAATTGGGTTGTTTTCCTATTGTTTTAAGAATTCTTTTTATGTTTTGTGTACAAATTCTTTATTGAGCATGTGTTTTACAAATACTTGCAAAATGCTTTTTTTTTTTTTTTTTAATTGTTGGTGGTAAACATATTTGTTTCATTCTTGCTCCTTAAGGGAGTTTTTACTGAGTATGCAGTTCTAGGCTGACAGCTACTTTTTGTTTTCTCTCTGGACATATTACTGTATTGTTTTCTGGCTTTTCCATTGTTGTCATTGAGAATTCTGCTGTTATCCTGACGTTCCTTTGTACGGGGATGTGTGTCTGTTTCTCTAGTTGCTTTTGGGGGTCTCATCATTGCCTTTGATGTTCTGTTGTTTCTTTTCCCCACTCTGTGTGTTACTTTTTTTTTTTTTTCTCATTTTGTCATTTCTAGGGCCGGACCCATGCCATATGGAGGTTCCCAGGCTAGGGTTCTAATCGGGGTTGTAGCCGCCAGCCTACACCACAGCCACAGCCACAGCCACACGGGATCCGATCTGCGTCTGTGACCTACACCACAGCTCACGGCAACGCCGGATCCTTAACCCACTAAGTGAGGCCAGGGATCGAACCGAAATCTCATGGTTCCTAGTCAGATTCGTTAACCACTGAGCCACAACAGGAACTCCTATTATTACCTTTTTAATGGTGATTGTCGAAGAGCAGAAGCTTTTCATTTGATTGATACTCGGCTTATCAGTTTTTTCCTTGTACAGTTAGTGCTTCCTGTGTCCTGTATAAGACATCTTTCTGCAGTCTACGATGGTAAAGATTTTCTCCCAATGTTCAGTGTATTTTGTTTATTTGATTGGTTTAGTATCTTGCCCCCAACCCATTAAAACATAAACTGCTTGAGGAAGAGGTTTTTGTTGAAATTATTTGTTGCTAAATCCCCAGTACTGGCACTAGTGCAGAGTTCCTAGTAAGTTCTCAGTAAATGTTTACGGAATGAACACATGTTTATTTTTCTAATTTTCTTAAACTTGTGCAAAATGACCTAAGGGTTGTTTATATACTCATTTTCTGAGGGAGTATAGTGAATGGGAGCTGACGAAAGAAGCACAGTGATTCCAGGGAGCATCCAGGTCGCAGATACTGTTACTTTTTTCTAAGAGTGACGAAAGTGTGTAGTATGTCGTGATAGAAATGAACCTTAATTTATTTATTCTTTCATTGAGAAGGGCTCTTCTAATTTTTCACAACTACATTATTAGTAATGCAACAGTGCTTTGACCAAGTCCTCTTATACAAGTGGGGGAGGTGTGCTTCACCCCACACCTGGTTTGGGGGGTTGCCAGTCTTGTTTGCCAGTCTCTCACATACTGTAGGTACGTTGACAGATACCCCTTTTCAAGGGTTATTTGGAGATACACACAGAAATTAAACACACACACATCCAAAGACTCAACAATTTTACTTCCAGGAATTTGTCTTCTAAAAATACTTACATCACTGTGCAAAGGTAAGTTTTTTTTTCACATATCATTTTGTAATAAGTGATTGTATACAAAGCTTCGTTTGTCTTTAAAAATGGAGTTAAAGTCACACATTAATATGCAAGGATATCAACCAGTAGCCTGTTAATTAGAAAAGGCAAACTGCGAAACCGTACCTTGAGTAGAATGCCATCTTTGTAAAATTTAGTAAGTCTTTGGAAAGAAATCTTTGGGTTTTCATCAAGCTATTGCTGGTGATCATCTCTGGGGAGGAGGTTATGAGAGAACTTTTTATTTTCTGTTTCAATATTTTTGTTTTGCTTGTTTAAAAAAAAAAATCAATGCGTAGATATTGCTTTTGTTTTTCCCAAAGTGTTGACAGTGTTATTTTTTTTCCAATACATGTGCTTCATTGAGAGAATTATTTTTTGAAGTTTCCAGTATCTAACTACCTCTGTTTCTTTCTTTCTTTCTCTTTCTCTCTTTCATGTCTTTTGCCTTTATTTAGGGCCGCACCCAAGGTATGTGGAGGTTCCCAAGCTAGAGGTCGAATAGGAGCTACAGTTGCCAGCCTACACCACAGCCACAGCAATGCCAGATCCGAGCTGTGTCTGTGACCTACACCACAGCTCACGGCAACGCCGGATCCTTAAGCCACTGAGCGAGGCCAGGGATTTAACCCGAAACCTCATGGTTCCCAGCCGGATTTGTTTCTGCTGCCCCGAGATGGGAAATTGTTTCTTTTTTTTTGGACAGTAGAGCATGCTTTTTAGAACTCATTCTATTGGATGGTATTTAATGCCTTTTTTTTTTTTTTTTTTTTTTTTAAGGGCCGCACCCACAGCATATGGAAGTTCCCAGGCTAGGGGTCGAATTGGACCTGCAGCTGGCCAACCTACGCCCCAGCAACCTGGGATCTGAGCTGTATCTGCAAACTACACTGTAGCTCACAGCAATGCCAGATTCTTAACCCATTGAGGCCAGAGATTGAACCCACGTCCTCATGGATACTAGTCGAATTCATTTCCACTGCGCCACAATGGGAGCTCTGCCTTCCTTGTTAACTGAGGTTATGCTTAAATACCTTACGTGTGGCAATTTTCACTTGCTGAACAGGAGTATTTTGTAATTTTGGTTTTGAAAGGGACATGCATTTATATACTATATAGTTATGATTGTGTGAATGAAAACAAAAGCGAACTTCAAGTAGAAATCTAAATATTGTGGAGGAATTTAAGGAACGAGCTGAAGCTTGGGGGCAGGTGTGGGAGAGGTGGGAAGAGGCCGAGGAAGGGAGTTGGAAGGGGTTGAAGAGCGAAGCGGTGGGAAGATGAAGATTCACTTGCATTCAAGGTGAGATCAAAGCTGTCCGTTTGTAGCTAGTGTGGGGCAGGGAAATACATCTGTTTTGAAACTGTTTCTTATACATCTTACATCTGAGGAGGGACTTTCTGGAAGGAGAATAACATACTAGCTGCCTTTGAATTTTGTGCACTGTGAATCTTAGCCATGAAGACACGAAACATGAAGACAATCCCGTAGCACAAGCAGCAGATTTCTCATTCAGGACATTATTCTGATAAATGTAAAGAACAATGACCATTTTTTAAAATTAATACCCAATTTATGCTCCTGGTTCTTTCTATAGTGGCTGCGAAAGTACAATTTATTTTTCTGTGTATACCCTGGTAACCTATTCAGAATGAGTGAGTTTGGAAAAATTTATGGTAAAAAACACTTGTTTTTCTGGGATAAATTCATCCAACCTTCTGTTTATTCTTTCTCTTGCAAATATTGCTGTTGGAGAACCAGGGACATGGTTACAAGTGATAAAAGAACCTCATTGCAAAGAGCATAGAATGTGGCAAATACTGCGTATTGATGTATAACAGAGAATCGCAGTGATTTCGTTAATACAACTTTTAAAGACTCCTGTTTATCAGCTCTGTCGATGACAAGGGTTGAATTTTTCTCTGGAGGTCTTAATGTTTGTTGGACCACTCTATTCTCTTTTAAATTACCTCTTTTTTTTTTTTTTTTTTTTTTTTTTTTGCTTCTTAGGGTCGCACTTACAGCATATGGAGGTTCCCAGGCTAGGGCTCCAATCAGAGCTGCAGCCACTGGCCTACAGCAGAGCCACAGCAATGCCAGATCCAAGCTGCCTCTGCAATCTACACCGTACCTCATGGCAATGCTGGATCCTTAACCCACTGAGCGAGGCCAGGATTGAACCCATGTCCTCATGGATACTATTTAGGTTCATTAACCGCTGAGCCACAATGGGAACTCCAATTTTTATTTTTATTTAAAAATTAAAAAAATTGAAGTGTAGTTGATTTACGCTGTGTAAATTTGTCCTATACAGCGCACCGACATATATATATGTATATTATATATACGTGTGTAATGTACATACGTACTTATTCGTACTATTTTCCATTATGGTTCGTCACAGGATATTGAGTGTAGTTCCCTGTGCTACATGTTAGGACCTTGTTGTTTATCCATCCTATGTGTCATGTTTGCCTTTGCTAATCCCTAACTCCCAGTCCTTTCCCTCCCTGCGTGCCCCCTCTAGAAACCACAAGTCTGTTCTCCATATCTGTGAATCTGCTTTTGTTTCATAGATGTATTGATCTGTATAGTATTTTATTATATTTATTTATTTTTTTGTCTTTTTTCTAGGGCCAAACCCGTGGCATATGGAGGTTCCCAGGCTAGGGGTCTAATCGGAGCTCTAGCCGCTGGCCTACGCCACAGCCATAGCAACGTGGGATCCGAACCGCATCTGTGACCTACACCACAGTTCAGGGCAATGCTGGATCCTTAACCCACTGAGCAAGGCCAGGGATCGAACCCGCAACCTCATGGTTCTTAGTTGGATTCGTTAGCCACTGAGCCATGATGGGAACTCTCCCATATAGTGTTTTAGATTCCACATATAAGTGCTATCATATGGTGTGTGTCTTTCTCTGTCTGACTTACGTCACTTAGTATGATGAATCTCTTGGTCCACTATGTTGCTGCAAATGGTGCTATTTCATTGCTTTTGATGGCCGAGTAATATTACATTGTGTGTGTATGTGTATTCCACCTCTTTATCCATTCATCTATTGATGGACGTTTAGGTTGTTTCCATGTCTTATCTATTGTGAATTGTGCTGCTATGAACATAGGGGTGCATTTATCTTTTCAAATTAAAGTTTTGTCTGGATAGATGCTCAGGAGGGGGATTGGTGGACCATATGCTAACTACATTTTTAGTCTTTGAAGGAACCTCCATACTGTTTTCCATAGTGGCTGCACCAATTTACATTCCCACCAACAGTGCAGGAGGGTTCCCTTTTCTCCACACCGTCTCCAGCTTTTGTTATTTGTAGGCTTTTAGATGAATGGCCATTCTGCCCAGTGTGAGGTGGTACCTCATTGCAGGTTTGATTTGCGTTTCTCTAATAATTACCAGGGTTGAGCATCTTTTCATGTGCCTCTTGGCCATCTGTATGTCATCTTTGGAGAAATGACTTTTTAGATCTGCTAATTTTTTGGCTGGATTTTTTGTCGTTGTTGCGTTGTATTAGCTGTTTGTAGATGGACTTTTTAAGTTTGGATTTGCCTCTGAGAATGTTGCGTGGCATATTATCAGCATAAGCAGATTGATGGGTCCTTTTTCTTGCTACAACCTCCTCCATTTCCCTTTCTGGGCTGCATCCCCAAGGTATGAGCTCAAATAGTTCATGGTACCAGGTCTTTTTCCTTTAGAGCAATGATCATGATTGCGGTAAAATTTTAAACATTGAAATATAGTTGATTCATACTGTCATGTTTCAAGTGTACAACAAAGCGATTCATATATATATATAGATGCTTTTCCATCACAGGTTATTAAATAAGATTCTTTTCCATTATAGGTTATAAGATATTGGTGATAGTTCCCTGTGCCATAAAGTGGGCCTTTGCTGTTTATCTGCTTTGTATGTCGTGGTGTGTTATCTGTTAATGCCCGATTCCCAAGATGGTCCTCTCCTGCCTGTTTTCCCCTTTGGTAACCATAAGACTGTTTGCTATGTTTGTGAGTCTGTTTCTGTTTTATAAATCACATTTTAGATTCTACGTATAAGGGATATCCTGTGATAGTTGTCTTTCTCTGAGTTTTCCACTGAGTATGAGAATCGCGAGGTCCATCCAGGGATTGTAATTTTAGGGTCTCCGGGTGAATGTTTGCATCTGCTGCAAGGCCAGACTCGATGCGACCTGGACCTGCCAGTCTTGTCCTTGCTGCGCTCCATGCTGAGCAGGGTGCCTACCACACATAACATTCAAAGAATACACGAACAAGCAAAGAACAGAGAAGGGTTAGCAAAAGAGACATTGGCAGGAAAGGGAAACTGAAGACCACAACCCCCGATGCAATCACTCTTTAAACTGCAAAATGTGCCCAAAGGCTGTAGGGTTTCAAAGGGTTTTGTGTCTGCATGCTTCATTCCAATGGCATTTGTGCGAATAAGAGAGGTTCCTAACAATAGAGTTGGTTTATGCTACAGGCTGGATGGAGTTGGCTTTTGTAGGGCTGCATGGAAGGCAAGGGACAAACATCAGAGCCAAGAGACAAAGTGTCACATCCAGTGGGATGACACACATGAACTAGATAATGGGCATAGTAATGATTTGAACTCACAAAACATAAGCCCTGGAGACCTCTCTTTGCTTATTGGAAGTTTCTATTTTTCACACCTCCTGGTAAATAATATGCAGTCTAAGCATTGATAAGCGTTTGCAGCTGTAGAGTAAAATATGGTAAGTTACATATAATGTGTGTGAAGACACTAATCTTTCATGGTTAAATCATTTACAGCATATCTTAAGGAGTTATAACACGGAATCCCTTCAATATTTGAATAATGTCAGATCAACTCGCATTGAATGTTGGGCGGAGTTGGGGGTGGAGCACAAACAGGCCTTGGCTCATCTCCTCCAAGAGCCTGCTCTCTATTTGGATCGAAGGCGTCCCTGCAGTGTAGACAATATTAAAGACAGGGAGCTCCCAAGGATTTCTGAATTTGAAACTGGGCCACCTTTATATAACATTTTAAGGTAGGGGGTTTTTGTTTGTCTAAAAATATCTATTTTGTTCTCACTGTAGTAATGGTTTCTATAATAATATAAATCTCCATTTGAAGTCATTTGCCTCAGAATTTTGCAAGCATTGCTCCATTATCTATCTCCCAGTGTTTGTTTGTTTGTTTGTTTTGTCTCTTTTGCCATTTCTTGGGCTGCTCCCATGGCATATGGAGGTTCCCAGGCTAGGGGTCTAATTGGAGCTGTAGCTGCCAGCCTACACCAGAGCCACAGCAACGCAGGATCCGAGCCCCATCTGTGACCTACACCGCAGCTCACGGCAACGCCAGATCGTTAACCCACTGAGCAAGGGCAGGGATCGAATCCGCAACCTCATGGTTCCTAGTCGGATTCGTTAACCACTGCGCCACGACGGGAACTCCTTTTTTTTTTAAATTTTTATCTTATATTGGAGTATATTTGACCTAAGTTGTTGCGTGCCTCAGGTATACAGCAGCGATGCAGTTATTTGTGTAGCCATTCTTACTCAAGTTCTTTTACAGAGTACTGAATAGGGTTTCCTGTGCTATAGGGGAGGACTGTATATTTTATATACAGTCGTGTGTAACTGACAATCCCAAATTTGTAATTTCTCTCTCCTCCCTTTCCTCCTTTGTAAACATAAATTTATTTTCTATTTCTCTGAGTCTGTTTCTGTTTTGGAAATAAGTTCATTTGTATCGTTTGTTTCCGGTTGCAGTTGTAAGTGACAGGATATTTGTCTTAGGGTGGTTTAGAAGTACAGGCTACCCAGAGACCCATTTACTTGGCAGATGCGTAAGACAGTAAGGATTTAAACACATCCATGCATCCCAGTACCTTGTTTTGTTCTATTAAATAGTTAAGGCATAACAGAAATAAAACAATAATAAATATTCATTTGCCACCACCCAGCTTAAGAAACAAAACGTTGCCAATGAAATTATTGTTATTTTTGTCTTTTGGGGGCTGCACTTGCGGCATAGGGAGGTTCCCAGGCTGGGGGTCTAATTACACCTACACCACAGCCACAGCAACTCCCGATCCGAGCTGCGTCTGTGACCTACACCACAGCTTACGGCAAAGCTGGATCCTTAACCCACTGAGATTGAACCCGTAGCCCCATGTTTCATAATTGGATTCGTTTCCACTGTGCCACGCCGGGAACTCCCGAAATTATTGTTCTGCCACTCCGTTCCTTCCTCTCCCTCCTCCTTTTGATGTGGTTTTGCTTTCTAAAGCTTTATATAAATTGTACCATTCTATACATACTCTTTTACAACTTGCTTTTGTGATTCAACCCCTCCCCAACCTGATTTATTAATGTAGATATAGTTAATTATTGAAATAGCTGTAACTTTAATCTTGACTGCTGTATGGCATTCCAGTGTGTATAATTAGTCATAATTCCTCCCATCCCCTCTCGCCAGCCATCTAGGTGGTTTTCAGTTTTTTCCCACTGCAGAGTGGCCATGAGCCAAGCTTCCTGTCGGGGACTGTAGCTGGGAGTGGAATTCCTGGGCCATCAAGAATGCTTGTCCTGAACTTCACTTCACTCGGCCACGTCGCTTAGATTTCCCAGCTTGTGCTGCCACTGGCAGTTTGGGAGTGTTCCCCGTTTCTCTTCACTGCCCCTGGGAGTTGCAGTTTTTTTTTAAGACTGATGACTGCGCTGTCTCCTCGTTGGAATCGCATCGTTCTCATCCTTGGCGAGGTTGGGTGTGCCGTGGTGACCTTGTGTTCCCACTGAGTGGCTTGGGCAGGTCCCTTTGTGGTACAGTCTTCTTAAGGACATATATCGTCTGCAAAGCAAACCCCAACACGATAAAAAAAAAGGGCGGAAGACCTAAATAGACATTTTTCCAAAGAAGACACTCAGATGGCCAGCAGACACACGAAAAGATGCTCCATGTCACTAGTAATTCAGAGAAACACAAACGAAAGCTACAATGGGTTATCACCTCACACTGGTCAGAAGGACCATCATAAAACAGTTTACAAGTAATGCAGTTCCCATTACGGCTCGGTGGGTTAAGGACCTGATGTCTCTGTGAGGATGCGGGTTTGATCCCTGCTTGCTCAGTGGGTTAAAGATCTGGCATTGCTGCAAGCTGCGGCATAGGTCTCATGTGCGCCTTGGATCTGGTGGTGTCGTGGCTGTGGTGTAGGCTGGCAGCTACAGCTCTGATTCAACCCCTAGCCTGGGAACTCCCATATGCCACAGGTGTAGCCCTAAAAAAAAAAAATTGACCCCCCCCCAAAATAGAGCTACTAATGTGATACTACTGTCCCACTCCTAGGCATACATCTGGACAAAACTATAATTCAAAAAGATACCCGAACCTCAGTGTTCGTAGTAGCACTACTTACAACAGCCCAAACATGGAAGCAATCTTGATGTCCATCTACAGCGGAATGTGTAAAGAAGCTGTGGTAAATCGATACAATGGAATATTATGTAGCCGTAAAGAAGCAAAATAATGCCATTACAGCAACATGGGTGGATCTAGAGATTATCATATATAAAGAGAAGTAAAGCAAAATGAGAGGCAAATATCATAGAATATCACTTATATGTGGAATCTAAAATATACAAATGCTTATTTACCAGAAAATAGACTCACGAACATAGAAAACAAACTTATGGTCACCCAAGGGGAAAAGGGGGGAGGGATAAATTAGGGGTTTGGAATTAACAGATACAAACTACATATAAAGTAAATAAATGAGGACCTACTGTGCAGCACAGGGAACGATATTCAACATCTTGTAATGAGCAATGGTGGAAAAGAATCTGAAAAAGAAGTGTGTGTATATGTATAAAATATACATTTACATATATTTGTATGTGATATATAAATATGTATGTATGTACATATATAAACGGAATCACTTTGCTGTACACCAGAAACTAATAGAACATTGGAAATCAACTATAATAATAATAAAAAAGGACATATGTAAGCTAAGCAGAGGGTTGTGAACACTGCCCTGTTGCCTCTGCTGGCACATACTGCCATTTCTCAGTATAAATGCATTTTAAACTTGAGGGACAGGCTCTGGGTCAAAAGGATATGAATAGCAATTTGACTTTTCATATCTGATTGTGGTAGATGTTGTTATTTCACCAGAATTCATCGTTGGTTTCCACTGAGAAGCTCTGAAGCCCCACCCCACTCGGCCTGTCGGGGAGAGAGCACAGCCTGGGAGTTAGTGGCTGGGCTGAAAGCCCTGCTCCCTCTTCCCGGTTTTGAAGCCTTGAACTTTACCTCTTAGAGGCTTGGTCACTTCCTCACCCATCCTCACTGTGACGTGTAGACACACTGTTGAGTGAGAGTGTCCAGTACAGTGCCTGCTCGGATCCAATCCCGCATGACTTGTAGTTACTGTAATTCAGCAAAAGAAATTGCTTGGAAAACCACTTCTTTTTCCACCACTTGTTGACTACAGAGAAATCCAAGTTGGGTTTTCATGTAGCAAAAAGTATGGAACAGGGGAACGTTTTCAAAGGTGTTACCACTCCCTTACGTTTGTGAAGCCCTTATACATAAATTCACTTTTCAGTGTTTAAGTCACAGTATTTTTGTTTTGTTTTGTCTTTTTGCCTTTTCTAATGCAGCTCCCGCGGCATATGGAGGTTCCCAGGCTAGGGGTCAAATCAGAGCTGTAGCCACTGGTCTACGCCAGAGCCACAGCAACGCAGGATCCGAGCTGCGTCTGCAACCTACACCATAGCTCACAGAAAGGCCAGATCCTTAACCCACTGAGCAAGGCCAGGGATTGAACCCGCAACCTCATGGTTTCTAGTCAGATTGGTTAACCACTGCGCCACGACGGGAACTCCGTATTTTTTTTCCTTGCAGTAAATCCAAGAGGGAGGCAGGGAAGGCGCGCTATCCCTGCTTTCCTGGCAAGGAACATCTGCGGTGGAGCCGGGGCAAAAGGCAGTGCCTCCTGACTCTTCCTGTAGGAGGAATTGTCTTTTGTTTTTTGTTGCTTCGTTGAGTTTTGTGTTTGATTTTTGATGTGCAACCTGATTCTTGCCCTTGAAGAACTTAGCAGAGTAGGGAGAAGCAACTTCAAGCAGTTTGCCTTCTATATTGCTTTCCCTTAAAAGATACGGAGGC
Source organism: Phacochoerus africanus (assembly GCF_016906955.1). NCBI lineage: Eukaryota > Metazoa > Chordata > Mammalia > Artiodactyla > Suidae > Phacochoerus > Phacochoerus africanus. The sequence goes on from NC_062558.1 coordinate 135,596,694, forward strand.
TTGGAAAAGAAAAACACGAGAACTTTTTTTTTTTTTAATAATTTTTTTAATTTTCCCACTGTACAGCAAGGGGGTCAGGTTATCCTTACACATATACATTACAATTACATTTTTTCCCGCACCCTTTCTTCTGTTGCAACATGAGTATCTAGACAAAGACGAGAACGTTTTCTAAGGATGTTAAGATGCTTCCAATAAAGGGTGGACTCCCTGCCCACGGGCTCTGCTAGACTCATCCCCCTGATCCTTCAAATCTCACCTGAGGGCACCTCACCCCCAGATTAGATGAGGTCTCCCCAGGGGCTCCCTCTGCCCCTGCCGTCTCCCCTTTCCCAGTGGCTCGCCTCAGTTTGGATTGGGTGGACGGTTCCCTGCTGGTCTCTTGATACCCACTCCCCATGCCCTTGGGGCACGTCGTCCTCGGTGTCCCACCTACGTGCTGGATGAGTGGGTGTACACTTACTTCTCGTCAGTAAATGTGAAGCGGAATATCTTTTGCTTGACACCAAAATGGTCAATAAATTGAACCAGAGATTAATTGAAATGTCTTATGAAGCTTCCATGTTGACTTATTCTTGGTTTCTTTTTATTTTTTTTTTGTCTGGCTTGTTTCTGTTTTATCTGTACGAGCTCAGGGAAGAAGAATCCAGACTGGTAGTTTATTTTAGCTGATTTTGTTTTCAGTAAGAATGAGTGAAAATATGCCATTTTATGTTTTTCTTATTCAATCCTATTACAGCATTAAAATTTACTGAAAAAATCAGCCGTAATTCTACCACTCTAATTGTCTTCGGTCCGTGTGCATCTGTAGATTTTATCATTATAATCACAGTGTCTGTGCAAATTCATATTCCTTTTAGCATATCAAACATACTTAAATATTCTTCCACGTGTGGTTTCTTAGTGGCTAAATATTTTTGCATTTAAATGATGTACTGCGGTGTATATAACACATTCTATATTCTTGGACATTTATCTCGTTTGCAGTTTTTGTTGCTATCATTGATGCTAAAATGGTTCTCTTGGGCTTTATGTTATCATTTACCTATCTATGTGTTTAAACCCAGGGAGGTAGTAGCATACAAAGAGCCCTCAAGGGCATGGTTCTGGGGTCAGGTTGCCTGGGTTCAAATTCTTGCTCTGCTGCATACTGGATGCCCTACCTGGCAAGTTATGTGATCTCCGCGTGCCTATGGTCTTTTATTTATTTACAGCCACGCTTGTGGCATGTAGAAGTTCCTGGGAACAGGATTGAACCTGTGCCACAGCTGTAACCAGAGCCACAACAGTAATAATGCCAGATCCTTAATCCACTGAGTTAGGAGGGAACGTCTGTGGTCTATCTCTAAAATGGGAATTCTAGTACTTCCTAAGGTTGCTATGAAGGTTAAATTATATATATATATTGCTTAGAACAGTCTGATAGAAGGTGAAGTCTCATTAAAATTTAGCTATTAATGAACACTAGTTACAATAGCCAAGGTGTGGAAACAACCTAAATATCTATTGACAGAGGAATGCATAAGGATGTGGTACATATAATTGGATTGTGATGATCATTGTACAACTATAAATGTAATAAATTCATTGAGTAATAAAAAAAGGAAAAAATCTTGGGAGAAAAAAAAGATGTGGTATATATATATACAATGGAATACTACTCAGCCATAAAAAAGAATGAAATAATGCTGTTTTCCACAACATGGATGGACCTAGAGATGATCATGCTAAGTAAAGTAAGTTAGAGAAAGACAAATATCATATAACTTACATGTGGAATCTAAAAAAATGATAGAAATGAACTTATTTACAAAACAAAAATAGATGCACAGACATGGAAAACAGGCTTTTGGTTACCCAAGAGGATAGTGGGGGAGATGGGGGGAAATTAAGAGTTTGAAATAAACATGGACACACTACTACGTATAAAATAGATAACCAACAAGGACCTACTGTACAGCACAGGAAATTACCTATATTCAATATCTTGTAATAACCTATAATGGAAAAAATCTGAACAGGATTTTATATGTATATATATACTTTTTTTTTAGTCAACAAAAGCAGGTATTAGTCTGCTGATAGGAAACTCGTTAAAGAATAAGGTACTCAGGCTCTATGGCGTCCTTGAGGTTACTATTTATATAATTTAACATTTATAATGTAATTCTATTATTTATATATATAACTTATATATGAATCAGTTTGTACACCTGAAAATAACACAATATTGTAAATTAACTGTTCTTCAAAACTTTCATTTTAGCCTTGTGGGGGAGGGATGGAGGTAGGCAAAAGCATAGATGAAATAAGACTGGCCATAGTCTTGTTGATAATTGATGAATTTGGGTGTCAGGTACAGGGGGATTCACTATTCTTTCTACTTTGTATGTCTGAAATTTTTTAATAAGTGAAAGCACACAGTATAAAAACATTTGAGCCTTTAGACCTGTCTTTTGGTTTTGAATTATTTTCTTGGGTTGAGTTTCTAGGATTAGGGTCACCAGGTGGGATATTTTTATAATCATTGTTTTGAGTATGGCCAAACTGCTTTCATGAAAGGTTGGTTGGTTGATGTATGGTATAAGCCAGTTTGATCACAGTATTTGTTTTGCATTTCATAACGGGTATTTATTTTTTTCCTGTTTTTTAAAATTATAGTGTTGTGCCAATTTCTGCTGCACAGCAGAATGACTCAGTTACACATCCAGGAGACTGAACATGGTTCCCTGTGCTGTATGGCAAGACCTCGTTGCTTAGCCATTCGAAATGTAATGGTTGCCTCTACTAACCCCGAACTCCCCAGCCATCCCACGCCCTCCCCACTGGCAACCACAAGTCGGTCTGATCACAATCTGAAACAGTGCAACGTGTTACCATTGCGTGTTTTTCACCCCATTTTATGAATGGTACCTCCCCGTTATTGCCCCTCTTTTAAAGTTAGTAGAAACGTGAAGCATTTCTCAGTTGTAGTTACCACTGAAAACATTTTCTAATTATCTACTTCTGCCCTTGGTCTTTTCCTCTGTGAGGGTTTTATAGGATTCATTTTATGACGGTGGAATTAAAGAGGAGTTTGGTGGAATTAAACTCATTTTAACTGTCATATTTCATTTTTAAGTGAAAGGAGAAATGGTCACCACTACATGGCTATTGTGATATTTGAAAAATTCCTTCTTTAATATGTACCCATGACCACCATATTCTTGGGTACTTTTTGAAATCCGAAGTGTAGGCGTGGCTATGATCTCCATGTCGTTTTTGATTTGGAATATGTTTTTGATTTATGGTTGCTATACATGCATGGTCTAGCGTGATGAATTGCTCTGAGGGGCAGCCACCACTGTTTCTAATACAGCACCCCACTGTGTCCTGTCATCTTCCTTAGGGACCATCTGCCACCAGAGGCAGGCTGCAGATGTCCCTTGTCAATGACGTTTGACCTCAGTAAGTGTGCAGGTGTCTTTGGAAGGCCAAGGAAACCACCCTTCTGCTTCTGTGGTGCTGCGTGTTTATTACGAGCATACTCATATTTGCTTTCTCTGATGCTCATTTCCTGCCTTGCATGATACTAATCACAGGTGCTAATGCCAGTACCCATCATGACCACAGATTCTCTCGGTAGCTTTTAAAATATGCTCAGCTGCCTATCATTAAGATCCCGAGTAATGGTCTAATGACTCATCTCGTGAGCCTCCTCTTATGGGGCCGGTACATTTCTGCAGTATCATCTTATTACAACCTACATATTTAAAATTTTAGAATGCGGAGGCCTAAATAGGGCACCGTGGTTTATTTAAACCTTGTCGTATTCGGCACTTAAACCTATAATTTGTAAATGATAGCTTTTTACAACAGATTTCGAGCGAATTCGAGAGCCGTGTTTTATGCCATCTTTGTAACCATAGGGACTGAAGAGTGACAGTGTGTGAAGCCCTCTGTGTTTCATGTTCAGATTATTTACTACTTGACAAATGGCAGGAGGGGCATAAAATTGTTTTATCTGTCAGATTTGCATGAGGGCTTTGTTACAGAAAGCTTTTAGAGTACTCAACACAAACATAAATTCTCATGTAATCGGCCTTTGGAGATCAGCCTTATACTTTTGTTACTGTTTTCCCTGTTTCATTGTTGGGAAAACTTTTTGTGTATATTTATATTGTATATTAATTTTTAATTAACATATAGCATTTTCCAGTGAACAGCATAATGGTTCTGCATTTGTATACATAGCAAAATGATCCCCACAATGTCTCGTTAACATCCATCACCATGTAATTTACAAACATTTTTCCTTTTCTTGTGATGAGAACTTTTAAGATCTACTCTCTTAACAACTTTTTTTTTTTTTTTTGTCTTTTTGCCATTTCTTGGGCCGCTCCTATGGCAGATGGAGGTTCCCAGGCTAGGGGTCTAATCAGAGTTGTTGCTGCCAGCCCACGCCGGAGCCACAGCAACGAGGGATCCGAGCCTCATCTGTGACCTACACCACAGCTCATGGCAACGCTGGATCGTTAACCCACTGAGCAAGGGCAGGGATTGAACCCGCAACCTCATGGTTCCTAGTCGGATTCGTTAACCACTGAGCCATGACGGGAACTTCCCTCTTAGCAACTTTCAAATACGCAATACAGTGCTAACTAGAGTCACCATGCTGACATCACATCCTCAAGGCTAATTTATTTTATAGCTGGCAGTTTGTACCTCTTGTCCCCCCCTTCACCCATTTGGCATTGACCCCCCCCTCCCCCACTTCTGCCTCTGGCAACTGCCAGTCTCTTCTCTGCTGGAAAAACTTTTTAGGTAAGAAAAATTGGTCACAATGCAAAGATCCAACCAGTTGTGTAAAGGAAACATGCAAAATTGAAAGTGAGGCTTTTTTCTTCTTTTTGCTAGTAATGTTTAGAAAAGTGAAAGTAAACTTATGCCTGAGCTTGTGTCATCGGATGTGAATGGTTAAATTTGGATACTGTTTATCAGACTTAAATAAGCAAAGATGCCTTTTAAAGATCTGATACTTATCATTAGGAAAACATTGAGTTCTGAAGCTACATCTAAAGTAGCATCTGAATTGTGTCTACAGGGAGTTCCCTGGTGATGCAGCGAGTTAAGGATCCAGCATTATCACTGCCGTGGCTCAGATCACTGCTTTGGTGCGGCTTTGATCCCTGGCCTGGGAACTTGCACATGCTGTGGGCGTGGCCAAAAAATTGTCTGAGTATATGTTTGTAGGTGTGTTGTATAAACATAAAACTTGTATAAAACTTGTAAAAAACCATTGTCAAGATAGTGTTTATACTTATACAGATAAATACAAATATGGATATAAACATCCCGGTTAAATAGGCGTAAGGTGAGCTTTAGAGTTGTTTAAAATGTTGATTGTAGGCACTTTAGGAAAGGTGTGTTTATACTTGCAGGTGGGCAAGTCCCAGGGTAGAGAGAGGCAGGGCTGTCGTCCTAGGGATGGGTAACCTCCTCCTGCGATTGGAGCTTCTCCGTGAGGCTCGAGGAAGATGCAATCGAAGCAGAGAGGCTCGTTCGTGTATTGGTAGTAAACTCAAGTGAGCATCCTTTGCTGATAGGGTGCGTACCCGCTGCCCTGGTACAGACCAGCCTCTCAGATTTATCTGCGCATCCCCTCACTCATGGCTTCACCCACGTTCGAGACCCCTCCTCCGCTTCCCATGCTGAGCATGGAGAGGCATCTGGTTGGCTTCGGATCACTTCACAGTGTCAAGGTGTGAATGTCCCCGAGCCGCTCTGCCTCTTGGCTCCCTGAGGTCTCTCTAGACCATAGTATCTTCCTTCTTACGGGCCGCGTTCCTGAGGGAGTGCCCCCCCCAGCCCCCCAGACTCCGGGGCGGGAAGGGAGCTGCCCTGACTCCCTCCTGCATGCGACGCCCCACACTTGACTCCTAGATAATCACCTGGCTGTCCTCCTCGCCCCTTTCTCTTCTTCTTTTGCTCATCTTAAAACGTTTTGTGTTTCAAGTGGGTTCAGAGTTTAAACCTGATTTCAAAGGAGTGGCTAGAGGAACTCTGGAGATCGAGCCAATAGGTCTTTCACCCCAGGCCCCCACATTAGGTGTCTGTGCCTGAGAGGCGCTGTGGGACAAGGTTAAAGTTGGGACTCCTCGGCCCCTCGGCCTGTGTCTTAATCCTGGTTCTGCCAGTTACTCCTCTGTGACCTCGGGCAAGTTAATTAACCTCTCTGTGTCTGAGATTGTTTTGTTTATGTATTTTTAGGGCTGCACCTGCGGCATATGGCAGTTCCCAGGCTAGGGGCTGAGTTGGAGCTACAGCTGCCGGCCTACACCACAGCCACAGCAATGCAGGATCCTTAACCCATTGAGTGAGGCCAGAGATCGAACTGGCAACCTCATGGTTCCTAGTTGGATTCGTTTCCGCTGTGCTGGAACGGGAACTCCCCCTGAGATTGTTTTATAATGGCCATAGCAAAAACCCATATACCATATAGTGGAAATTAAGCGAATAAATAATGCATCCACAACAGGGCCTGGCACAAAGGAGGTGCCACATGACTTGCTGTTCTCCTCCCAGGAGTGGCCTGTGACCCGCTGTTTCTGTCACCTCCTCTGGAGGCTCAGAGCTGACCTGGGCCTCTGTTTCCTTGGCACAGTGATGTTTGTCCTTTGGCCTGGGCCTCTGTTTCCTTGGCACAGTGATGTTTGTCCTTTGGCCTGGGACCATCCTGAAACTGACATGCTCAGGTATGTGTATTGGCAGGACAAAAAATGCCAGACTTTATCCCAGGAGAAAATACCAGCTATGGTATATGGTTGCAATGTGGTAAGGATTAAAACACGCCCATCAAGGGACCCTAGGTTGGCTGAAAACCAAACCAATCCTGTTTGGTCTGGCCCACTGTTTCCTTTTCGGCCACCTCAGAAAACATCAGCTCTCAGCTAATGAGGACACTCATTTGTGTGGGCCCCTCGGGTCCTGTCTGGCTTGGATGGTTTTTCTGCCAAAGGCAGCGCTTGCCCTGCTGGAGCTGTGCCTCTTGACAAGCTATGTTTCCAAGCAGAGGACACAGACCATCACTGCTGCTCGGGGCACTAACCTTGGCCGTGTGGGGCATGGAACGTGGTGCCACGTGGTGCCTCGGTACCAGCCTGGCTGCTGCCGCCACCCATGGCTGTGCTTTTAGGAAGGCCTCGTTCATGAGAGGCTGTGGGTGGTGAAACTTGGATAACTCCTAAAAAAAAAAAAAAAAAAAGGTAACAATAAATTCACTTTCTAGATATCCCGTGTACCAGATCTGGAGGGGGTGATGCCTAGCAGGGAGGGTTCCGACTCTGTCCTGAGCCTGCCACTGGACACGGCCCATCTGTGCCCGGTGCCGGGCTAACATGCGTAGACGTTTTGGGTTATTGGCTTGGGCCAGTGATTAGCAAAGAGCAAGGCCTGAGAAACACTTGCGTAATTGGCAATATTATCTTTTTAAATGGCCAACAACCATAGCGGATAAAGGTCCTGAGACTGGCCTACAGGGAATGGCATGTGGGAGAGGAGGGCACGTGGTATTTCCCTTTCAATACATGCTCCCGTATTCCTTTCTAAAAAAAAGCTCAAATTCATATTTCCCCACCACTAGTGTATGTGTCCTTTCCCTCTGTCGTCACTTTTTTTTTTTAATAGTATATATTTTTTCTTTTTACGGCCGCTCCTGTGGCATGTGGAAGTTCCCAGGCGAGGGGTGACTCCCAGCTGCAAGCCTACACCACAGCCACAGCAATGCCGGATCTGAGCCACCTCTGTGACCAACGCCACAGCTCGGGGCAACACGGGATCCTTAACCCACTGAGCAAAACCAGGGACCGTACCCACATTCTCACGGAGACTGTGTCAGGCTCTTAACCTGCTGAGCCACAGCAGGAACTCCCATTGTCCCTTCTCATAGTTATGATGTCTCTTTAAGTGTCTTGACTGAATGTGAAGTTGTATCCCCCTTGCTATCAATTTCTGGGGCCACTGGGAAATAGGAGTGTCTTTGTGGAAATGATGTTGATTGCTTTTGCTATATTTGTCTGCTGCTTGAATTTTGCCTGGTGTTATTGTTATTTATTGGCCTGTGGTTTTTCCCTTGGTTGGTTTGTAAGAGCTGTTTATATAGAACAGATACCAACCTTTTGTCATCCGTGACACAAACACTTGAGCCCGTCCTATCATCTGCTTGGTGGCTTTGTCTACCAACCAGTTTACAGAAGGATGCTTGTAGCAAATGGAGTTTCAGCAGCTCAGACAGCAACCTGCTTGGTTTCATACCTTAACCAGCCTCTGAGAAGGGTCCGCAGGTGAATTCGAATGTTGATGGGTTCGATCTGCTTGTGGAAGATGCTGGCTCACCGCATCCGCTGTGTTTTCTATCACTCGCACTTTCTCCATGTTCCTTGAGCCCCAGGGAGGAGCACGTACGTGTGCCTGACGTGTGGCAAGACGTAGTTTGATCTCTGAGCAGCTGTAATGCTCGTGGGAGATCCCGCTGATCTCCCTTCTGTAAGGAAATAGAGTCCTGAAATGCTGTGTCTTTTTATTTTTTATTTTATTTTTAGAAATCACTCTATCCGCAAAGCCTCATCCACCTGTTGTGGGCAAAGTGACTCATCACAGCATTGAGTTATACTGGGATCTGGAGAAGAAAGCGAGACGGCGAGGACCTCAGGAGCAGTGGTTCAGGTTTTCTGTCGAAGAGGAAGACCCCAAAATGCACACTTACGGTATCATTTATACGTAGGTGCAATATTGAATTGCTTCCCATTTAGCTTTGATTTCTTGACTAGCTGGAAGGTGTTCTCTTGTCTCCAGGAAGACTCACTTTGAAATGAAGGAAAAGAATGAGTCCGCATCATTTGCAATCAGGCTTTTTATGAACAATGGTTTTTGGAAAGTAAGCCGTCGTGGTCCCTTTGAAATTAAACCTCCTATACTTTTGAGAGCTTCGTAGGCATTGGAAATATTCCAATGGTATATTTTTAAGAATGCAAAACAGAGAGACAGACTCCAAGGAGCATTTGGTGAGCCGGATGTCGTTTCCATCAGGCTGTTTCGGTCACAGATGTGACAACTGCCGACCATGGGTCACCCCACCGTTCACTTGTGAACACTCTTTCCAACCAACCTGACTTCTCAGCTTCCATCAGGGCTTCTCTTTTTACATTTCTTGAAAAAAAAAAAACTTGCTGAAATGTAGTCGACTTACAAAGTTGTGTTAATTTCAGGCACACAGCAAAGTAAATCAGCCATGCATACACGTATACTCATTCCTTGCCAGTTCTTTTCCCTGTATAAGTTACCAGGCATCCCGAGTAAATTTCCCTGTGCCATAAGTTTATCTTTCTGTTGGCTTTTTTTTCTCCCCAATCTTTTTAGGGCAGCACCGAAGCATATGGAGGTTCCCAGGGTCAAATCAGAGCTGTAGCTGCCGGCTTACACCACAGCAATGCTAGATTCAATCCACATCCGAGACCTACACCACAGCTCGCAGCAACCTCGGATCTTTAGCCCACGGAGCAAGGCCAGGGATCGAACCTGCCCCTTCATGGATGCTAGTCAGGTTCGCTTCTGCTGAGCCATGACAGGAACTCCATAATTTTTTTTCTATCTGACCCCTTGGCCCCAGCCTTTTTCCAGGTTTTTTGACTTTTGTAAGTACCATTGCTGTCCACTCAGCAAGACATCAGTTTGTACAATCAATCACCGAGTCACCAGAGCCTTTTTCTCTTTGCCTTCCCCTTGAGTGCATTTCCCTCTGTTCCTCTTCACACCACACAAATATCAGGTCCAAGACTGCCCTCCTCCAAAGGCCACCTGAAGTAGCCCTCCTCTGCCCAGCGGTCCTCTCTGTCATGACCTTCTTTCATTCGCCTCATGACATTTAGCTGTGCCAGGGACCTTGTACTGTTTGCCTGTTCGTTTTCTGCTTCCCCACCAGCATCTAAACTCTACACAAGGGAGTTCCCGTTGTGGTACAGTGGGAACGAATCCGACTAGGAACCATGAGGTTGCAGGTTTGATGCCTAGCCTCGCTCAGTGGGTCAGGGATCCGGCGTTGCCATGAGCTGTGGTGCAGGTCACAAACGCAGCTCGGATCCTGCGTTGCTGTGGCTCTGGCGTAGACTGGCAGCTGTAGCTCCGATTAGATCCCTAGCCTGGGAACCTCAACATGCCGCAGGCGCGGCTCTAAAAAACAAACAAACAAATAAATAAATAAATAAATAAACCCTCTACACAAGGCAGATAAGATTCCTTCTTGCTTCACGCTCTATCCCCAGCTCCTTCACTGCATTGCCACGCAGGAGGCCCTCGAAATACTTGTTGCGTGAAGAAGTAAGCGCAGCAGGAATTGTCAGGAAGTCATTTTCTCCTTCGTTTTCATTTCAACCCTTATTTCTCCCTTTGACAGTGTTACTGACGGCACAGTGACTGTGTGTTTCAGGATGAGACCAAATACGAGACACAAATAGGGTTTTATTTTATTTTGTCTTACTCATTGGCCATGCCCTTAGCACGTGGATGTTCCCGGGCCAGGGATGGAACCCATGCTACAGCTGTGGCAACGCCGGATCCTTAACCTGCTGAGCCTGGCCAGGGATTGAACCCCTGTCCTCACAGAAATGAGGTCAGGTGCTTGACCCACCGAGCCACAGTGGGAACTCCTGAAATGTTATTTTAATCATGTGTTACTCTCTGGTAGGTAGTTTCCAAGAGCATGAATGATGATTTAATAAGTATTTCTATGGAGAGAGAAAAAGACATTTTTTTCTGTCTATTTCCCTTGTGCCACTAGCCATACTTGGGCACGCTGGGTGGGGCTGCCTGGGTACTCCTTGCTTTCCTGTTTCCGCCCCGCCTTTGCTGGATGACCAGCAACCGTGTCCACGGGCCTCCAGCCAGATGTGTCTGTGTTCTGTCCCCAGAGTGCTCTCTGGTCCCGGAGTTCACCTGGACGGTTGCCTGGCATTGAGGGGCCATCTGGGAGCTGACAGGGCCCCACCTCTAAGCAGGATTTTGAGATGCCCACCTTGCCTCCGAGACTTGGCATGAATCTCGACACTAGGTGGCAGAATTAGACCATGTTAAACTCGACCCCTTTCCTCCCTTGTGTCACTTTCCGGAGGCATCCTTAAAACTAGCAAATGCCTTTCTTTAAAAAAGCAATTAGACCATCTGACCTTGGACTTGTGGACTTAAGAGCCTCTTTTTGCCTCGTCTGTTTCTGCTCCTCTTCCCGCCCAGTCAGTCGAGTCAGTGCTGTCGCCTTAGACAGGAGCTCTCCTCCTTACAGCCAGTTTTGTGGGTTCTCCCTTTGCAGGCTTCTGCTGTGCTTTCCTGCGTGGGGCCGTGGCATTTCCCCTATTAGGTGGCATGTAGGATCCGTTTTCTCACTGGTCATTGCTGGATCCGAAGGTCCTCTAGCCGCCCAGCTTCTTTGCTTGTTGAATTGGCTGCGTCCTTCTTGCCCACATCGCTTCCCTCTATCTTGCGAGATCACTTTTCTTTTTAATCTTCTTTCTGTCTGATTGTCTTCAGTGGGTGTCCCCTGCTTAAAGGATGAAGGTCAAACTCTTTAGACCAACACTGGCTGCTCTTCACCGTTCGCAACAACGTGCCTTTCTTGCCGTTTCTCATTTCTGAGCACAAACCCTCCAATCTGCTTACTGTCCTTTAAATATGTCTTGACTTTTCCTGCATGTATGCTCAGCTATTTTTCCTTGTTGGGACAAATCTCCCCTCCTCCACCTTTCTTCCACCCATGTCAGATTCTGCCTCAACTGAGAAGCTCTTGCTATTGTCTCCCCAAGTTCCTATGGTAATTGGTACCCATATCATGCATTTCACTTATTCCATTAGCACCTGCCATGTGCCAGGCACTGTTTTGGATGCTGGAGGTGTGGCCTTGGACAAACAGACAAAATTCCTTCCTCATGATGAGGAAGACACATGTTAAGTAAGATACATAAGTAAAAACAGTGTCAGAAGGCGGAGTCCCAAGGAGGAAAAGCAGGGGAACGTTTGGGGGCTTGGCATGGAGGGGAAGAAGGCTTCACTGAGCAGGTGACAGCTGAGAAGCCAGTGAGGCGTGTGTGGAGCCCCGTGCGTCTCTGGAAGAACGTTCCAGGCAGGAGACATAGCAGGCGAAACATCAAGGAGCCAAGGCAATGAGAAGGCCAAGGGGGGATGGGGTTGGCGTGGGGATGGGGGCAACCCCTGGGAGCTTGGGGGCTGATGCTCTGAGAGATAGAAAAGGCACCGGGGAGGGCCGTGGTGGTCACACCCTTTGAGGGTGACCCTGGCCGCTGAGTGGGGCAGAGGCTGTGGGGAGGCAGGATGGCTGGAGCAGCTGGAGGGGGAGTGGCTCATTGGGAAGCTTTTTTTGCAGTAATTGATGGAGGCAATAACAGAGTGTGAAAGGTGGTTGACCTCAGGTGTGTGTTGCTGGGGGATCGGATGTGGGGTGGGAGAGGAGGAGGATCGTCAAGGCAGCATCAGCAGAGGCCTCCAGGCTTGGCCACGGGCCATGCAAAGCATCAGCTCCGGAAGCGCAGTGACTTGCAGTGGTGGTCTATGTGGGGCATTCATGTCCCACATCGAGCACCCCTTGTGTGTCACCTCCGCTCATCTCGTCCTTTCCCCATCATCCAGGCTGGTCGAGTGGCCTCTGCTGGGATGCTGCCAGTCATGGTGGCAGTGGAGGCAGAGAGTGTGGTGCCCTGTTTCCAGAAGCTTCCACCCAGAATGAAACGCTGCCCCTCCGTGCCTACTTCGTTGCTCAGAGCAAGTCCTACAGCTGTGTCTGAGCTTAGCACCACTGGCATCTAGACTCCTGAGGAGGCCACCAAGTATCTGAACAACAGGCCAGTCTTCCACAGGTGGCACCAAGGGTTTTGGCCTGAGCATCTTGAACAACAGAGACTAGGGGTGGAACCCAAGCCCGTCTTGGCACTAGTGGGCATCCAGATGGTTTTGGCCAAGGAGGGGCAGCTGGGAAAGAATGAGTCAGGGGAGAGGCTGGGCTGGAGAAACGGATTTCCGAGTCCTCAGCAGAAGACGGGATTGGAGTGCTGGGAGTGGGGACACAGCGAGAGAAGAGAAGTCTGGTCATTGAGTCCCTGGGCATGTCCGTACTTGGCTGTGTTTCATGTTTGCTCAGCTCTGGCATCAAATATTTGCTTTGATAACAAAATAAGGGTGTGCTTCATTCTTTAGTGTATTTCCTCTGCTGTGGAAGAGTTCTGAGACTGTTTCACCTTCAAGGTACCCTGCCTGGTCCGCGTGAAGCTCTGCTTCTCCACGGGTCTGATAAACCGCTCCCGTTAAACATGCCCGCATCTGTGCGGCCATCACTGGGGAGGACCCTGTGGCGGGGGTGGGGTGGGTGGGTGGGGGCTGGCAGCTGTGTCTCTGGTCCTCTCCTTGGGCATCTCTACTGATGAGAGCCTCCAGCCTCCATCACCCTGCCCCGTGGCATCTGTTTTGTAAGGCGGCTCTGTGATTTTTCTTTCCAGGGCTTTTGTTCATGCTATTTGCTTCATGGTGATCCTATGATATTTATCAATACTGGATTTTATTGGGGGCACTTTGGGTTTTATTTCGGTCTAAAGCTATGTTAAGTCTTTGCCACCTGGCAATTGAATTCCATTGAGGTTTGGACGTGATAGCCTCACTGAGCTCCAAAAGATCTTTTCAGATGCCACAAATTGCAGGCTCCGGTTCTGTGGCTCAGATAGCTATAGATGTGGACCTATGTTCATATAATGATAAAATCCACCTACTCGTACGGCTACTTTGTTCCAAGCTGATGTATTTGGGTTTATTGTTATTATTGCTTAGACCACATAGTTTTTCTGAAAATTTATCTCAGTCTTAGGGCCTTTCCTTTCATGGTAAATGTATTAATATCTCTCTATATGTTTTTTGTCTTTTTGTCCTTTTTTAGGGCTGTACTCACGGAGGTTCCCAGGCTAGGGGTCTAATCGGAGCTGTAGCCGCCAGCCTATGCCAGAGCCGCAGCAACACAGGATCCGAGCCACATCTGCGACCTACACCACAGCTCACAGTAATTCCGGCTCCTTAACCCACTGAGCGAGGCCAGGGATCAAACCCGCAACCTCATGGTTCCTAGTTGGATTTGTTTCCACTGCGCCGTGGCAGGAACTCCTATTTATATCTGTTTTCAACACTTCAGTTTTTGGTTTTTTAAGGCTGTTGGTATCCTTTCTTCATTGTCTTTATTATAGTTTCTTTTTTGTGGATACATGGTGTATCAGTTAGGTATTGCTGCATAACAAAATAGTCCAAATTTAGTTGTTTTGCTCAGAGTGTAAAGTAATCATCTGTTTGCTTGTGATTCTCCAGTTTGAGCAGTGTGGGGGTGGCCTGTCTCTGCTCCACGTGGTCTTGGCTGGTGTGGCTCTGTTGGGGGTGAGGAATCCACATGGCGTCCCTCATGTGTCTGATGCCTCGGCTGGAGTGGCTGGGACATGGATGGCCGACTGAGCTCTGGTGTTTTCCTTCATTGTCTGGCATCTTCCAAACTCTCACCAGGTTCGCCCCTCCCTCCAGTGGGGAAGTTAGCATCTTCACACGGAGGCTGCCTTCTGGGGGGGGGGCAAGATCAGAAGCTGTCAGTCATCTTAAGGCCGGCTCAGAATTGCATGGCAGGCCTTTGCCGCAGCCCACCCGGTTGGAGGGAGGAGCTAGACTCTAAAGGAGGGAAACGAAATGTACACCTGAAGGATGGGAGGAGAGCTGGAGGCCACCTTGACAAACACGACTTCTGGTAAAAAGAAATGCGCTTCAAGGAAAGACGGCATCAGTTAGGGAGGCTGCGTCCTCCTGCAGAAGGCAGGGGAGCACAGATGAAGGTCAGAAGGTGTGGCTGAGCCTTGGCCTCTGTCCACTGGTGCCAGATAGGCAGAGACAGGGTTTTGGATGAAGGAGAAACAAGTAGCTTTTATTGCTTTGCCAGGCAAAGGGGGCCACAGCAGGCTAGTGCCCAAAAAACTCTGCCCTCCCTTGGGAGAGCTGAGGAGGTGGTTGTATAGCTTTGGCGTAGGAAATAGGCCGTAGACAAGGATCATGGTAGATGCAAAAGCTGCATTCTTCAGAGCTGGTGTTTAGTGGCCTCTGGCCGGGTTCTGGTGGTCCTGGAGTGAGGACTGCTTCGCCACATCTTCCATTTGTTGGGGGTTTTAGTTCAGCAGAGGAGCTCAAAGGTACTGTTCTGCGCATCCCTTGAGGAGGAAGCAGGATCCTGCCTCGGAGCTGCACCATTCATTGTTTCTTGACGGCTCCTCCCCGGTCTCTGCGTCCCCTCTCTTCCCTGAGAAGCAACTGTTCAAACCTGCCCTTGGGAACTCAGGCAAGGGCCTGGAGGCTGAATGAGGCCCATTTCCCAGAAGAAGAAACTGGGGGGGGGCCACAGAAAGGCTTTTGTGCCCAAGAGCCCACAGGGTCCTGCCGAGTTTCAAAGGGCCCCGACACCCTCATCTTTTTCTTGGCCCTGTCAGCGCTCTGCCTAGGAAGTCATGTAGATGCTGGTGCCTGAAGTAACTGGTGATGCGAGAAAGGCATCTCTGAGTATTCAGGACTTCAGTCCAGCTTACAGTTTTTTCATTTTGAATAAAAAATGAAGGGAGAGAAACACGAAGGGCCGAGGTCTCTGAAAGTGGCTCTCTAGGTCCCTGAGCCGGGACTTCTCTCGGGAGCGAGTCCAGACCTGTCCGCTCTCCGGGGCACCAGATCCTTCTGTTGGCACTCTCTGCTCTCGCCGGCCCCGTCCATCCCCCTGCGACTCCAGGTCCTTCTCACCCAGCCTTCCTTTCTCAGACCGCCCGCCTCCCTCCTTCCCCCGCCCTGTCTGCCTCTCTGTTCGGGAAGTTCTCACCCCGTGTCTCACTTTGCAATCAGAGGCCCCTCCACGGAGGACACGCTTTGGGGCCCCTCTCTCCTTGCTCGCCCTCCCAGCGGAGGAATTATGTGTCTGATGGGTGAGTTTGGGAGCTAGACCTTAGAAGCCTTCTGGGGCCTTAGAAACTCTCCTGAAGCATCCTCCTCCCCCAGACCAAGGGCTGGGCTGCCTCTCAGGTACGCGCCTGATGCTGCGCCTTGTCTGCGGGGAGAGACAGCTTTTCCAGTGGGTCCTGGGGTAAGTGGGTGCGGCTGTTGAATTGATGGGTGAGGTGTGAGCGCACCCACCCGGCCCAGAAGGAAGCCATGTTTTCCTCAGAGCCCTTATCATTGGTGCTGCCCCCCCCACCCCCCGGCACTGTCACTTCAGCCTGACCCAGCTGCCACCCTGACTGCCCTTCTGCGTGCCCCCACCAGCAGGAGCGGACAGATCCATCTCAGCCCTGAGCTGGTCCGGGGCTGCATCCTCCACCTGGATCCCCGGCACCTCCCAAGTCATGGGTACCGGACAGGTTTGTTGAGTTGCCTGGAAAGGGATTGATGTGTCATATTTAGGTCTCACGTAAACACTTTTGGAAGGTGAACTGTGAATCCCAAAGTATGATTGTGGCCTCTGCACAGGTCTGCTGAGAATGAAAGAAAAATTAGAGACGGAGAATGCAGAGAGTGATGGTAAGCTTGGCGCCCGGGGAGCTGTGGGGCGTGTCCTGAAAGGAGGCGGCAGAGGCCGGGCTGACGCGGGTGCGGGAGAGAAGAAAGCGCTGGAAATAGGACCTCCTCAAACACACACCCCCTCCACCCCCTCGCACATCAGGTCTTTGGGTTCAGGGAAAGAAAAATTTAGATGAGGGCTCTGAAAGACAGACATGGAGGCTCATAAAGGGGCCAATGAAAACTTCTGGCAGCAAAGGGGAGCCGAGGTTTGGGGTGCGATTCCGTGGCCCCTTGGAGCCCTGGTGACCTCGAAAGTGTGGTGGGTCCAAGCAGCCCCCGGGCCGCCTCGCAGGCAGAGGGGCAGGGTCTCTCTCGAGCCAGCAGCACTGCCTGCCTGCGATTCTTGGTGCTCGTTTTGTAGGCTCCAAATGATGCCACTCAGTCCTTGCCTCCCGAGGCGTGTGGATTTCCATCGCAGTCTCGGATCAGCTTTCTCTTCTGCGCCCTCTTCCCACAAGGGTTTTCCTGAACGAGCCTGACCTCCTGGTGTGATGCGAGCGCTGCCTGACTCTCCAGCGGGGCAGCCTCCTCTCCTCTGCATCCTCCCCTGTAGTAGGGTCTTTCCTGCAATCGGTAACAGCCGCCAATTAGACTGCCTCACCCATCCTCTCAAAGACCCGCCCGAAAATCACACGTGCCATTGGCCTGCTCACTGCGCTTTCTAACGTGAAACTTTGCCACTTGCGACACATAATGATCCTTTCTCCAAAGTACAGAATGATGGGTGTTGGCCCTGAGGGAGGGGCACTTCGGCACAGAGAGCACCTGCTGGGCGGGGGTGGGCGCCTGGCATGTCCTCTGTGCTGGGGCGGGGCAGCCTGGTGTGACCGATGGACGCCACCAAGACCAGCCCTGGAGTGAAGGACACTCAGAGATCCTTCCACCCGCTCAGGCGTAGCGCTCGGGTTGCTGCCTCGAGTCCCGGGTGGCGTCATGCCCTGTGTCTCCTCCCCTCTAGGGGATACGCGACGAAGCACGTGGTGGAAGGTCTGGAACCACGGACCCTGTACAGGTTTCGACTGAAGGTCACCAGCCCCTCCGGAGAGTACGAGTACAGCCCCGTGGTCGCGGTGTCGACGACCCGTGAGTACATGCAGCCTTCTAGACGCGTTCGTCTAAAGATGATGAGCTGGCGAAGGAGCTCTGTTCTTTGCTCAGCCTCACGGGAAGCAGAACCGATTCTGTTCTTGTTCTTTGTTTCAGGGCTGCACCCGCGGCCTATAGACGTTCCCAGGCTAGGGGTCAAATTGGAGCTTCTGCTGCCGGGCCTTTGCCGCAGCCACAGCCACAGCCACGCGGGATCCGAGCCGTCATCGACCTACACCACGGCTCACGGCAACGCCAGATCCTTAACCCACTGAGCGAGGCTGGGGATCAAACCCGCGTCCCCATGGAGACGAGTTGGGTTTGTAACCCGCTGAGCCACGGTCGGACCTCGGGATCCCTTTCTTAAACCCTGTGATAACTTTGCTCCCGGACAGGCCTGGGGCCACAGTGGAGGGACAGCTAATTGTGCTTTAACAATGGCAGAGCTGTGCCAGCGCTGCCCTCGGAGGGTCTGTTCGGAAAAAAGGAGGGAGTCCCCTTTCTCAGGAAAAGGGCCAGTGGGGTGTGGGCGGAGCAAGAGTCCCCACACAGAGAAACAGGCTGCAGGCATCCTCAGGTGAGAGGCCCACCTGGCATTTGGTCCCTTTGGGATGACTTCAGTGTATCTGTTGTGATTGACGCCGTCTGATTCCTGGGGATGCTGTGGGAGAGGAAGCAGGAACCGTGTAGCTTCCAACCACAGGTCGAGGTGGGGAGGGGGGCAGGCCGCACCCTCGGCCCAGGGCAGATGCGAGGGGCAGATGTTCTAAGCCACTGCAGAGGGGCTGGGTCTGCAGTGCTGTCTTTGAACTCGCCGCCGCCGTGAGGACCGAAAGGGTCAGACACGTTCTTGCCGGCCCACCTGCTGCAAACAGACCTTTTTTTTGGTGGCACAAGGGGAATCTTTCTTTTGTGAGTAAAACGTTATTTTAAAACTTGATTCAATACAGCGTTTGGCTTCTGTTCCTACATGCATTTTTCTGTGACTTGTGTCCTGTAGGCACTTGCTCCCGACATTTGTGTGTGGATGAAGGACAGCTCAGATTTCGAGTTGAATCGTTAAAACAGCTCCCATCCCCTAATGCAAACAAGGCCTTGGGGATGGGGCCTTGGGGTAGCCCAGTGAGAACTGAGTTAAAGCTGAGGGCGGTGACCCCGTCCACACCCCCAAACAGTGCTCAGCTAGCTGTGGAGGGAGAAAAAGGATTTCAGAGGCGATGCCGACGCGACGTGGTCAGTGTGGAGAGGCAGGCAAGAGGGCCTGGGGCTGCACCTGGCGAGGGTGAGCGCCTTTGCTTCTCTGTGGACAGCCCTGAGCTCCTGGGGCTTTTAGGGGCAAGAAAGGAGGGCAGAATGTGTGTCGGCTGTGAGTGTGTTGAGGATGCAGCAGGCAGGAGAGAAGGACGGGTGGCAGGGGGAGTCTGGAGGGGAACTCGGGTGGGAAGCGCCCCCCAGGCCTCCTTTCAGCTCCTTGCAGCCTGCAACTCCAACACCCCTGCCCCCCTACACCCACCCCACCCCCTCCACTGCTGGGCCTGTGGAGCCACTTCAGGGCAGAGCTCTTCCTCTGTGGCGCCCCCCATCTGCCCAGCACTCAGCTCCTCCCCAGCACAAAACCCAGTCTCTCCTCCTCTAGTAAAGCTCCTTTGTGTGTTTGTTTAGGGCCGCACTTGCGGCGTATGGAGGTTCCCAGGCCAGGGGGCGAAGTGAGCTGCAGCTGTGGGCCTACACCACAGCCACACGGGATCCGAGCCGTGTCCGTGACCCACGCCACAGCTCACAGCAATGCTGGACCCTTAACCCACTGAGTGGGGCCAGGGATCACACCCACATCCTCATGGACACTAGTCGGGTTTGTCTCCACTGAGCCACCACGGGAACTCCCTTGCTGCTTATTTGACATATTGGATTCTCTTCTTGTCCCCACCCTACTTCTGTGCCCCTAAAGAGCCAGCGTGATGGGTCGGTCCCATTTAGTTACAGAAGGTCCTTAATACACAGTTGGATGGATCCTTAATGAGCGGACAGAAAGGCCCGAGGCAGCATCGGGAGGAGGAGGACGACGACTGATTGTCTCTGCCTGCTCTCCCTTCTCTTGGGGGCTGGGAAGGTACCTGGGCCTGCCAGGTGAGGGGGAACTGGATGCAGAGCCCAGCAGAGGGGGCCACTGGCGTGCTTAACACCACACCCCAGCCAGGGGCTCTGGGGCCTGCTGGCCAGAGTTTCCGTGGAGTCAGTGCACCGTTTGCAGCTCTTCTAGTAAGGCAGGAACCACCAGAGCGCTCAGCCCATCAGCTGACACGGCTGTGCCTATGGGCCTGGTATGCCTTCTCCTGGCAGAGCTGGCTTCCAGGAGGCAGCCGTGGACAACTGGTCTGGTGGCCCAAGGCATTCGTTACTGCAGTCCATGGCTCCTGTGGGTGGTTAGATCCAGCCCCCTGTGGGGAAGAGGGCGTGCTGGAGGCTCCTGGTGATGACCCTGTGGGCCTGACTCCGGGCGGCAGGTCACAGCACACGTGACTGCGCCAGACACAGTCTGGGCCTCAGGGCCCCTCTCCCGGGCGCTAAAGGTCATACCCTTCCCTCTGCCTGGCTCTGCTCGCTCATGCTGCTGTTCCTATAATATCCAAAGCAGACTCTCTTAAAGAGAGTCTCTATATGCTAAACAAAGAATTTAAAAGGGGCACATTACATAAAACAAATGAAAATGCTTCTGTGGCTTGATAATTTGCATTCAGTTTGAAAGTGTTTTAATGAATTACAAAAGCATGTACTTTGTTTGAATAAAGGATGCTCAGCCTCCCCCCCGCCCGGCCCAGGTACAGTACACGAGACTCTTGCTTAAATGAGGCATGCAATTTTAATCAGTTGGGCCCTTAAAAAGAAAGAAAAATAGCTGCTGCTTGTTAATTGGCAAATATTTTCTCCAGTGAGCTCATCATTTTTTCACTGCTTTTAATAGAGCCTTAAATTTCACCAAGAAAGGTGTTATCACCATATTTTAATATCTCTCGGGGCATCGGCAGCTAAATGACCCTCTCACAGAGCATGAGCAATGGCTTCTCAAAGACCCCTCTGCATCCCGCCACTGGTCAGGTGTCCCCTCCTGTGGTCCTGCCTGATGGATGCCGTCCAGATAGGGAGGCGCTCATGGATGTCCTCACCACGGGCAGCATCCGTTCTGTATTTTTTTAAATATATATATATTTTTCTTTTTTATTATGTAATAGTTATTTTCCCAATACAATTTTTTTTCTACTGTACAGCATGGTGACCCAGTTACACATACAGGTACACATTCTATTTTTGCACATTATCCTGCTCCATCATAAGTAACTAGACATAGTTCCCAGTGCTACATGGCAAGATCTCATTGCTAATCCATTCCAAAAGCAATAGGTGGTATGTATTAACCCCAAGTCCCCAACCACCCCACTCCCTCCCCTCTCCCCCTTGGCAACCACGAGTCTATTCTGCAAGTCCATGATTTTCTTTTCTGTGTTAAGGTTCATCTGTGCCTTATATTAGATTCCAGATACTTGATATCATATGGTATTTGTCTTTCTCTTTCTGACTTACTTCACTCAGGATGAGAGTCTCTAGTTCCATCCATGTTGCTGCAAATGGCATTATCTTGTTCTTTTTTATGGCTGAGTAGTATTCCATTGTGTATATATACCACATCTTTCTAATCCAATCGACTGTGGATGGACATTTAGGTTATTTCCATGTCTTGGCTGTTGTGAATAGAGCTGCAACGAACATGCAGGTGCATGTGTCTTTTTCAAGGAAAGTTTTGTCCAGATATATGCCTGAGAGTGGGATTGCTAGATCATATGGTAGTTCTGTGTATAGATTTCTAAGGTATCTCCATACTGATCTCCATAGTGGTTGTACCAATTTGTATTCCCACCAACAGTGCAGGAGGATTCCCTTTTCTTCACACCCCCTCCAGCATTTGTTGTTTGTGGACTTATTAATGATGGCCATTCTGACTGGTGTGAGGTGGTATCTCGTGGTAGTTTTGATTTTCACTTCTCTAGCAATCAGTGATGTTGAGCATTTTTTCATGTGTTGTTGGCCATCTGTGTATCTTCCTTGGAGAACAGTCTATTCAGGTCTTTTGCCCATTTTTCCATTGGGTTGTTGGCTTTTTTGCTGTTGAGTTGTGTAAGTTGTTTGTATATTTTAGAGATTAAGCCCTTGTCCGTTGCATCATTTGAAACTATTTTCTCCCGTTCTCTAAGTAGTCTTTTTGTTTTCTTTTTGGTTGCCTTTGCTGTGTAAAAGCTTGTCAGTGTCATTAGGTCCCACTGGGTTTATTTTTGCTTTTATTTCTATTGCCTTGGGAGACCTGAGAAAATATTCATAAAGTTGATGTCAGAGAATGTTTTGCCTATGTTTTCTTCTCGGAGTTTGATGGTGTCTTGTCTTATATTTAAGTCTTTAAGCCATTTTGTGTTTATTTTTGTGCATGGTGTGAAGGTGTGTTCTAGTTTCACTGATTTACCTGTAGCTGTCCAGGTTTCCCAGCAATGCTTGCTGAAAAGACTTTTTTTTTCCCCATTTTATGTTCTTGCCTCCTTTGTCAAAGAATAATTGACTGTAGGTGTCTGGGTTTATTCCTGGGTTCTCTATTCTGTTCCACTGGTCTATATGTCTGTTTTGGTACCAGTACCACACTGTCTTAATGACTGTGGCTTTGTAATATTGCCTGAAGTCTGGGAGAATGATGCTTCCTGCTTGGTTTTTGTTCTTCAGAATTGCTTTGGTGATTCTGGGTCATTTGTGGTTCCATATAAATTTTGGGATTGTTTGTTCTAGTTCTGTGAAAAATGTCATGGATCATTTGATAGGCATTGCATTGAATCTGTAGATTGCTTTTGATAGTATGGCCGTTTTTACAATATCAATTTTTCCAACCCAGGAGCATGGAATATCTTTCCATTTCTTTACGTCTTATTGAATTTCCTTGATTAATGTTTTGTAGTTCTCGGCATGTAAGTCCTTTACCTCCTTGGTCAGGTGTATTCCCAGGTATTTGATTTTTGGGGGGTGCAATTGTAAAAGGTATGTTTGTATTCCCTTTCTAATATTTCATTGTTAGTATACAGAAATGCAACTGATTTCTGAATGTGAATCTTGTATCCTGCTACTTTGCTGAATTCGTTGATCAGCTCAGGTAGGTTCGGGGTTGAGTCCTTAGGGTTTTCTGTGTATAGTATCGTGTCATCTGCCCACAGTGACAGTTTTATCTTTTCTCTTCCTGTTTGGTGCCTTTGATTTCTTTTGCTTGTCTGATTGCTGTGGCCAGGACGTCCAGTACTATATTGAATAGTAGTGGTGAGAGTGGGCATCCTTGCCTTGTTCCAGATTTTAGTGGAAAGGCTTTCAGCTTTTCTCCATTGAGTATTATATTTGCTGTGGGTTTGTCATAAATGGCTTTGATTTTGTTAAGGTGTGTTCCCTCTATACCCACTTTGGTAAGAGTTTTTATCCTGAATGGATGTCGGACTTTGTCAAATGCTTTTTTTTGCATCTGTTGAGATGATTGTGTGGTTTTTGACTTTTATTAATGTGGTGTATGACTTTGATTGATTTGCATATGTTGAACCATCCTTGTTCACCTGGGATGAATCCCACCTGGTCATGGTGTATGATCTTTTTTATACGTTGTTGGATTTGGTTGGCTAAAATTTTGTTGAGAATTTTTGTGTGCATATTTATCAAAGATATTGGCCTATAGTTTTCTTTTTTGGTGGTATCTTTGTCTGGTTTTGGACTTAGGGTGATAGTGGCATCACAGAATGTCTTTGGGAGTGTTCCTTCTGAGGAGGATGGGTGTAAATTCCTCTTTGTGTGTTTGATAGAATTCACCTGTGAAGCCATCTGGTCCTGGACTTTTATTTGTAGGGAGTGTTTTTATGACATATTTAATTTCATTTCTAGTGATCGGTCTGTTCAGTTGATCTATTTCTTCTTAATTCAGTTTTGGCAGGCCGTAAGTCTCTAGAAAGTTGTCGATTTAGTTCAGTATTTTTTTATTTTTTTATTTTAGGGCTGCACCTGTAGCGTATGGAGATTCTCAGGCTAGGAGTTGAATCGGAGCTGTAGCTGATGGCCTACACCACAGCCACAGCAACGCGGGATCCAAGCAGCTGCGTCTGCGACCTACACCACAGTTCATGGTAACACCAGATCCTAAACCCACAGAGCGAGGCCAGGGACTGAACCTGCATCCTCGGGTTTGTTAACTGCTGAGCCGTGACGGGAACTCCGGTTCAGTATTTGTAATTGCAGCACTCGGGGTAAACATTAGAAAAACAAACACGTGGAGGCAAGGCCTGCCTCTTTGCTGTTCATCACACTTACCGATCGATGGCAATCTCTTGGGCCAGGCCCACGACGCCTTGAAGGATTTCATGGCCAGAGAACTGGAACATTCTTCTCCCCCCAGAATTTCCTCTGTTCTCCGTGGCCCTTGCCTGCAGTGAGGTAGAGAGAATGGCTCTGCCCTGTGAACAAGAGCCTTTTCATTTCTTTTCTGTTTCCCTGTCAAACCCTTGTGACCTGCGAGACCTTTCTGGGCCTCCGTTGCCCCCTGTCTGGTCTGGTGGAAACCCTCGGTACCCCCTTGCCTTCCTGGCAGTGGTCTGGGAGGGCTGATGAGTTAATGCTGAGAAAGAGCTTTCATACCCTGTTGATAGTTACTGCTTCCTTCAGCTGAGGCTCAGCCAACAAGGAGTGATGAACAATTGTGTTGCTTTCCTTCTCTCTGGGGAGCTGGCCCTTTAGCCTCAGAAACACGTGACAGCGCTGATAACCTCTCACAGAAGCTGGGATAGGCAATACGTTAATTTGAATTGTCCCCAGTATCAAGATGCCCAGGTCTTGGCTCTGCACGCTCCCCAAGCTCCCAAGCACGAAATGAACTCGTTTAATTTTCTGATACTTTGTGCCACAGAGCTTCCTGGGTAGGATGGACTAGGAGGTGCCCCTGCCAGGGAGCCCTCTGGGCAGGTGAGAGGGGTGACGTGGGATTGCGGGAGGTCAGGGCGTGGTGTGCCTTTAGACCGTCCCTTCAAATCCCCAGAAGTTAGCACTTTTCCAAGCTTTCTGGGCTTTAAGCCTCCTCTTTGACTTCACACTTGGCGGAGGTTGAGGTTCATGTTTGCTTATTTAAGACGTCCGCTTGTATTGAAAATTTAATAAGAATGTAAGCATGGAGTGAGTTGATCAGCTACCTCAACATCTATTAAGACCCCAAAGGCAGGAGTATGACCTTAGGGGAGACCTCACTTTGACCTCTGATGTTGCCCACTCCTGCTCTGGTGACCTTGGACAACTCAGTGACCTTGGACAACGCACCAGCCTCTCTGGCCCTGTCTTGGGGACAGAAGGAGCGGTTAATAAAAGCATTGTGTGGGAATTCTTGTTGTGGCTGAGCGGGTTAAGAACCCAACACAGTGTCTGTGAGGATGTGGGTTTGATCCCTGGCCTCACTCGGTTTAAGGATCTGGCATTGCCGCAAGCTGCAGCGTAGGTCATGGATGTGGCTTGGATCTGGCATGGCTGTGGCTGTGGTGTAGAGCGGCAGCTGTAGCTCTGTGTCAACCCCTAGGCTGGGAACTTCCAGATGCCACAGGTGCGGCCCTAAAAAGAAAAAAAAAAAAAAAAGCGTCATGTGGAGTCCTAGATAAGGCTTAGTTACTGGGACCTAGTTAGGATACCATGTTTTAAATGTTTAAAATGCAGCAGCAGTAGCATGAGTGTCCCTGTGTTCTAGACGATTCTGTGCAGATCACTTACGTTGATATTTTTAGTGACAACCGATGTTTGAGAGCCATGGAAGTGGGGGCCGTTTGGTGAGATAACAGCCTTTGCTACCACCCCACCCTCCTCTCTGAGAAGTGACAGGGAGGGAATTTGCATGGGTTTAGTTGGCCCACTAAGGTACGGGTCACTCGAGGTCTGAGTGACCCCCGTGCTCTGTGTCCTTGGCCTCTGCACTGTTGGTGTCTGGGGCTGGATAATTCAGGTCATGGGGCTGCCCTGCATCTGGGATGTTTTGTGGCCTCCTGGCCTTCAGCCCTAGTTTCCAGTAGTACCCTTAAGCTGTGACACCCAAAAATGTCCCCAGATTTTACCAAGTGTCCTCTCTGGGGGACGGGGGTCAAACTGTCCCCTCCCTTGTGGAGCCATAGGGCTAGACGTGACCTCCCCTGGCAGGCCAGCGAGGGCGGTGGGCCTTGCCCTCTGATGGTTTATCATGACTCTTATTGGAGGCTTTTGGTCTAAAACTATGCGTGGCATGATGAAAAGGAAGTATAATATAGCTAAGACATCTTTAGGAGATGGGCAAGCTCCAGCAGACAGAATTGTTATTGCAAAGCAATTTGAGCTTGGCTTAAGTTTATTTTTACCAGAACAGAAGAAGGGTATCAGCTAAGGGTCACTCTGATAGGGATCCCTTCATTCTGTAGCTTGTCCTTAGTGCAGCTAAAAATCCTCCCAGGAAACCAGGAGAAAGAGGCTCCTGCACTTGGGAACTGACCCAGGGAGAGTTTGCTCAGCCTAAGGAGCAGGAGGAGGGATTTGACTTCCCAGCTGGCAGAGGTGGCCGGGGACCCCTGCAGGTCCGCGTGCAAGAGGGAGGTTGAGCAGTGTGTTGGGAGCCTGGGGCGGGGGTGGATGTTTTCTTGTGGGGTTGAGAACAGTGACTGCTGTATGTGGGGCCCGCCGTGGAAGGGCGGGCGAGGAGCACGTGTGTTGTGTTCCCTCGGGGACCTGCAGTGTCGGGACTGGGCATGGAAGTCCCTTCACACACATTTGCTGAGTGAATGAACGAGCCCTTTGAGACGCGACTGGAATCAGGGGTCACCCACTCAGTGTCCTGGCATTGGGATGGGGCTGGGCCCAGGCAGAAGAGGGCGTGGGCTGTCGGGGACAAGGGCCGCTGCTGCCACTCTGTTACCTTCACGAGTAGCCGGGCAGGGACCAGTCCAATGCTTCGCTTGTCTTCTTTCATCTCAACTTAATCATCAAAAAAAAGAGAAAAAGTCAGGATGAAACATCCGAAGCAGGAAGTAAATGGCTCGATGGATGGGCTTCTTTTACCTGGCCTTTTCGTCTCACAGCGCTCGTTTGTTCTTGAACTTCTGCCCCATTTTCTTCCGTGAGGCCTTAAGGATGTCTCCCCCGGCCCCCCACAGAGGGCTGCGGCTCTGTCCACCGTCCCTTGCTTCTTTCTCAGGCTTCTTCCCTGCGCTCCACTTGGCAGGCTGCCCCTTATCATCAGCCACCCCCCCCCCCAGCCCGACGTTCCCCCTTTCTGGGTATGAGCCCTCTGCCCCCAGAGCTTGGAGGAGCCAAGGCCAACATGCGTGTTGTGCCCCTGGGAAGGGCTGAGAGGCTGATTGCCAGTGTCAAAGCCACCCGTCTCATTCTGTTTGTTGTGCGCATAGTTTAGTGACTCCTTGGCAAAGGCAACCAGCACATCGTGACAATGGTGGAGCTTTTCCTTGCTTGTAAGAGACATTTATTAAGTCTGAGGAAATCTGAAAGGCTTATTTTCAAATATCAAAATAACATCCACGCAGCAGTGCTTTGATAACTTGAAAATGTCCCAAGCCTTTCGGACCATCCAAATGTTCTTCTCTTAACATGTGAAAACAAGGTCTGTTTCTCTCCGAGGAGGAGAGGGAACATGTAACGTGAGAGAAACCCCTCGGAACAGCTAAGCGCCTTCTGGGAGGTGGACGTGAGCTTCCACTGGAGGCCACAGGCGGACTGGAGCTGGAATGACTCTCCTCCCTTTATGTTTTGGGTGACTGCTCTTTTTCCGTCTCATTTCTTCAGGAGAACCCATAAGCAGCGAGCACTTTCACAGAGCCGTCAGTGTGAATGACGAAGATTTGCTGGTTCGAATACTTCAAGGAGGGTGAGAGGACTCTGCCTTTTAAAAACTTAAAAAAAAAAAAAAAAAGTTCATGCTCAGCTAGTGCTTTTCATGCAGCTTTATTTTCCTAAAACGTCCCATGGCTTGAAACTGGCTCCAAAATTGATCTCAGGTGACTGGTGTTTGAGTTGAGCATGGTTCATGAAGATGGTCTTATGAAGCCCTGGGTAACTATTTTTGTCATTAAGTAATGACAACTGAAAATGGAAATTGTAAGTCTGGGCGTCGTATTTTCTTGCCAGAAACGCCTCGGGTCTCTTGCTTATATGCCTTTAGGCAGATTTTGCCTCCCCGCTCACGCCGGGGTCGGTCCAACTCCCGATGAAATGAAGGCATCCCGACATCAGCTGTTTCTAATTCAAAAGGCTGATGATACCCTGGCGGCGATACAGTCGCTGCAGATGGGCTATGTGACCCTGCCTCCAGTGAAGAGGGGACCGTGCTGTCCAGATTCCTTTTGACTCGGTAGTTGGTAGTTTGACGTGCCTTCCGAGACAAGTCCTCCGTGCCTGGAGGCTCTGTCCGTGGGAGAGGACAAGGTTCCCACGAAAAGCCCCAGATTTGAAGCTGATAGGTAAGAGCCTGGCTTGCTTCTTCGCGCAGCAGTGCCTTTCGGCCAGTGGGTGAGTTGGGGGCCCGGGGTCTCCATCGCTCCAGGCTGGTGGTGGTAGAGCTGAGAGCCTGCAGCAAGGGCACCGTGTCCCCCGATAGCTGAAGGGGCTTCGGTGCTCGTCCCCGAGGATTTTGTCGGGTGGTGTAAGGGTTTTGAGTTGCCGGAAATGCCCATTTTAAGTGAAATTACAGCAATGTCCTTGTGACGTTTGAATCCTTTAAAAAATGAGGCAGGGCCGTCAAAGACAACGAAAATGTAATGGCCCAGAAGGAACTGGAGCTTTTGAGAAAATGAGCCATGGTGTTAGCCACCTGCTCCCTGCAAGAGACGCCACGGCGAGTCCTCAGGGAGCCTTGCAGGCGCCTTGATCTCTCCTCTGTGTTCTCTCTCCAAGCAACGTGAAGGTCGATGTTCCCAACAAGTTTGGCTTTACCGCTCTGATGGTCGCTGCTCAGAGAGGATACACCAGGTACGGCTGCTCTTGCCTTGCTCTTTCGTGAGGGGTTGAGCTCTGGTCTCGGGCAGGGATGGGAGAGAAACGGCCGTCGGGGAGCCCAGGCCCTGTTCTCTTTTCCCAAAACTGTGCCACGCCGGGGCTGAACAGAAACCCAGCTGCTTTTATCATCAAGCCACACAAAGGCAGGAGGGGATGTAAAAACATTTAATCATACAGGAAGGAACCAAGGTAGCCATTTGAAGGACATTTTGCCAAGTATTCTATATGTGCTGGGAAAACAGGTCACTGGAATTTGAATTTCTTTAAAAAAGGAAAGAGGAGGGATATTCCTTCTGGAAAACAAACTTCACTGACAGATTTCTCCGCTATGATTTTCACGGACACCCTCCCTTACCCCTACACAGAGACAAGCATAAATACACATAGCCTATCTTCCCATTATATTTATATTTTAAGTACTACAATGCCATTTCGAAAGAAAGAGAAACGAATTTTCGTTAAATGCTATGGATTGAAAATATATTTCATGGAGTTCCCATCGTGGCGCAGCAGAAACAAATCTGACTAGGAACCATGAGGTTGCGGGTTTGAGGCCTGGCCTCGCTCATTGGGTTGAGATCCGGTGTTGCCGTGAGCTGTCGTGTAGGTCAAGGATGCGGCTTGGATCCTGCGTTGCTGTGGCTTTGGCGTAGGCCGGCAGCAGCAGCTCTGATTGGACCTCTAGCCTGGGAACCTCCATGTGCCTTGGGTGCGGCCCTAAAAAGACAAACTATATACATCTTTGCATTTTGTTTTTAATGAGTAGCTCACAGAGAGGGTAAAAACCTGTTTTCTTGGTGCGGCGAGGCGGCTTCCTGGCTCAGCAGGCCCCCGTCTTTAAAGCCGGTTGCCTCAGAAGGTCTGGAGGAGTGTTGAACGGCTCTGCCTCAAGCGCAGTGCCGTCCGATTCCCGCTAGGCCCTTCTAGGTTCTTTGTGCTTCACAGGTGCTCACCCAGCGCTTGGCGTTTGTCTTGTGTAGGCTCGTGAAGATCCTCGTTTCCCACGGCACAGATGTGACTCTGAGGAGTGGGAGCGGCAAGGACAGGTGGGTGTGCACCGCGCCCTGGCATCTGCTCCCATGCTCGTGTCGCCAGGCTTTGCCCAGAGGGGTTTGATTTGACTCAGATCATTTCTCATTTCTTTGGATGGTACCGAGAGGTGAGCCGCTTCCAAAGGAACGGTGGTGGCGACTGCAGAAGCCGGTTTATTCACCTGTGGACACGCTCTTGCTTTCAGTAGGGAGTTTGGAGGTCACCCATTCTAATGCTCTGGCTTCCCAGCTGGGGACCAGCAGGGCACACCTAAGTACCGGTCAGTGATCGTTATTAAACCCGTTATCCCCCGCCGCGTGCGGCGTGCAGGGGCGGCGGGGGGCGAGTCCCCCCTTGGTTGCAAGTCCCTGTGTCCCCCTGACCCTCATAGAGCACTTCGCCTGTCTTTCCTCTGTGAACTGAACATCTTGGCTGCTTCCAAAGAAGCAGACAGCAATCCCAAGGGTAGGGCCCAAGAACGTCCCTGAGGTGGGAGGGCTGAGTGCACTGCAGGAGAAGTTTACAGAAATGGCCTGGTGCTGGGCAGCTGAGTCTTACTACGACGAGAGGATGTTTTAGACTTAAAAATAGTCGCTCACCTAGTAATTAATTCCAATCAACTAATGGCTGTCGAATGACTGCCATGTGCCAAGCCCTGTGCTTGGCCCTGGGGTGGAACAGCGAACAAAATGCAAAGCTCTTGCTCAGGGAGCTCATAGCCATGTGATAGCCGCAGCTCAAAGGTTCACACCCCCATGGCCAGCTGGGACGTAAGGGTCATGGGTGGTCAGCCACGAGGCGGACATCAGCCTCTAAAAGCTGTGAGTAGGTGTGTTGCCTCTGGACATTGCACAGCAATAGATTTTAATAACATTTAAAAATTACTTACACATTCAAAAAGTTTTTTTTTTTTTTTAAAAAAAAAAACCTCTCAGGTAATTCTGGAACCAAGCCATCAACTCAAAAAGTTTGAAAAATAATAGTGCCGTTTTAAAAAGGAAAACAAGGCCCTCCTATACAGCGCAGGGAACTGTACTCCGTATCTTTTTAAACATGTCTTTCATTAAAGGATAGTTGATTTATACTGTGATCATTTCTGCTGTACCTCAATAGCTCATAATGACCTATAACGGAAAAGAATCTGAAAAGGAATATATATGTATATGTATAATCTGAAAAAGAATATGTATGGGAGTCATTTTGCTGTACACTCGAAACTAACCCAGCATTGTAAATTAACTATACTCCAATTAAAAAAAATGAAAAAAAAAAGAAAAAACTGGAGCGGTGGGAAAAAGAAAAGGAGAAATTGATTAATTAAAAGATAAAGATTGTTGAGAACTAGAAGAGCTGCATCTGAAAGACTGTTCAGTAAAATGGACCAATTTCTTACAAATCTCAGAAGACAGAAAAAAATGAGAAATCTAAAAGGATTCCAAAGAGGATAGAGCAAATCTAAACAGGAAAAGGAAACGGTACATTTGCATCTAAAATAGATTTTTTTAATGCATTTTTAAATTTTTTATTTTAATTTTATTTTTTTGCTTTTTAGGGCCACAGTAGCAGCGTGTGGAGGTTCTCAGGCTAGGGGTCCAATCGGAGCTACAGTTGCTGACCTACACCTCAGCTCCTGGCAACGCTGGATCCTTAACCCACTGAGCGAGGCCAGGGATTGAACCCGCCACCTCATAGTTCCTAGTTGGATTCGTTTCCACTGCCGACGCGCTGGGAACTCCCTGCATCTAAAATAGATTTGATCACATCATTGAAATGGGTACTTTGGGGAAAAAAATTTAAACCATCAAAATCAACCCAAGAAGCAGAAAATCTGAAGTAGCCGGTATTCATACAGGAAATTGGAACATTTACTGAAAGATCACCTCCAATATGGGTTCTGAGGTTTGTCTCTTGGACGGAAGAGCTTGTTCAGATATTCTAGGTACTGAAAATAACCTTGAACTTTTCCAGAGCAGAGCGGAAGCTGGCCAGTTACAGGGATAACCTTATTGCTAAAATCTGACAGAAAGCAAACGATTTGTATGTCTGGATGTGCAGACTCAGGAATCTCTTCCATCTCAAGTAAGAGAATCAAGCAGGAGGGGAAGGATGGCTCGATGAGGAAATTTCCCAATATTAAACTTCCCATCAGTAGACAAAAAGTGAAAACCTGTGTGAGTGAGTGTGTGTAGGCTGGTCTTCTAGCTCTTGCTTTTTTTGGTTTAATTAAAAATTTTTTTCTTGTAGCAGTGACTTTTTGAGGACACCTGACCCATCGGCTTACAGGAACACCCTAGTGTCTCCCAGGCGTGAGGGAGCCATTTGACTCATTCCCTCATCCCTTTATTCCCAATAAAGTTAAAATTAGCTTTAAAGAAATTGACAGAACACTGTAAACCAACCGTAATGAAAAACATAAAAATCATTAAGAGAAAAAAAATTAGCTTTAAAGGCTTGATTGGATTCAGGTTAACGTTTTTAGTAAGAACACGTCAGAGCTGGTGGTGTGACTTTTGAGTCTTCATGCATCAGGCCTGTGATGCAGGGAGCCCCACAGTTGGTGATTCTAGGTTTGATCAATTAGTTTGAGTGTAACAGCTGAATCTTCCCTTTGTAAAGGTATAGCTTCCCATTGCAATTAGAAACTAATCTGTGGGTTAATAAATCATAGTGTGAATACCCCGTTCTTTTCTTTTCAGGGCCACACCCTCAGCTTATGGAAATTCCCAGGCTGGGGTTGAATTGGACTTATAGCCTCTGGTCTACGCCACAGCCACAGCAATGCGGGATCTGAGCTGAGGCTGCCGTCTATGCCACAGCTCATGGCAACGCCAGATCCTTAGCCTACTAAGCAAGGCCAGGAATCGAACCTGCGTCCTCATGGAGGCTAATCAGGTTTGCTACCATTGAGTCACAACAGGAACTCCTAAATATCCTGTTCTTCATTAACCTTTTGTTCAATAATTTCAGCATCCGCTATGATGCTTGCCTCAATCCATGACTGGGACTTGCCACAATGATTTTTCTAATTGCATGATTCCTTCTATATGTGTTACCTGGCAGTCTTCTGTTAGTGAAAGCTTTCCCTCAGCAGCTGGGGATGGACGACATTTCGTTCTATAAAGACAACATAGATGTTTATTTTCCTTAAGTACCAATACGTAGAGTAAGGAATTGGTTTACCAATTAATAATACTGTCCAATGAACATTTTCCTCCTTTTCATAATATCATCATGGACTGGGAGATGTTTTTAAAATCCAGTATTTTACTGTTAGAGTGATAACTCATCTTTTGGAGTTATAATTCATATACCATAAAATTCATTCTTTTTTTTTGTCTTTTTGCTTTTCCTAGGGCTGCACCCGTGGCATATGGAGGTTCCCAGGCTAGGGGTCGAATCGGAGCTGTAGCCACTGGCCTACGCCACAGCCACAGCAACGTGGGATCCGAGCCGCGTCTGCAACCTATGCCACAGCTCTTAACCCACTGAGCAAGGCCAGGGATCGAACCCACAACCTCATGGTTCCTAGTCAGATTCATTAACCACTGTGCCATGACGGGAACTCCAAAATTCACTCTTTTAAATGTCCCATTTGGGGAGTTCTTGTTGTGGCCTAGCAGAAATGAACCCAACTGCTAGTATCTATGAGGACACAGCTTTGATCCCTGGCCTTGCTCAGTGGGTTAAGGATCTGGTGTTGCCATGAGCTGCGATGTAGGCTGCAGACATGGCTCGGATTTGGTGTTGCTGTGGCCATGGCTTAGCTGGCAGCTGTGACTCTGATTCAACCACTAGCCTGGGAATTTCCATATGCCACACCTGTGGCCCTCAAAAGAAAAAAAAACATATTCAGCATTTAAAAGTATACTAACAAAGTTTTGTAACCACCAGTACTATATGATTGCAGAAGATTTTCATTAACCCAGGAAGAAGCCCTATATTCTTCAGCAGTCACTCCCTACTTCCTCTGCCCCTAGCCCTGGCAACCACTAATCTGCTAGTTCTGTCTCTATGGATTTGTTTATTTTTTGACATTCCATATAAATGAAATCATATAATATGGGGCCTTTTGTGTCTGGCTTCCTTTATAATGCTTTAAGGTTCATCCATGTTGTAACATGTATCAGTACAGCATTTCTTTTTAATGGTCAAATTATATTCTACTGTATGGATATACCATAATTTATCTAGCTATCAGCTGATAGACACACACATTTTCACGGCTTTTCCACTCAAGTTAGGAATTATGGCTTTTCTGCCTAAATTAGGATTTTTCTCTCATGTTTAAGCCAGGGAGGGTAAATGTGGGTGTGGGTGATCACACCTAGGGCCAAATCCTGCTTCTTCCATGTGTTGCAGTCTAATGCTTGCATGCTATGCGGGACACCTAGATGTTGTGAAATATCTCCGAAGACATGGTGCCTCTTGGGACACTAGAGACCTAGGAGGCTGCACGGCTCTGCACTGGGCTGCAGATGGAGGCCACTGCAATGTGATTGAGTGGATGATAAAGGACGGCTGTGAGGTATGGGATCTTCCTTATTAACTATGCACGTATAGTTAAGAACCTAAATGCAGTTCCCTAGGGGTTAGGAGAAGCAGGGCCTTTGGTGGATGTCTTTGATTAGGTTTAGGGAACCCTAGAAATGCTGGAGAAAGTTATCTGACTTCTGAGAAGAAGGTTCCTGAAACCTTGGGGAAAAAGATCTCTATAGGATTGTTAAGATGGCGAGGCGTCAGATTATCATGGAGGTTCGTCTTGTATAGAGAGAAAGAAACAGTGCTGAATCCTTAGCCAGACCTGATGCTGCTTCTGCTTTATTACTGTGTTCATTCTCTCATTTATCTCTTCTTTCAATCCGCCAACCAAGCTTGATGTGCCTCTACCACACACCAGATATTTTCTTAGGTGCTGGATACACGAAGAAGTTCACAACTCTTGCAGCCACAGTGCTGCTTTTAAAAAGAGTTAGATTATTTTCAATCTTAGTTTGCTTTAATGATTAGTAATTTCAAAAATTTCCAAAGAGCAAACACTATATCAAGAATAGAGCATTCCAGCTCTAGTGACTTGGCCTTGAAGCAGGCATGTTGGTCTACTTTTGGTTCCATCAGACCTGTCTGATTTCAGGTCATCAGAAAGTACACATCTGACCTAGCAAGTTGAAGTAGAGTTATTTGGACTTCTGTAGATACTTGAGGATGGGCAAGTAGGATTAGATCAATTATAGTAATTGCTGATAACTTTGAAAACTTTAGTTCAAGACTTCAAAGAAGTTAAACAAAAGTTTCAAGGCATGGAAATAAGGAATGATGAACAGAATGCTATCCTGATTGTGACTGCCAGATGGTGTAGAGTATGAGAAATTAAATTGATGACCTGGAAAATAAACTCAAATGGAGAAGAGTTACATCTTTGGGATGGTGTTTGTAGATTTGTTATAGTTTGTCTCTGAAGTGTGATTAAGAGAAAGCAAGGCATTGGTTACAGAATTTCATGGGTTTCTGCTGCTGCTCAGAGGGCCGAGAAGAGGGGCCTTGGAAGGAAAAACCTCAGTCATTAAGGAAATTCTCTTCCATTATGCTTCTTGTTTTCTTTGTTTTAGAAACAGGCACAAAAGATCAGAAGGATGTGTGCCAGTGTGGTTAGGGCTGGCCCACACCTGCCTTGTGTGGTCCTGACAGCCACACTCCCCTTGTTTGGTTCATGATGAATTTTGCTCATGCTTTGGACCCAGTGGAATTCTGTAGGTGAAAATGAAGGTTGACCTTGGCTGAAAGAAGGGCAGGTCCCCGTCATCAACTGGAATTTGGGAAGTGTTGGCTCTCTGGGCTTCAGTTGTGAACACACTCATTTGGGGTAAATTCCATCATCTTCTGTGGCATTGGAGCTACATGACGGTGTCTAGTAGGATTTCTGGGTGGCTGGCAGGTGGGTGACACCAGCCTGAGTCCCTTTGTTTTCTTGGCAGATGGTTGACCTGATGCCCTGGAAGACCGTAGGGTGGATCTGGGAGCAAAGTGGTTGTAGGGGGGCACTGCCACCCTCTTCTAGAAACGAAGGATCTATACTGAGAATGGCTTCCTTGAGCAGGGAACCCTGTCCACACTTAATGAGCCATGTGTCCTCAGGAAAGGCATTCGATTTCTATGAATCGTGGTCGAATCATTTGTAAATCAGAAAACAGTCACCCCTGTTTAACCCTCAGGACCAGAAGAGAAAGGGTACGTGAATGTGTCTGAAAACCACATAAAGCACCCTGTAATATGAGGCGGTTATTTAATTGGTACGTAATGGCGCTTGCTGCGCAGAGGTTGTCATTTGCATGAGGAGGAGCTGCGAGTCTTAATGGTGTTGGGGTGGATGATCTCATAGGTGCAAATCACCTGAGAGATGCTACGGCCCTCGCCTTGTTTGTTATTCCGGTCTGGTGTTTCATGACAGCTGTGGGGGTCTCTGAGTAATTCTTCCGTAACAGAATTAGATGTGTGTGTATGTTTACTTGAGTACCATTGCTCATGGATGGATGAGTTCTTCCTTAAAACTGGAGGCGGCAGCCTTTACAGCTTATCTAAAATATGTCTTTAATAGCACGAAGTCGAGGGATTTGCATGTGGGAAGATTATTGGGAAATGGCCCATCTTATTACCAGGCAAACTGTGTTTTGGGGAAGGCAGTAGGTTACCTCACTTTTCAGATTGGGTTTCCTGTAAGGGATCTAGTTGCTTTGTATTTACCCGTAATTCTCCTGCTTAAAATTAATTCATACTGGTCAGTAGCAGGGTGGGTGTGTATATTAGCATCTTGTTCCCAAGAGATTTAAAAGCTGCTTACAAAGATACTTAAAAGGCAGCAGCTGGGAGCTGTTGCTGTGGTGCAGTGGGTTAATGATCCAGCTTGTCTCTGCAGAAGCACTGGTTCGGTCCCTGGCCTGGCCCAGTGGGTTTAAAGGAGCTGGTGTTGGCACAGCTGTGGCGTAGGTCACAGCTCCAGCTCGGATTTGATCCCTGTGCCATGTGCTATGGGGGAGGCTGAAAAAGGGAAAAGTCAGCAGCAGAAACTCTGAAAAACAGGTGAGGAAATTAAGGCATGGGACGCAAGGCGGGGCTCGCAGGGAACCGAGGAGAAGGTGGTTGTATTTCATTTTTCTCTCCCATCTTTTTTCCCCTTTGAACAAAATGTAAATGAAGATGCCAGTGGGAGGGAGAGGGTCCTGGGGCCTCTCTGCATCCTCTAATGTGGTCCAAACACAGCTTCGCACTGCGTAAACGCGAAGGAACTCAGCACCATCCAGCCAGGGGAATTCGGACAAGTGGACTTCCTTCGTAAGTTTCTGATGCATGATTTTAAGGGAAAGAGAGTGGGCTAAGAGCTGCTCTCCCTGTGGTCCGCCAGGTGGACGCTGTGGACACTGGCTCGGGGTGGACCCCGCTCCTGAGGGTCTCTGCGGTCTCAGGGAACCAGAAGGTCGCCTCTCTGCTGATTGACGCAGGCGCAGATGTGAACGTGAAAGATAAAGATGGGAAGACACCTCTCATGGTACGTCTGCCTTGCTCCACAGGGCGGCCTGGCTTTACACGTGGCGTCAAGGGCAGCATTTCTTGCGAGTTCAGCCACATAAGGGCACTGGGTTTTCATTGCCTATGGCTTCTCTATTGGCCTGTGAATTACGGCATGGCATTGTCACCGTGGCATCTTTTTCTTTTGTCACTGTATCTGTCGTACCT
The DNA here is from genome assembly GCF_016906955.1 of Phacochoerus africanus. Classification (NCBI taxonomy): domain Eukaryota; kingdom Metazoa; phylum Chordata; class Mammalia; order Artiodactyla; family Suidae; genus Phacochoerus; species Phacochoerus africanus. The sequence goes on from NC_062558.1 coordinate 135,634,257, forward strand.
TTATTTTTCTTTTTACATCTATTTGTTTAAGGATTACCAACCCCGTCCCCAGGGCCATTTTGGAATCAAAACAGGTCTGTTAAAACAGAGAATGGGCTCCTGTCTGTCCTGGTCTGGCCTAGCACTTGTCATACCACGTGACAGTGGAGAAAGGCAGCTTTCCTTTCCATCCTCCTTGCGGCTGCCGTTGCTGTGGAGCGAGGCGCACATACCTGTTTGCGCAGAACCACAGCGGCCCTGGCCAGCTCCCTGGCTTTTGAGGATGCTGCGGGTGGACTTCCTAGACCCATGCCCCAGACACCCCCTTCCTGCCAGCTGTGCCCTCTGCAGGGAGGGGGTGAGGAGCCCATTCACTGCTCCCGACCCCCGCTCCGTTGTGTGTTTTTTAGGTGGCCGTGCTGAATAATCACGAAGAGTTAGTCCAGCTACTTCTTGACAGAGGGGCAGACGCAAGTGTAAAAAACGAGGTATATGGCTCAACCTTCATCTAAAGGTTTTCCTGGGCGGGGAGGAAGGAACAAAGATGCAAGAGAATTTCTGTCATTTTCTCTTTCAGTTCGGCAAAGGCGTCCTAGAAATGGCCAGAGTTTTTGACAGACAGGTTGGGACATTCTTTCTGCCCTTTCGAGGCTAATTTTGTAGCACTTAAACCCAGTTAACCCCAAACCTTGGACTACATGCACCTGTTTTTGTTTATCCAGAATGTAGTCTCCTTATTAGAAGAAAGGAAAAAAAAGCAAATGCCGAAGAAGAAGCCATCTGTCTGCTGACTGGGGCGCCTCTTACCTCTGAAAGCCATGTGAGACAAAGCAAAGCGGGACTTGAGCGAGACAAAATTCTGCATTCCTGAGGCCAGACGTTTGGTTATTTATTTAGTTGAAGAGTCACCGTGACTTTTGTAACATACACCTGTTCCCACTTGTAAATCCAGCCTTTTACCTGAGCACGAGTGGCCACGATGTGATCCCTGGGCGTCTGCAGAGCAGGAGGTGGGGTGGGGGCTGGGGAGGGTGTCTCCTGGCACTTGGGCCTTTTGGAGTCCAGCACAAAACGAACAATTTAGGTCCTGGAGCTGCACACACGCGCGTGGGTCCTCCACTTTCCCTTCCTGCCCTCCACGCTGTCCTCTGAGCCACCCCAGGCCCTAGTGGCCATCCCTTCCCCCACGTGTTTTCAATTCCGTCCTCCCCTCCCCACTTAAGGCCTCCCAGGCCATGTCATCAGGCCAGTGTGCCTCCTGGAGGGTGGCTCCTCCAGAAAGCCCGCGAGGCCACGCCAAGACTTTGCTGCTCGGCTGTTGGCTTCACATCAAAGCACAAAGTACAGATTTCAAGATGCCCATTCTGCAGTATGAGTCTGGGTGAAGGGCAGTCCTTCTAGAACAGACCTGTCTGAGAGCGTGTTTGCAGACACTCAGGCCCTGACAGTGAAAGACCCGGCCTGCTGGCCTGTCGAAGACTTTGCCACAGAGGAAGTAGATTTACATTTAGTCCTTGGGGCGGAGAGGGTTTGGAGACTGATGACTCAGCTCAGGGATGAGGAGGAATGACCAGGGCGGCCGGTTGGCAGGTCAGACACACATGGGCTGGAGCTTTAACTTAAACACCAGCAAAGAGGGGAGCTAGCTGACACCTGGCATTGCCTGTCTCCAGAGGCAGCTGGTTAACCCAGCCCTCTGAGAAGTCTGCACAGGGCTGGAATTTTCTCTGCAGGGAAGACCACTTAGAAGGTAATGAAAGCCCCAAAGATCTCTGGGAAGGGCACAGGGGCAAAACCCACAATTGCACGGATGTTGGAAATTCTCAGCTTTATTCCATGCCATTTATAGAACAGCCACCTTGAGAGCTGGGTCTGCGTGTCATCTGCTCCTCTCCTTAGATATTTCACTAGGGTTTCGACATCTGTGCCAGTTCTCATGCCTTTTAAATTTGCTAGACGAGGAATTGCCCTTGTGGCTCAGTGGGTTAAGGATATGGCATTGCTGCAGCCACAGCGTAGATTGCAGATGCGGCTTGAATCCAGTGTTGCTGTGGCGTAGGCCTCAGCTGCAGTTCTGATTCAACCCCTAGCCCGGGAACTCCCATATGCCACAGGTGCAATAATACAAAGAAGACATTGCTAGAATAGACTTTTAAAAAATCTCTAAAAATCAGAACCTAGTCTAAGGCTCCTTTCCCTGCTGTGATCAATACTGACATTCACCGTGAGTTCATTTCTGAGTCGACTGTAGTTAATATTAATGAGCTGTGGCAAGAGACACGCCCCTTAGTGTGGACACCAAGCGTGGCCATGTAATGGGGCTGACCCTGGTCTAGGAAGTGTGAGTGGAAGGTGAAGACTCCCCACGTCCCTCTTCCCTCCACCACAAGACCGGCTGTGACTTGGCTGGAGGCTGCTCTGGCAGCCTGAGGGATCCTGTGACAAGAGCCGAAGCTCCCCCAGAATGGATGTGACCTGTGAGTGAGAGACGGTGCTTCCGTGTTGAAAGTCACTGGAATTTACGCGTGGTTTGTCAGGACAGTGGAACACAGCCAGCGAGATGCCTGCTTGCAGAGTCCTAACGTGTATCTGTGAACTTAAGTTTCTACTGAAGCAACTCTCAAGTCCTATGATTTCCAGTCTTACTTTATTCAGACATCTTTTTTTTTTTTTTTTTGGTCTTTTTAGGGCCGAACCCACAGCATATGGAGGTTCCCAGGCTTGGGGTCCAATCGGAGCTGTAGCCGCCGGCTTACACCACAGCCACAGCAACATGAGATCCAAGCCATGTCTGTGACCTACACCACAGATCGTGGCAACGCTGGATCCTTAACCCACTGAGTGAGGCCAGGGATCTAACCTGCATCCTCATGGATGCTAGTTGGGTTTGCTAACCACTGAGCCACGACTGGAACTACTGTTCAGACATTTTAAAACTCAGGAATGGATACTGAATTTTATCAAATGTCTTTTTAGCATCTCCAGTAATAGAAAATTTCCCTACAGGCTCTCAGTTTGCTGATTTGGATTACTAGATTTTCAAATCAAATAGTAATCAAACCATCATTATACTCCTGATGTAATCTTATTAGGTTACAGTGAGCTGCTGGATTCTATATGCTATGTGTGTGTGTGTGTGTATATATATATATATATATATATTTTTTTTTTTTTTGTCTTTTTAGGGCCGCACCCGTGGCATATGGATGTTTCCAGGCCCGGGGCTGAATCAGAGCTGTAGCTGCTGGCCGATGCCACAGCAATGCCAGATCCAAGCTGTGTGTCTGCAGCCTACACCATGGTTCACAGCAATGCCAGATGCTTAACCCACTGAGCGAGGCCAGGGATTGAACCTTCGCCTTCATGGATTTGTTTCCCCTGACCTATGATGGGAACTCCTGTACTTTTTTTAAAAATAATTTTCCTTAATAAGATTAGATGGTGACTTATCTCATCTTTAAAATTTTCCCAAAGAAGCAACCCATGGTTTTATTTTTGCCAGCTTATTTATACTTGTTATTTCTGAATTGGAATTCCCTCTGGATTGGAATCTCCAGGGAAAGGGCAGGAGCGATGGATTTTTGTCACAAGCATCCCAGGTGAGTTCTTATAATTAATTCAAGGAGCCTGAGAAACATGGCTATGGAGTGTGCTATTATACATGGTTTTGTCTTCTATTTGCCAAATAACCTGCCATTCATCTTTGACTCAAGAGTCACTGGCATTTCTAGGGCGTAGATTGTTGTTCTACGTTAAGTGTATTATAATCTTGAGAATTTGTACCACTTGTATTCAAAATTCATAATGCATTCAAGTCTTACTTTGTGCATTAATATACAAAATGATATAATTTTTTCGAAAACCACTTTGGAAGGTATATTCTGTATGTTTCTCATTCGATAGACGTATCTCGATCTGTTTATGTTCATTGGTCTATATTACCTTTTCTGAGGTCTTCTATGTGCCTAGTTTTTGTCTCCTTGCTTTGTTGTGGGGAGGTTAGAACAAAGACTTTTGTTCCCACTCTGTAAATCTATTTTTTTTTTTTGGTATTTTCTGTGGTTCTTTCTTTATGACATTGAATGCTATTCAAAGTATTTGTAATAGATTTCCAGTACACTTAGATTTTTATTCTCATATGCCTAATTAATATTTCTATTCCTGCTTGCTTGCCTTTCGAATTTATCTCTTTCAAAAAATGAGGTGAGTTAAATGTATTTGGGTAGTTTCCTGATTGCTCAGCAGGTTAAGGATCCAACATTGTCACTCTGGTGACTGCTGTGGCCTGGGTTTGATCCCTGGCCTGGGAATACCTGCATGCTTCAAGTGAGGCCAAAAAAAAAAAAAATGTATTCCGATAGGTGTGTATATCATATTATTAAAAAAAAAAAAAAGCATTAGGTTCCCTCCTCCCTACCCTCCATGTGTGTGAAAAGGCATAAAGGCATCTCTCCTTGTGCCATCATCTGACTGGCTCAGGTGGATTGCAGCGTGCATCCCTAGACCCCCCACCTCCCCGTCCTTTTTAGTTTCTCAGGCATCCAGCCTGGATGAGACTACAGATACATTTTGCTACACGAGCGTTCCCCCTCCCCCGTTTGGTTACATTTCTCACTAATGAACGAGACACGGTCTTTATCTTGACCTGTATACCATTTATTGGATATAATATCTGTAACAATGACTTTTTCTATGGAAATAAGCAGGTTGTGTCACCTGTAGGCCCTCGAAATGAGAAATGTGTACAAAAGTAACAGACTGTAACATAAGAAGGTATGTGAAAAAAAATGAGCAAACCAAAGCATTATAAATGGATGAAGCGCTATAAAATGAATGTACTGGTTTAGTTGCTATAACTTTGCACTGTGCTGAATAGCCTGCAGACAAGTTTGAAAGAGTTACACTGTATGTGCCACACATTCAAACAGTGGACCTTCCTTTCTGCGGCCCCGTCTGACCAAACAGAGGGTATGAGAGAGCAAGGAACTCTGCTGCCACCTGTCCTGCCTTGGACTCTGGGGATTTTCTCATTCTAGATGGAGGTACTTTTTCTATCACTGTCCTTCCTCCTTAAGTACTTGCTTATAGGCCATGACCATGAACATAAACCCACTTCTTCATCCAACTAAAATGATCACATGATATTTATTCTTCTGCCTGAATTACAAATGTGAATTAAGGACTAAAGTAGCTTTTGGAAGGACAATTACAGGACACGTTTGTTGAAGATGGTGTGGAAACTCAGGGTTGGTTACAGAGTATTCAACCTAGAGGAGCCGAATCGCACTGCGAGTTCCTTTCATTGTGTTCCATCTGGCTGTCGCTATCACTCGTTGGCTATTGGAACAATTTTAGATGCAGTGTTTCTTCTCCGAGCTTTTCTCCTATGGGACAGGCTGGACTGCAAGCTGCCACTGCCTTCCCAAAAGTGAAGAGGGGACTTTCTGTGTGCAAAGCAGGGAAACGTTTCATTCACGTGCAGCTGAGTGGCTTCTGGGAGAGAGCATCACCGCAGAGACAGTTCTCCGCTCGGGGCTCCCGAATCATTCTTAGAGTGTTGCTACTGGGGTGACCATCAGAGCTTTCAAGTAGGTTTAAGAGAAACAGATGCCAACAGGAAGCACAGAGTGAGTCATGGGAATTTTGTAATCACAGGTACATTGGAATGTCTTTAGGTGGGAGGTGCCTCTGGGAGGGATTCTGCTGCGGGAGCAGGTGGGTCATTCTGCGCTGTGCAGCTGGAGGAGGCTGGGCTTTGGGCAGCCAGTGGGTGCACTTGTGGGGTGGCCCCTTGCTGCTGCATCACCACTTTAGCTGCAAGTAGCTACACATGCAGAGACTGGTCGGGGATTGTGGAGGCGTCAGCATTGGATTTGACCTGGGAAAGGAACTTGTGTCTGAGAGAGAGAGAGAGGCAGGGAGATGTCCTAGCCTAGGCTGCCTGTGTCCATGTGTGTTTATGGCCCACTCATGAGCCCTGGCGAGGAGGACAGGTGGCACCTGGCTGCCACGTTCCCCACCAGCCAGCCGTGGTGTGTAGATTCTACAGCCTGAGTCACGCCCGGGGAGTGAGCACCGGCCCTGGGAGACCCTTGGGGGTAGAGCTTATCTGGGGGACTTGTGTTTTGCCAGGGCCATTTTGATAACAGCCAGGAAGGCTCACCAGGCCGTCTGCCCTGGGCCTTCTGCCCCTCAAACACCTAGGGAAGTTTTCAGTGAAATAAACCTCACGATCAAAACCCGAAAAGGGGTCAGGTTCCTGCCCAGGCACCGTGCCCTCTTGCTGGCGGGGTCTCAGTGGCTCAGAGCGCTTTGTAAACAGCAGTTGAGGGCCCATAGAAGGGGGCTGGAGCATTGCTGGAACATTCTAGGCGGCCCAGCACCAGCTCCTGTTAGCACCGTGGGAGATGGTGGGCTCCTCCGAAACCTCGGCCGCAGCGCAGTGTCCGCGCTGTTTTTCTTTGGGGGGAGCTGCTGATGTTCTGCATTGATTTGCCAGAGAACAATGGCTCGTGGTTTCAGCCTGAGAATTCCTAATAAAGTTAAGAAGGCATAAAAACGTCCCCTTTGAGACGGGTCGGGAGTATTTATTCTCATGCAGTTGAAACTGTGGCTCTTGCGGTTTCTGTGATGTCATCCCACATGTGTAAGCTGGAAAAATTCACACTGGGAAGTGCAGGCTGTGTGTGCATATTTTGACAATGGAAAATGTTAGGCATTGTTTCTCTTGGTTGCTACACATCTGATTCCATGTGTCAGGAAAACAAACTTACACAAAATTTCACGAGATAAAACATGTCACTAGGATGCCTGGAAGTTTGGCTGTCTATTTCCCAAGAAAGCGGGGTCCGAGAACCTACGGCTGTAACAAGACAGAGGAAGAAGGGCAGTGACGATTCTCAGGGCCACCTCTGTGTCAGGCACGCTGACTCTCAGCGAGGGCCTTCTGGCCGCACATCAATGCCACCACTCCTGCCTATACAGTTTAAAAAATATTAAAAATAGACTGGTGTTGAAATATAAGTATTGATTGTAGTTGCTATCATCTATGAGGATATAAAAAAAGGCCGGCGGGGGGGGGGGGGAGGACTACCTCCCTTCCCCCCAACAACCTGGCTATTGGCTCCTTTCCTAAGATATATGAAAATGAAAGTTATTGCTAGATAGGCTTCATTTGATAGATCCTGCATTTGGAAGTATCGTCTCTTCAATAATATTATCTGTGGCCTGTCAGGGGCTATTAGGTTTAAATATGTTCTTTTCCAGCAAATAAATTGCATGGCTCTATAAAAGCACCGAGGACTGCAGAGATAAGACTGTGTCATCAGCCGTGGCCCCCAAGCGGCCATTGATGATGAGGTGTGAGCTCACAGCGTTAGCCACCTCTGATACCAAACTCCTCCTGCTTCTCGGGAAGAGAAGCACAGGAATTACGGTCAAGAAGAGACCAAAAAAAAAAAAAAAAAAGTTCACATCCTCTTCCTTGCACCGAAAGGGGTTACGATGCTGATCTGAGGATCTGGGCCTCTACAAAGGCAACAGCCACACGTGATGCACCATACAAAGTCTGTGAACTTTTCAACAGCGTGTGTTTTGGCCTTGATAGAATTACCAATATAATACCAGTTACAGCCATTCTGCAGGTCCTCATCAGCAGTCGTATTTTCTAACGTGGCTTTATAGCTGTAAGACGCTGATAATGGCATGATAAACAGTTGCTGTAAGGGTTGGAATGTATCAGAGCTGAGTTCCCTTGCGTGTGTGCTGGGGACACGGGTTTGTTGAGGGGATCCCCGATCGCGAGTCCCGTGTTGCCTAGATACGGTGGGAACTGGGGGAGAGTTAAATGCACTCTTGTTTTCTGGAAGGCAAGCCGAGATGCTTGGTACGTTTTGTCTTTCTGCTTCAAGGCATAGAAAAACCACTGGCATGACCCTAGATGGCGTCTCTGTCAAAAACAGGGTGAATTGTGGAACTGGTGTCAACTGCTTCCTAAGGTGGAAACGAGTCCCATGTGACCCCACCTTCAGAAGACAGAGGCATCATGGCATTTCACCTTGTCTGAGTAATTCTGTGATATTCCTGCCCTTGGATACAGGCATCTTCGAGAGGACCCTGTGAAAACGGCTCCCCAGTCAGACATGTGAAGAGGGAAGGTGGAAGGGGCTTCTGCCCAAGACTGCATTTCCTGAATATTAAGGACTAGGAATTTGGTGTTCTTCTCACAGTCCACGGTGCTCAGCAGATGGGTTGCAAGTGCTTCAGAAATGGATTCAGACTTTACGCTAAAAGCCTCTTTCAAAGATGCCTGCAGCCAAGCTGGGAAAACAGGATGCCCCCAAGAGAACCTACTAGCGACTTAGGTTTCTTTGTCCAGCATATGCTCACAAGGCTCGCAGACACAAGCTTTATCCCAGTGATCACAGCACTCCATCATGGCTGCAGTTTCGGCAAGTGTGGGGATTCTGCCTAATTTTTAATAAGCTGAACCTTGCAATGAAAGGAGATTTTTATCTAGAGAGCTGATGTACTAGATCCGGTTTGCTGGTTCACATCTGAAAATAGTTACGGTCCCATGGAAAGCCTCATCTGTCTGTCTGAACACAGAATCACTGTGTTAAGACAAGGTGGTAATTTGTTTAGCTACGTACGAACAGTCCAAGGAGACGGAGGGTTGCAGGGCTTGGGCAGTAGCTGTCTGGTAGAATGGCTCCCATTCTCGCTCTAAACAAGGGGCCGATGCCCTCTATGAGGGGCAGCTGGGAAAAGAAGTTCTTGGGGTTTCTATAAAGCAACCTTCTCTGCCTGCTCTCCAAATGTGTGCTCATGGCCGCTGAGCTCCAGGTCAAGTTTCTTTCTGGCCTCACTTCCAGTCTCCATCCTGGAGTGGCCACACCTTGGAATTCCTTTCTGCAAACCCAGATCCTCGCCAAAGCTTCCCGGCCAGAAGCCAGGTCCTTTCCTGCTGCCCTGGAGTGCTGAAGGGGCAGTCCTGGTGGGCCAGCCTCTCAGCTGTGATGGGGCCCTGGCTCTTCCTGAAAGCCAGGCACAGCCTGCACTGGAAGCCAGGCTCTGGCCTGAGATCAGGGGTTCCAGGGGGAAAAAAAAAAATAACGCAGGGTTCTACCTGGGGTCTCTTGAGCTGTGTCTGGTACCATAACCACACCCATGGGTAGCTGGGGAACTGTTCTCATATAAAGCCTCCATCCAAAAGTAAACATCCTGTCCAGAATCCCATCAAAGCATGGTTTTTCAAGTTCACTCAACTATTAAAAGCACAACAAGCCTTCCTTCCATGGAAAACTCAAGTGATGGTTAAAAAACAAAACAAAAAACCCCCATGCCCATTACAGTGCACTGCGCTGTAATGAGCATTCTGCATAAATTAATAATTTACAAGTACCTGAGCAAGTATACAGAGCACCATAGCACAGCACAGCACCGACGGCAGTAGCTCAAAGTTCTTCAAATCGTGGTGTTTTAAACATTAAAAAAAAAAAAAAATCCTAAAAGTTGGTACTAAAAATAACTCCAACTGGAGTTGAGAGATAGTGCAAACTTCTGTCTTCACTGTTGAAAAAAAGGTGTGGGCTTGCTTCTCACTTGGCAGAGGCGAGGTGGGTAGATCTGGGCACTTGATGGGGCTGTTTCGGAGCAGGTCTTCAGGAAGAGCAACCGAGAGAGGAGAAAACAGAACTGTTGTGAGAGGCCCTGCTGGCGGTTTCTGATGGAGGCGCCCTGGCCATGTCCTGCTCTGGGACGCTTGCGCTTCCAGGATCAGAAGCCACCCCCCCCCCCCCCCCCCCGCCTTGGGGGCTGGAGGCTGCTCTTGCCTTTGGCAGGGGTTGTGGATCACAGAAGGGACAGTGCTGAGGGCTGCAGCATCTTCAGCAGCTTAGGACCCTTTCCAAAGCCACCCCTTCCGTCCAGCCACGAGGTGACTCTGCAAGAGCGCCATCCAGCAGAAAAATGGCATAAGCCCCAAAGGGGAGCCTCACGTGTAACACTGAATTTTCTAGCAGCCTCATAAAAAGGTAAAAATTGATAAAATTTGACCCGCTATGTCCAGAGTAGTAGTATTTCAATATGTAATCAACATAGAAAAATACTAACAAGACAGTTGATATGCTGGGGTACTGACTCTTCAAACAGTGTATATTTTCATGGCTGGTCTATCTTGTCTTTTAGCAGCCACGATGTGCCCAGCGGCTGCCGGGTTAGCTCAGTTCCAGAGAATGAGGGCAAAGTTGGGCATGTGGAATCCCTCAGAAATGAACGTGCAGAGGATCCGCCTTCCAGGAGGAGGCCCAAAGGAGCCTGTGCTGATGTCAGCAACTGGCAGAGGTAAGACGGGCCACAGCCTGAGGTCCCTGAAAAAGACGGTCTTCCCATGTGGTGCGTATATACATGGAATACTACTCAGCCCTAAAAAAGACTGAAATCATGCCATTTGCAGCAACATGGATGGACCTAGACATGATCATACTAAGTGAGGCAAGTCAGAGAAAGACAAATACCATGTGATATCACTTCAATGGCATCTAACCGTGGAATCTAAAACACGGCACAAATGAACCTACGTGCAGAGAACAGATCTGTGGTTGCCAGGGCGGGGGGTGGGGAGGGATGGGTAGGGAGTTTGGGATTGGCAGATGCAAACTATTGTATACAGAAATGGAGAAACAACAAGGTTCTACTGTGTAGCACAGGGAACTGTATTCAATATCCTGTGATTAAACCATCATGGAAAAGAACATGAAAAAGAATACATGTCTCTGACTGGGTCACCGTGCAGTGCGGCAGAAATTACCACCACGCTGTAAATCACTTATACTTCAATACGCTTTTTTTTTTTTTTTTAAAGGAGGGTCAACCCCTCTTCTGTCTGTGTATAGTGATGTTTTCTTCTGAACACGAAAAGTCACTTCCGGATCAGCATACAAACCGCAGTGAAATGAGGATGCTTTGCAGGCTTTCTGTACTCGTGCAGTCAGGACTTAAACCACTGTCCCGACCCTTTGACCGGCTTTATCTCTGAGATTTATTAGCGGCTCTCTCTTCCACAGGCCAAGCATTTTTCCCAAGAGCTGTAATGAAATTGGGACTGTGTGCCTCCCCCACCAGCGATGCTGAATTACCGAACCTGGGGCCTGGCCCACCCCCCCTACCTCTGGTTCTTCCGAGCTCACCAAGCAAGCTGCCTGCCAAGGGGCATGTGTGTTGGGACCGTGGTTTGGCTGAGGGTTTAACCCATCTGTGTGCTGGTAAATATTTAACTACCCACCGGAGGGGGAGGGTGGGAGGGGCTGATCTGTCATGCTTGCTGATTTCCACGTATAAATATGCTACCGCCATGACCTGTGTGTACACGGAAGAGGGGTCAGTGGCCACCATCAGTGGCATTTCCATCATGTAGAAATGACAGATGCAGGTAACCTCAGTGGATTGTAGTAAAATGTATTAAAAAAAAATGGAGGTGAGTTTTGAGCATTTATTACCATTTCTTCTTTATTTGCTTTTTAGGGCCTCACCCAAGGCACATGGAAGTTCCCAGGCTAGGGGTCAAATTGGAGCTGTAGTTGCCAGCTTACACCACAGCCAAGGCAATGCAGGATCTGAGCCGCATCTGCGACCTACACCACAGCTCATGGTAACAACGGATCCTTAACCCACTGAGCGAGGCCAGGGACCGAACCCCTGTCCTCATGGATACTCGTTGGGTTCATTACCCTTGAGCCACAATGGGAACTGCCTAATTTAAGCTTTAAGAATGGCTAGGCCTAACACACCTTGCTTGCAAAATTCTGGAAGTTTAATAGCTCCAGCCCCAGTCCTGGGGTAACCTCCCTGCACAGGTCGAGATGCAGGGCTGGGCGTTCCTGGAGCCCTGAGGGAGGGCAGAAGACATGAGCCCAGCTGCAGCTGTATTCTAAGGTGGGTCCTCACACCTGTTGGTGTGTGTATGTGGGGAAGCTCCCAGTTACTCTGTCCCCCACAGCCCAGCAGCTTCTTCCATTGCCTATTCCATCCGTGACCCGCCAGCCCCACCTCCTTTCTCGGGATCCAAGCGATCGGGCAGAGGCTGTCATGGTCCAAGTGAGAGCTTTGGAGGTAGGTGTCCAGCTTTCATAATGGCACCACGTGGCGACTTCCCTTCTGCATCTCTTGGGAGATGGGGCCAGGCCTGGGTCCACAGCCACAGCTGTCTGACAGGGCTGGTCTCCTTGACCCTGAGCTGCTCTCAGAGGTGGGCTGGGATCACTGCTAACAGCAACGTGTGATGCCTGTGGTTATATGCTCCTGGCTGCTTCTGACTTAGTTCTAGATTTGCCCTCGCATCTATTGTATATCATTCCCAGGGGTGAGGAATGCAGGAAGCACAGCCTGCACCGCCTGCCCTGTGTCCGCCTGTGGCTGAGCAGCATGGCTCAGTGCAGCTGCCCCCCACCGTCTCAGGGAGAAAGAGGGGCAGGTGCATCACACTAACCTGATGGGCACCAGGCGGAGCGCAGACTCCTGCTGTCCCGGGGTCCTGGTGGAGGCGCCAGTGAGCCGGGTCGTCTTGCTCAAAGGATCTGCAGGCAGAGGCTTCTGAGGAGGGTTTGGCTTACGAGTTCCCTGAAACAAACCACAATATTATGCGTGACCCCCATTGCCATGAACTTGGACAAGACACTGTCCCCAGGAGCCATCGGAGTCCCCTGGAGAGCGGTTAAGGCTACACAGCACAGGGTTCACTTGCTGTAAACTTTGAGTGCAACCCTCTCACCTTGCAGGTGTGTGTGTGTGTGTGTGTGTGTGTGTGTGTGTGTGTGGTGGAGGTGACCCTTGTTAACGATTTATCTGTAGGCTCATTTGGTTACAAACACTCAAATATGGGTCCTAAGACACCCCGGTGCTCACAGCCTTGGAAGTCCACTTGATGCTGGTGCTTCTGGGCTGATGCTACCCAGGAGGTGTAAACTTGCCTGTGCTCTCAGGCTTCCTTTCAGGGTGTGCCGGCCTAAATGCGAAGTTGGTGAAAACCTTTTCAAGCAACACATTCATTTCTTCCCATCTGGCGGAATCCGCTAAAGAGCTTATTTCAGCTACGAGTGGACTAGACGGGGAAGGTGACCATCTTTTTTGCATCGGCTCGGGCTCAGTGACGTTGCTCCATGAAATGCACTGAAGTTCTTCTGCCAAAGCATCACAAGCTCGCCTGGAAAGTGACACCCAGAAGGAAAACCCAGGATCCAGTGGTTCGAAGGACAGGTATTCTGTAAGGAAGCTGTGGGGAGGGGATATGTTGACCAGAGGCCAGGGAGGGAGCTGGCAACAGAGGGTGGGCAGAGCGTGAACCTGGACCACTCAACTCGGGGTTTTATGCAAAGACCAACAATCTGAGACTCACAGTGAGTCACTTTACATCTTTGGACCTCGATTTCTCCATCTGTAAAGTGGGAGAAAACACAACTCATCTCATAGCGTTGTTATGAGGACTAAATAATGCACGAGGAGCTCCCAGAACGTAGAAAACTGATTAAAAGTCGCTTGTTTCCTGGGGCCCCTTCCTTGGCTACTGAGAGAGGAGCTCCACTGGAGCCAGGCTGGGAAGTCCATGTGTGCTGACAGCACTCACACATATCGGCATTGAGACACCACCTGCTCTGGTCCTTGGACCCTAGAAGCTCTCAAGGATGCTATAAACACAAGGAAGCCAGGCCATCCTAATAAATAGATGACCTAATCCACTGTCATGGGACTCAGTGTTCCATACATTCTGGAATATTCAAGATGGCTTTAAAGACATTTGAGTTGAATTTCTCATAGTACTCATTCCATGAAAATTACATCTCCACAGCGATCGGAGCTCAGTTACAAGAATGTGACACTATAATCAATCACATTGAATGTATCTTTGTAAGGAAAGGAAGCTACCCTAGCAATGTGTCAACCACAGCTGCAAAGAAAATACGCCAAGTTGAAACAAGGTGCGCCCTGGGCTGGGAAAGAGTCACTGAGAAACAGACTTAAATGTGGCCTTTTCACTAAAGGAAACAGTAACATCTCACTAAAGGAACACATCCCTTCACTAGGAGTGCAGACCATACATGTACACAGCCTTCAAGTCAGGCTGTTCAGTACAGTCAAGTGGACTCTGCAAAAATAAGCTCCGTGAGCACACAAATTATTTAACTGCTTCAGTTGCAGAGAGGGGAGGGTGTGAGGGCTGTAAGTCTCTCAGCACAGGGCTGGGCACCCAGGGACCAGTGAATCACTGTTACTTTTTCACAACTACTACTGCTGAAGAAATGAAATTACCATGTAAAAGCACCATAACTCTCCCAACAAACTTTGGGTGGTAAACTAAGGCAATAAGTCAAGCTCCATTCCTATAAGGTGGCAGAAAACTATGAGCAAGATCTTAGCGTGTAACGTAAAAAGGAATGCATGCACCCATAAAATGGAAAGACTGAGGATTAGAAAATTCACTCCTAAATGATAATAGTTTTGCCACAGGTATGAATAAGTATCTAGTCTTGGTTGTAAAGATCACGTTGGGTTTGTATTGCAGTGCCAGAGAAAAATATGTATGTTGCAGGATATCACAATATATTTGGATTTCTCATGGAAACTGGGGATGAGGGGATAATTAGGTTGGCTGTTCATTCTGATTTGCCTGGGACACTCCAAATTTATGGCCCTGTTTTTTTTGTTTGTTTGTTTTTTCCCTTTTTAGGGCTGCACCTGTGGCATACGGATGTTCCTGGGCTAGGGGTCAAATCATAGCTGCAGCTGAGGCCTGTGCCACAGCAATGCCTAATTTGATCTGGATCCACAACCCATGCCACAGCTTGCATGGCAATACCCAGCTCCTTACCCCACTGAGTGAGGTAGGGATTGAACTCACATCCTCATAGACACGACATCTAACGCACTGAACCACAACAGGAACTCTGGCCCTGTTTAATTATTGATCAAAGTCTCGCTCATGAGTCCTGGTTTAGAGGACAAATTACATGGTAATTACAGTGATAAGAGCCCAAATAAGTTGAGGGGTTGACCGACAGTTCTGATTCAAACCTAGGCACCAATCTGCGTCCCTCCTACCATGCCCAAGACATAGTTCTGATGGAAATGTGAAACAGGTAGCTGCCCAGGGAGGATGCCAACTTCCCACCTGGGATGAACTGGCACCTTGGAGCAACGGAGTCAGTCAAGAGGATGTGTGCTCCTTCTTGGATGAGGCATGGTGATGTGGAACCCACAGCACTTTGGGGCAGAAGCACCAGCTGCATGTGCTTTGACCCTGGAGAAAGGAATGGAACTTCCACACTCCCTTTTAGGCATTGCTCTTCCTGCTGCCTTTGCAAACCCTGAACCTGGACTTTGTTAGAGAAGTCCAATCCGAAGAGTCACTGGGATGGAGCTGAGAAGTGACTCCAGGCCAAGTCAGACCCCCAGCTACTGGAGAAAAAAATCAAGGTCTGCTATTCAATACACTCAGACAAGAAAAGGAAAAGGTATCCAAATTGAAAGGGAAGAGGTAAAAGTGTCATTACATGTGGATGACATGACACCATATCTAGGAAACCCTAAAGATTCCATACAACACTACTGTGTGAAATAGAGATTGAGACAAGATGGTAGAGTAGAAGGACTTAAGCTCACCCTTTCTCATAAAAACACCAAAATTACAACTAACCACTGAATAATCATCAATAAAATAGACTTGAAACTATCAGAGATAGCCTACACACAAAGACAAGCCACATTGATATGGTAAGAGGGGCATTTTCACATATATAAGCAACCCCACACCCACTGGGTGGGCAACCACAGACTGGAAAATAACATTTCTCAGAGGCTCTCCCACAGGGGTGAGAGTGCCAAAGCCCATGTCGGGTTCCCCACCCCAGGGGTCTGGCATTGGGAGGAAGAGTCCCCAGAGCATTTGGTGTTGAAGGCCAGCAGGGCCTGTGCACAGGAGCTGCACTCTGGGAGGGCGCACACAGGATTTCATGTGTACTGGGCCCCAGGGCAAAGCAGGGACTCCGTAAGAATCTGGGTCAGACCTACCTGCAGGTTGTAGAAGGTATCCTGGGAAAGCAAGGGGTGGCTGTGGCTTGTTCTGGGGGCAGGACTTGGAGGCAGAGATATTGGGAATATTCATCAGCATGAGCTCCCCTGGAGGCTGCCATTTTGAAAAAAATCTGGCACCACCCATCAGGGCTGAGAAGGAATAAAGAGAGTGGGAACACAGTCCCCCCCCCATCAGCAAAAAGACTGCCGAAAGTCCTCCTAGGTAGATGGCCACCTCTAATCACACCCAGAGACAAAGACCCACCCACCAGAGGGAAAAGATTCAGCTCCACCTACCAGCCTGTAAGAGGCCCCTGTATCAACTTCTCCCACAAGGGGGCAGACACCAGAAGCGATAGAGACTACAACCCCATTGCCTACAAAAAGGAGACCAGACAAAAAGCTATATACCAAATGAAAAGGCACTAGAATATAAGCCAGATGAGGGAACTAGACAAGACCCCAGAAAAACAGCTAAATGAACTGGAGATTAGCAGCCTCCATGAAAAAGACTTTAGAATAATGATAGTAAAAATGATCCAAGATCTTGTTAAAAAAAAAAAAAAAACTGGAGGCAAAGATAAGAGAATTCAGCACCACTAAACCAGCTTTACAACAAACACTAAGGGAAATTCTCTAGATGGAAAAGTCCACAACCAGAAGCAACAAATTTATGAGAAGGCTCATCAGTAAAGGCAAACATATTGTAAAGATAGGAAATCAACCACACACAAACATGATGTCAAAACCAGCAATCGTGAGATGAGGTGGGTACAAACTCATGATACTGGAGATGCATTTGCAATGAAGAGACCAGGAACTTAATGTTGTATAAATACATAGACTCCTCTATCAAAACCTTATGGTAACCACAAGCCAAAAACCTGCAATAGATACAAACATGAAGAAAAGCAACCCGTACACAATTCTAAAGATATTCATCAAGCTACAAGAGGAAAAGGGAAGAAAAAAGACCAACAAAAACAAATACAGCTAACAAAATGGCAATGAGAACTCAGATACCAATAATAATCTTAAATGTAAATGGACTAAATGCTTCAACCCAAAGACACAGACTGGATGAATCAATACAAAAACAAGACCCATATATATGCTGTCTACAAGAGACCCACTTCAGCTCTAAGAACACAAACTGAGGGTGAGAGGATGGAAGGAAGTATTCCATGCAAATGGAAACCAAAAGAAAGCCAGAGTAATAATATATCAGACAAAACAGACCTTAAACTAAAAAATGTTACAAGAGACAAAGGTCATTACATAATGATAAAAGGATCAATCCAAGAAGAATATTAAACAATTGTAAATATATATGCACCCAGCATAGGAGCACATCAATATAGAAGGCAACTGCTAATAGCCTTAAAAGGAGAAATTGACAATAACACAGCAATAGTGGGGGACTTTAACACTCCACTTACAGCAATGGACAGAACATCCAAACATGAAATCAACAAAGAAACACAGAGACCTTAAATGATGCACCAGACCAGATGGACTAAATGGATATTTATAGAATATTCCATTCAAAAGCACCAGAATACACATTCTTTTCAAGCACACACAGAACATTCTCTAGGATAGATCACATCCTGGGCCACAAATCAAGATTCAGTACATGTAAAGAAAATGAAATCATATCAAACATCTTTTCTGACTACAACGCTCTCAGACTAGAAATAAACAACCAGAAAAAACTGCAATAAACACAAACACGTGGAGACTAAAAAACAAGCTAAACAACCAGTGGATCACTGAAGAAATCAAAGAGGAAATTAAAAGATACCTAGAAGCAAATGACAACAAAAACGCAACAATCTAAAACCTATGGGATGCAGCAAAAGCAGTTCTAAGAGGGAAGTTTATAGCAATACAAGCCTACATCAGGAAATAAGAAAAATCTCAAACAATCTGACTTTTCACCTAAAGTAACTAGAGAAATAAGAAGAAACAAAACCCAGAGTTAGCAGAAGGAAAGGAATTGTAAAGATCAGAGCAGAAATAAATGAAATAGAAATGAAGAAAACAATAGAAAAGTTCAATGAAATTAAAAGCTGGTAATTTGAAAAGATCAACAAAAGTGAAAAACCCTTAGCCAGACTCATCAATAAAAAAAAAGAAGACTCAAATCAATAAAATTAGAAATGAAAGAGAGGAAGTTACAAAGGACATCACAGAAATACAAAGGATCATGAGAGATTACTACAAGCAACTATGTGCCAATAAAATGGACCACCTCGAAGAAATGGACAAATTCTTAGTACACTCTTCTGAGACTAAACCAGGGAGAAATAGAAAAGACGAATGGACCAATTACAAGTACTGAAATTGAAACTGTGATTTAAAATTTCCAACAAACAAAAGTCCAGGACCAGATGGGTTCACAGGCAAATTCTATCAAACATTTAAAGAGTTAACACCTATCCTTCTGAAAATATTCCAAAAATGTTTCAGAGGAAGGAACACTCCCAAACTCATTTTACGAGGCCACCATCACCCTGATACCAAAACCAGACAAAGATACCACACAAAGAGAAAATTACAGTCCAATATCACTGATGAATATAGATGCAAAAACCCTCAACAAAATACTAGCAAATCAAATCCAGCAATACGTTAAAAGGATCGTACACCATGATCAAGTAGGATGTATCCCAGGATTTTTCAATATCTGCAAATCAGTCAATGTAATACATCACATTAACAAACTGAAGAACAAAAACTATATGATCCTCTCAATAGATGCAGAAAAAGCTTTTGACAAAATCCAACACCCATTTTTAATAAAAACCCTCCAGAAAGTGGGCATAGAGGGAATCTAATTCAACATAATAAAGACCATATAAGACAAACCCACAGCTAACAGCTTCTCAATGGTGAAAATGTGAAAGAATTCCTGCTAAGATCAGGAACAAGACAAGGATGTCTGTTCTCACCTCCTTCTATTCAACATAGTTTTGGAAGTCCTAGGCATGGAAATTAAAGAAGAAAAAAAAAAGAAAAGGAATTCAAACTGGAAAGATAGAAGTAAAACTATCACTGTCTGTAGATGACATAATATTGTACCTAAGAAAATGTACCTAAAGATGCTACCAGAAAACTGTTAGAACTCATCAATGAATTTGGTAAAGCTGAAGGATACAAAATTAATACACAGAAATTGACTGTATTTCTATATACTAAGAATGAAAGATCAGAAAAAGAATTAGGGAAACAATCCCATTTACCATCACATGAAAAAGAATAAAATATCTAGCAATAAACCTACTTAAAGAGACAAAACATTTGTACCCTAAGACATTGATGAAAGAAATCAAAGATGACACAGATGGAAAGATATACCATGCTCTTGGATTAGAAGAATCAATATTGTCAAAATGACTATATTACCCAAGGCAATCTACAGATTCAATGCAATCTCTATCAAATTACCAATGACACTTCTTCATAGAACTAGAACAAAATATTTTAAAATTTATTTGGAAACACAAAAGACCCTGAATAGCCAAGGCAATCCTGAGAAAGAGAAATGGAGTTGGAAGATTCAGGCGCCCTGACTTTAGACTATACTATGAAGCTGTGGTCACCAAAACAGTATGGCATTGACACAAAAACAGGAATATAAATCGATGGAACAGGATAGAAAGCACAGAAATAAACGCAAGCCCCTGTGGTCAATTAATCTATGTCAAAGGAAGCAAGAATGTACAATGAAGAAAAGACAGTCTCTTCAATAAGTGGTGCTGGGAAAACTTGGACAGCTACAGGCAAAAGAATGCAATTAGAACATTCTCTAATGCTACACACAAAAATAAACTTGAAATGGTTTAAAGAATCAAACACCTAAATGTAAGACCAGACGCTATTAAACTCTTAGAGGAAAACATACTCTGAATACTCTCTGACATAAATCACAGCAATTGTCTTCTCAGATCTGCCTCCTAGAATAATGACAATAAAAACAAAAATAAACAAATGGGACCTAATTAAATGTAAAAGGTTTTACACAGCAAAGGAAACCATAAACACCACCAAAAGACAACCCACAGAATGGGAGAAAATATTTCCAAATGAAGCAACTGACAAAGGATTAATCTCTGAAATATACAACACCTCCTGCAGCTCAATATAAAAAAAAAACCCTATTAAAAAAAATGGACAGGAGATCTAAATAGACATTTCTCCAAATAAGACATACAGATGGCCATAAAACACATGAAAAGATACTCAACATCACTAATTAGAGAATTGCAAATCAAAACTACTATGAGGTACGACCTTACACCAGCCAGAATGGCCACCATCAAAAAGTCTACAAATAATAAATGCTGGAGAGGGTGTGGAGGAAAGGGAACCCTCCTGCACACTGTTGGTGGGAATGTACATTGGCGAGACCACTATAGAAAACAGTATGGAGGTTCCTCAAAAAACTGAAAGTAGAACTACCATATGATCCAGCAATCCCACTCCTGGGCATCTATCCAGAGAAAACCATAATTTGAAAAGATAACATGCACCGCAATGTTTATTGTGGCACTATGTACAATAGCCAAGACCTGGAAACAACCTAAATGTCCATCAATAGAGGAATGGATAAAGAAGATGTGGTACACACATGTAATGGAATATAATACTACTCAGCCATAAAAAGAGTGAAATAATGCCACTTGCAGCATTATTTCAACATAGGATGGACCTATGTTGAAACTGTCATACTAAGTGATGTTAGACAGTGAAAGACAAACATCATATGATTCATCTGTATGTGGAATATTTAAAAAAAGATATAAATGAACTAATTTGAAGAACAGAAATGGACTTACAGACTGAAAAACTTATGGTTACCAATGGAGACAGGTGATGGGGAGTCGGAGGGATGGACTGGGAGTTTGGGATTGGCATAGGCACACTGAGGTATATGGAATGATTGACCAGTGGGGACCTGCTGTAGAGCACAGAGAACCCTGTCCAGTATTCTGTGATAATCTACAGAAAAGAATCTGAGAGAATGGATATGTGCACGGATGACTGGGTAACTTTGCTGTACAGCAGAAATTATCACAGCCTTGTAAACTATACCTCAATAAAACTTAAAAAATAAAAAATGAAATAGATGATTAACAAGAACCTACTACAGCACGGAGGTAAACCTAGTCAATAGTTTGTAATAACCTATATGGGAAGACACAATGGGTATATTTATATTTATGACTGATTCATGTTGCTACGCTTGAAACTAATACAACATTGTACTCCAATAACATTAAAAAACTACTCAAACTGATAAATGAATCCAGCAAGGTAGCAGGGTCTAAGATTAACATACAGAAATTGGTTGCATTTCATTACACACTGACAATTAAATATTGGAAAGGGAACATATTAAAAATAATTCCTTTTAAAATCACATAAAAAAACCTCCTTGGGAACAAGCTGACCAAGGAGGTGAAAGATATATGCCAAGAACTATAAAACATTAATAAAGGCAATTGAAGAATTCAAAGAAATGGAAAGATCCCATGCTCTTGGATTGGCAGAATTAATACTGTTAAAACAGCCATACTACCCAAAGCAACGTCCAGACTGAATGTGATCCCATGACATTTTTCACAAAACTAGAACAATTAATCCAAAATTTTATGTGGAACCATGAAACATGCAGAATTGCCAAAGCCATCCTGAGAAATAAGAACAAAGCAGGAGGCATGACTATCCCCAACTTCAGACAATATTGAAAAGCTAAAGTTATGAAAACAGCATGGTATTGGCACCAAAACAGACATATGGATCAATGGTACAGAGTAGAGGGCCCAGAAATAAACTTGCACACCTATGGTCAATTAATCTTCAACAAAGGAGGCAAGAATATACAATGGATGAAAAACAGTCTCTCTAATAAGTGGTGTTGGGAAGGTTGGCCAGCTGCATATAAATCAACGCATTTGGAACACCCCGTCTTACCATACACAAAAATAAACTCAACATGGCATAAAGACTTAATTATAAGACATGACACCATAAAACTCCTAAAAGAGAACATAGGCGAAACAGTCTCTAACGAATCATACCGATGCTTTCTTAGGTCAGTCTCCCAAGGCAATAGAAATGAAAGCAAAAATAAACAAATGGGACCTATTCAAACTTCAGCTTTTCTACAGCAAAGGAAACCAAAAACAAAACAAAAAGACAATCTATGGACTGGGAGAAAATACTTGCAAATGATGTGACTGACAAGGGCTTCATCTCCAAAGTGTAAATAAGCTCATACAACTTGAAAAAACCCAATCAAAAAATGGACAGAAGACCTAAATAGACATGTTTCCAAAGAGGACATACATACAGATGGCCAACAGGTATGTGAAAAGTTGCCCCACACCCACTAATCATTAGAGAAATGCAAATCAAAACTACAATGAAGTACCATTTCACACTGGTCAGAATGGCCATCATTAAAAAAAAATGCTGGAGAGGGTGTGGAGAAAAGGGAACCCTCCTACACACTGCTGGTGGGAATGTAAATTGGTACATCCACTATAGAAAACAGTATGGAGGTTCCTCAAAAAAAAACTAAAAACAGGAGTTCCCGTCGTGGTGCAGTGGTTAACGAATCCGACTAGGAACCATGAGGTTGCGGGTTCGATCCCTGGCCTTGCTCAGTGGGTTAGGGATCCGGCATTGCTGTGAGCTGTGGCGTAGGTTGCAGATGCAGCTCAGGTCCCGCGTTGCTGTGGCTGTGGTGTAGGCCGATGGCTACAGCTCCAATTAGACCCCTAGCCTGGGAACCTCCATATGGAACCTCCATATGCAGCGGGAGCAGCCCTAGAAGAGGCAAAAAGACCAAAAGACAAAACAAAACAAAACAAAAAACACAACTAAAGACAAAGTTGCCATATGCTCCAGCAATCCCAATCCTGGGCATAATCTGGAGAAAACGCTAATCAAAAAGCTTTATGCACCTGAATGTTCAAAGCAGCACTATTTACAACAGCCATCACATGGAAACAACCGAAATGTCCACCAATGGATGAATAAAGAAGATGTGGTACATACATACAGTGGAATACTACTCAGCCATAAAAGGATGAAACGCCATCTGCAGCATATGGACAGACCTAGAGATATCATAGTAAGTGAAATAAGACAAATAGCACATGATATTATTACATATGTAGAATCTAAAATATGACATAAATGAACCTATATCTGCAGAGCAGAGATAGACTCACAGAGAACAGACTTGTGGTTGGGGGGGGGAAGGAGGGGTGGGGAGATTGGAGTTAGTGGATGCAAACCATTATGTAGAGAATGGATAAACAACAAGGTCCTACTGCAGAGCACAGGGAAATATATGCACTATCATGTGAAAAACCATAATGGAAAAGAATATGAAAAAAGTAAAAAAAAAAAAATATATATATATACACACATACACATATGAATCACTTTGTTGTACAGCAGAAATTAACACAGCATTGTAAATCAATTATACGTCAATAAATTTAAAAGTAGAGTTGTCCCACTTTTCCATTTTCTGCTCATGTTCTAGCAATAACCACATATTCCAAATTTTGTAGAGGGTTGAGAACAAACTTTTAGATCCAAGTATAGCCCTTTGCCTTGCTTATCAGAGAGAGTTCTCCGCGGTATCTACTTCTGCCTGGGAAATCAGAGCACACACATCCTGCTTATCCAGAGAGATCTCTCCAGGAAGACTGAGGTTCCCACAGAAAAATGCCAGAGATGCTGCAGAGATCCCTGGTGGGCTCATGCAGGCCAGCCTGGGCAGCATAAACGTCACTCATTATCTGGCCTCTCCCTGGCCCCTAGGAAGAGACACTTTATGATAACAAAGGACAACTGGTTCCCAGGGAAATGCCTCCATTTCGTTCTGTTCCTTAATTAGAAAAAGCAGGGGCCTTTTAAAGAACATTCTTATACTTAGCTGTAAGATGTCCCTGGCCCCTTCTTTCCAAAGCGACCTGAAAACAGTAAAAGGCACCAGACGGAGCAAAACCCCACCTCTGAGGAAAACATACAGCCCCATGTGAATCCACGAGACAGGGATGCAACGTGTCCAGCACGCTGGGCTGAGGAGGGACCAGGGAGGGGACGCCTGCAGTGGCCACCCTGGCAGAGTGTGGGGGAGCCTCCACCCCGCTGCTGGGACCAGAGTGGGGAGTGAGCAGACGAGCCCGGCCATCTGCACATGTGCACACCTGTAACAGGGACGGGGACCTGGCAGGGTTTCTACTGAAAGCAGGGGAGGTGAAGCCACTGCCATCCGCCAAAGCCCTCTGTCCCATGGTCCCTCACAAAGTGGGCCCTGAGAGCTGGCCCTGAGCTTTGACCTGGCCTTTCCCCCAACTGTCCTGCAACTGGCTTTCCAGGAAGAACTCCTTCCTTTAAAGAGAGTTTAGACACACCAAACAAAACGACTGGGAGGAGGAGGAAGGACTCAGGATAAACAGAAGGCAAAGGAAGAACCCACGGGCAAAAATATACACCCCGGGAAAGGGAGGAGCGGGCAGAAGTTAAGAGAAAAGGGGAAGGGGAAAAAAAATAAAGCAATGAAAACTAAGGACCCAAGACAGTACCAAACACAGTCAGGGCTGTGAGTGTGAGGGTCCGGCTTGAGGGAGAGGAGGCAAAGTTCAAGGGTAAATGCAAAAGACCGCAGGCAAAAGTGATACACCACACACATAAACGGTGTCACCCAAGCGATCTGAGCAAAGCGTAAAGAGAGCAAAGATACCCAGGTTTAACTGGTGAAAACGTTTCTGAAATAAAGTCTATGGATTGAAAGTGTACATTATTTCCCTGGGGGAAATGAATCAGACTTATCAGAATGAAGACGTAACCTATGAAAGCTCCTGGGCTTCAAGGAAAAAAGAAATAAGCCGGCTTCTGATTTCTTCTGAGCAGCTGGAGGAAGCATGCACATATGAGTCTCAGGGAAGGAAAGAGTGATCCGTTCATTTTATGCCTAAACTGTCATTGAGCAAATAAAGTAACGCCCAAATGTCTTTGACCAGACAGAAATTCAGGGAATGTACTTCTTAAGAGCTCTTCTGGAAGGAATTCTGGAATTCCGACAGAATGGATTTCAACCATCCAGGAAAAGGATGGCTCAGTGGTAAAAAGGTTGAGCACTGAATGCCTTCAGTGTAGACCTAAGACTACAAAGTTGTGGGAATTATGGCTCCAGAAGAGAAAGTAACTTTATTAGCCATAATAATATATAGACATTATAGAATCACACTTGGGAGGTGGATCTTCCATTTCCAGGTATATGGCAGCCTGGGTTATTTTGACTTAGCTTCTCTCTAAAACTACTGAACTTGTTGGATAAAATATCTTAAAATTTTTTTTCCTTAAAAGCATCAAAGAGCTGTAACTTAGCAAGATGTCATCAGGCCAACATCTAAGTGAAAGGAGAAGCCCAGAGGCGTAGGCAGTACACTGAAGCTATAGGCATTTGCCAAATTACAGAAACCTGGGTGTTGATACCCTTTTGGCGGGAGGGATGCGGTAGGCAAAACCAGCCTCAGTTTCATAGAAGACCGTTCTCTTGCTGCCCTCTCCCCGATAAAGCTGGACTCTGCAAAGGACTATACCTCAGGGTAAGCATGTTCTAGAAGTAAATGCATACTGTCCATCCTTAGCAGACTGTGAGGGGAGTTCCACTGGGGCTCGGCAGACCACAGTAGGAGGGTAACCTGTAACCACAAATTGTCTTCAAGGATCTGAAGCTGACATCCCATCATCTGCATGGCTCAGCCCTGAGCCATTTCAAGAAGCCTCAAGCGGTGCTGCCCTGGGCACCTGCACCCTCTTTGGAGGAACAGACCTTATCCTAGATGTATGAGAGCTCCTAGGGGGTTTTCCAGAAGTGCACAGTAAATGACCAAGCACCCAAGGAAGCAAGGCATTGTGGGAGAGAGCAATAAAAACCACAGCAGTAACACACCCATGGACTTCGGATTTGGGAATTACTGGAACAGATTTTCTTACTGTGTTTAAAGAAATGTAAGACAAGCCTCATATTTGAATAAGAGCCAAAAAGAACATCCAGAAACACAAAAGTTGAGCTGTAAGACACTTTTTGTCACATTTAGTTTGATACCATTTACATAAATTGAGAAACACTAAATGCTATGTATTATTCATGGATATCTATTTGTGTAAAAATTTGAAAAGTGCTACAGAAAATCAACACCAAACTTAGATCAGAGCTTGTTTCTGGAGGGAAGTGGAGCTGGCCTATATTATTTAGTTTTTCCTTTTTTTTTTTTTTAAAGAAATGTTAGCATGTGATATATCTGGAATTTAAATAGGTGTATACATAAAAAAGCAGAGCGGTAACAATGGTTATTTCTAAGTAGTAAGAATATGGGTGAATTTTAGATCATTTTTACTTTTCTATATTTTAAATACAGGCATTTCTGGATTTTCAAAACTTGGCTATACGTCACTTTTAGGAAAGACCTACATTAGTACCTGCTTTCAGAAAGCCAGAGAAAGGTGTCACTTTTACAAAAAACAGCACAAAGTAAAAAAAGCTCTCAGTGATTTTTTTGGCAGCAGCCTTTGTAGAGGCCGCTTACCCAGAGCAGAGGGAAGGGCTGGGCCAAGCTCCTTCCCTGGGAGCCACACTCAGCATCTTAGCATCAGGCCCCCAGAGCTTTGAACTCTGGAAGCATCTGTGCTTTATCTTGACTTATTCTGTGTATTTCTTACCCAGACATGTCCTGAGGGAATCGCTTTTTCGCTTTACACCATTTTGGCTTGTGAAAGGTTTCACAGGAACACTCTGCTTTCAGATAGCAGAAGAAACTTGTGTTTCAAATATTAATAGCAACAAAATTAATTTCAATCCTTGGGCCCAAGCAGAAAACAAAAGACATAACGTGGACTACTTTAGAATTATAGGTACTGAAAACACCACAGATTGAAATAAGCACAGATAACTCAGTGTTTGGGAAATTCCTAGACTTAGCATGCTTATGTTCACCAAGCACGGATAAAATAAAGTATGAACAAAATTGAAATAAGGATCTAAGAAGTTAGAAAAACAAAATAAACCCAAGCACAAAAGAAAAATGGAAATGACAAGTAAAAAATAATTAGTAAAATAAAGAACTAATTATGATCACTTAGCAAAGACGTCACACACAGGTAGTCTAATAACGTTAGATATTTTCATTTAACTGAAGTCTAGTGAGAGAGAGATTATTATCTCATATTTGTAGAGGGGGTAGTAACGCTTCCATGGTCAAGTGGTAATAAAAGGAAAATGATACATAAAACCTAAAGCTGGTTCTTTGGGGGTGGGTAGAGTTGAGGAGAAACCAGATAAATCTGATAAAGAAGATAGAAGCTAATAAAGGGCAAATACAATGAATGGTGCCGAGGATTACCTAGGTGGAAGTCTAGAAAAATAAAGCTGGACTCCTACTTCATTTTATACACTAAAATAAACAGTGGATGGATCAAATATTTAAATGTGGGAAAAAAAAGATCATGAAGATAGAAGAAATAGAAAAACAGGTCTGTAATCTTTGGGGTAGACAAGCCTTTCTATACATGACAACAGAAGGTGCCAAAGGAGGTGAAAAAGCAGTTTATTAAAAAGGGAAAAAAATGAATGGCTCTTAAGCCTGAGAAAAGATCATCCATCTAATTTACAGGAAAGGAATGTAGGTACTTTTTTTTTTTTTTCCCCAACCTGTCATATTGGCCAAGATAAGAAAAATCTCTGATGCGCTGTGTTGGTGAAGACTTGGGGAACAGAAGGTGGGATGACTCTTCTACAGGCATTTCTGCCTAATCTACCAGATTTCTAAATGCATATGGCCCTTGATCAGCAATTGCGCTCCCAGGAATTTTTCCTACAACCAACCTCCTACACGGGCCCAAGGTACGTGGGCAAAGACATGCCAGTCTGAAGTAGCAAATGACTGGAAACTATCACCCATGTGGCCATCAGTAAGGGACAGATGACAGAATTTATGATGTGGCTCTACAATGAAATAGTATGCAGCCAGTTAAAAGGATGAGGTGATAACCGAATAACTGAAGTGGAAAGAAGTACAGAGTGTGCTGCCATTTGAATTCAAAATAAGGATCTAGGAGTTCCCATCATGGCGCAGTGGTTAACAAATCCAACTAGGAACCATGAGGTTGTGGGTTTGATCCCTGGCCTTGCTCAGTGGGTTAACGATCCAGTGTTGCCGTGAGCTGTGGTGTAGGTCGCAGAGGCAGCTCAGTTCCTGTGTTGCTGTGGCTCTGGCGTGGGCTGGCAGCTACAGCTCCGATTAGACCCCTAGCCTGGGAACCTCCATATGCCACGGGAGCGGCCCAAGAAATGGCAAAAAGACAAACAAACAAACAAACAAAAAATAAGGATCTAATGGGCATCTATTTAGGGAAAACCGTAATTTGAAAAGTCACAGGAGTTCCTGTCGTGGCGCAGTGGAAATGCAGAGGAATAATGAAGTTGCGGGTTTGATCCCTGGCCTTGCTCAGTGGGTTAAGGACCCAGTGTTGCTGTGAGCTGTGGTGTAGGTCACAGATACGGCTCAGATCTGGCACTGCTGTGGCTGTGGTATAGGCTGGCGGCTACAGCTCTGATTAGACCCTTAACCTAGGAACCTCCATATGCTGCAGGTGAGGCCCTAAAAAGACAAAAGACAAAAAAAAAATTAAAAAAGTCACATGCACCCCTAGGTTCACTGCAGCATTAGTCACAATAGCGAAGCCATGGAAGGAACTTAAGTATCCCTCAACAGAGGAACTGGATAAAGAAGATGTGGTACACACATGCAATGGAATATTACTCAGTCTTAAAAAAGAAAGAAATAATGCCATTTGCAGCTACATGGATGGACCTTGAGATGATCATACTCAATGAAATAAGTCAGAGAAAGACAAATACCATATGATACCACTTCCATGTGGAATGTAAAATATGACACAAATGAACTTATTTACAAAACAGAAAAAGATGTACAGACTGGGAAAACAAACTTATGGTTACTAAAGGGGAAAGGTGGCAGGGAGGGAGGGACTGGGAGTCTGGGATTGGCATATGCACACCACGCGCAGAATAGGTAGTCAAGAGGGACCTGCTGTATAGCACAGGGAACTCTACCTGATCTTCCGTGATAACCTACATGGGAAAAGAACCTGAAAAAGAACGGGTGTGTGTACGTGTATAACTGAAACCCTTTGCTGTACAGCAGAAATTAAGATGACATTATAAAACAACTATACTTCAATAAAATAAAAAAACCCCACATAAGGATCTCAGGTAAAATGAGAGTGGCGTCAGGGTGATGGCTGCTGCAGATGGGTGACAGGTTTCACTGTCCTCTCTCCCAGCTTCGAGGGTTGAAACTTCCTGAATCTATAATCTCTCACTCTTCAGAGACAGGTGACACGGGGACTTTTCACTGTCTTCTAAATTGTACTGTACCAAAGCCTAGTAACAACGACTGCTTCTGGGAAGGGAGTCTGGTGACAGAGGTTGGAGGGAGGGTGTTTACTGAATGATCCTTTGGACTGTTGAATTTTTAACTATAGGCACGCGTTGCCTATTATAAAATATAAAGTATCAGGTGTCCATCTTGCTTCAAGTACAATTTGGGGTTTACAGCAACACAAGTGGGTGGAACACGCTCCTGTGAATACGGCGATCACACAGAGAGCTATGGGTCTTCTACACGTAGTACCGTTAGAGACAGTGGACGGGTCTGTCATGTGGATATTAGTGAATGCTGTGAAACCAAAAGAAATGCAGCTCAAGTTTCTGGGAGTCTTGGGCAGGCAGCAGGGAGAGGTTAGCAAGAGTCCAAAGCCTTGGTAACTACACTTTAGATTTAGAGGAGGAGGTGACCCAAAGTTTTATTAACCTGTGACTCACTGGTGTGACGGCTTCCTAGGGGATAACTGATATGGTGACAAGGCTTCTTTTTTTTTTAAAAAAAATTACAGTTGATTTACACTGTTTTGTCAATTTCTGCTCTATAGAAAAGTGACTCAGATAAATACATATATATACATGCTTTTTCTCATATTATCTTCCATCACATTCCATCACAAGTGCTTAGATACAGTTCTCTGTGTGCTATACCGCAGGACCTCATTGCTGACCCACTCCCAATGTGATAGTTTGCATCTACTAACCTCAAAACTCCCAGTCCACCCCACTCCCCCCCCCTTGGCAACCACGAGTCTGTTCTCTATGTCCATGAGTTTGTTTCCGTTCTGTAGTAGGTTCATTTGTGCCATATTTTAGATTCTGCATATATAAGTGATATCATACGGTATTTGTATTTCTCTTTTTGACTTACTTCACTTAGTATGAGAATCTCTAGTTGCATCCATGTTGCTGCAAATGGCATTATTTTGTTCTTTTTTATGGCCAAGTAGTATTCCATTGTGCATATGTACCACATCTTCTTAATCCATCTGTCAATGGACATTTAGGTTATTTCCACGTTTTGGCTATTGTGAACCTTGCTGCAATGAACATAGGGGCGTATGTATCTTTTTGAATGAAAGTTTTATACAGATATATGCCCAGGAGTGGGATTGCTAGATCATATGGTAGTTCTATGTTTATTTTTCCATAGTGGTTGTACCAGCTTACCTTCCCACCAACAGTGCAGTTTTCTTTACTCGACACCCTCTCCAGCATTTGTTATTTGTAACCTTACTAATGCTAGCCATATCTGACTGGTGTGAGGTGGTACCTCATTGTAGTTTTGATGTGAAATTCTTTAATAATGCAAATCAGTGACGTTGGAGCATTTTTCATGTGTCTGTTGGCCATACGTATGTCGTCTTTGAAATGTCTATTTCCAGCCTTCTGTGCATTTTTCAGTTGGGTTGTTTTTTTGCTGTTGAGTTGCATGAGTTGTTTATTTTGGAGATTAAGCCCTTGTGGGTTGCATCATTTACAACTATTTTCTATCATTCTATAGGTTTTTTTTTTTTTTTTTTATGGTTTCCTTCGCTGTGCAAAAGCTTGTAAGTCTGATTAGGTCCCGTTGATTTATGTTTGCCTTTATTTCTGTTGCCTTAGGAGGCTGACCTTACTTATTATTGAAAACTCACATTCCTTCCGTATGTTTCCTGTGTGTCTACTGGGTTCAGGAGGCTGGACTCAGGTGTGCCTGGAGGTGACTGACTCCGTCGTGTGCCTTCGGAAATGGGGCAGGACAGGTGTCCAGGTAACTCCTGGCCGAGCAGCAGGTGAGCCGGGAGACCCCTGGGAAAGCTGCAGAAAGGCTTACGTGGCAGGGGTCCCGGATAACCCCTGGGCAGAAGGGTGAAATCTGGGAGGCAGCGCGTCGGGCATGGAGGACACTTCCCAGCACGTCCTCTCCGTTGTTAGCCTGAGGTTTGCCTGCAGTAATCGGGGCTTTTATGACGGTCGGTTTTCCCCTATGTCATCGCACCTCCTTGGGAGAACCGCTTGATGAATGGGTTCCCCTTTCTCACTGCATTTCTGGTGTTTCCATGAACAAGGACCTAGATCTTCTGCCTCCCAGACTTGGGGAGTGCTGGCGAGCGTCTGCGTCCCCACACGGGTCGGAGGGTGCAGGCCTCATTCGAATCCATCCCAATGCTGAGATCATCCTGCAGAAGACAACGCTGAAAGTCTGGGCTCAACCCTAGAGTGACCAGCCATCACTTGATGGTTCCGGGGCTAAATTAATGTGGTGTTAATTAATTTCCCATGTGCGTCCTTACCAAGCATGGACGAACGGGTAGTTACTGTGGATGAGGACTGGGCTAATTGCTCTTCGCTCTTCGTGGGGGTCGCTGAAGGGAGGGCTCCCCGAACGAGCTCTCCCCAGACTGCCGCCGAAGCTGCTTGAGCGACGTCTGACGGCTCCATGGTCTCGGGAGACAGGTGCACGATCGGCCAGTCTTGTTCTCCACGACCTGGGGACTGGACATCCTACAGACCCCGATAAGGGGTTGGTAAAGAAGGAGGTCGAGTCTGTCAGAGACGGAACTGAAACCCCCTCCTCTACAAAAACGCAAGGAGGAGTCCTCGTTTCAGCCGCCACGGAGAGCAGAAACACAGCACAGCTCCTGCTATGCTTCTCAACAAGGCCTGGATCCAAGACAGACCAGTTAAGACAAGAGTGACTGGAGCTCGATAGCGTTACCAGCCTGCGAGGGGAGACACGCGAGGCTTTCTTGTTAGACTGTGGCTCTGCTGGATGCCAGAAGGTTCCCGCCCCTCCGCTCATCACCTTTCCCTCTGCGGCAAAAGCAAGGACAATGGCTTGGAGATCACGAAGGCGTGCCTGAGGTCACCTGTGCTGTGCTGGCCCTCGGAGTTCAGTGCATCTTCCTCCTCCCTCCCTCCAGCCAGCCGTCTGCGTGGCACCCATTTTAAGACACAGGTAGAGGCCATGAGTGTGAGCCCTGGCCCTCCTCCTCTGGGGGGCTGGCTCTTTGGCCTTGTTTCTTCCTCGGTAACACGGCACTGTTGGTGGTTATTTGCCTCCTGGGCTCCCTGGGAGGGTTAGATGTGCCTCCAGAGGGCTTAGCCCAGCAGTCCCAGCCACTTAATTGGTGCTCAATAGATGCTCGCTATTTTACAGCCATTCAATTTATATAGAATTTTTGTGTGTGTGTCTTTTTTGGGCTGCACCTGCAGCACGGGGAAGTTCCCAGGCCAGGGGTCAAATCCAAGCTGCAGCTGCTGGTCTACACCAGAGCCACAGCAACGCTGGGATCCAAGCCGCGTCTGTAACCTACACCACAGCTCACAGCAACGCCGGATTCTTAACCCACTGAGCGAGGACAGGGAGTGAACCCACATCCTCCTGGATATTAGTTGGGTTCATAACCTGCTGAGCCACAACAGGAACTCCGAATTTATATATAATTTATAGCAATTCAAAACACAACGGAGAAGCTCCTTGTACCAGAAGAACTTAGTAAAATAACTTAAACACACATATACATTTATAGACCATTTGGTTCTAAGAAGAAAAGTAGAAATGAATCCTGCCTTTGTTGAAATGTCTGCAATCCAGATAAGCTGTGCCCAAAATAGGGTTGGTAAACATTCTCCCGGGTCTATCCGCTGTTTCCGGAAAGGACTTTGAGTCAGCAAAAATCAATCTAAGAGGCAGATTCAGTAGTCCTTGCTTTTTTTTTTTTTTTTGCTTCCTATTATTCTACCAAAGGAGCTAGTCTGATTTGGAAAAACCACCTTAGCCAGTTAGTTCAGGATCACGATTCACTGATAAGATGCCAAGGAGAAAAACTACTAACATTTTCCAGGAAACTAAGGGCTTAAAAAATATGCAATAATCCAGATCAAGTATGATTGCGTATCAGCATCTCTCGTTCAAACACCTATTTGTAGGGCACACTTAAAAAAAAAAAAAAAAAAACCAAAAAAACCCAAAAAACCACATAAACGCTGAGTGACATTTTCATGAGGTTTTTACTTTCTAGAAGAATGGCCCGTCTATGGATTGAAGGTGCCACTTAGACTCCTTTTCAAGTCGTGGCACACTGCAGCCTGACAGCAGAAAATTGTGTTTCGATTTCCTCCTTCTTAGCCCAGCCTTCTCGAGACATAATTCCCTGTGAGCAGAGACATCTATTTCTTAGACGTGACACTGAACGTATTTTTGTTTAAAGGTGGAAGGGATGAATTAGGCCTATTCGTCATGATCATCTGCGTCAAGAGCTTCAATTGGCTGCGCCCTCAGAAATCCAATGAAACTCCCAGTTCGTCCCCGGCCTTCTCCTTTTCTCAGCCGGGAGTAAAGCTGGGCACTCTGGTGTCTGGGAGGTAAGAAGATCCCCGAGGGCCTTCACAGTCTCTAGTCTTTCTGAGTCACGCTCATTGTTAAATCCTTATTTCACAACTTGAGCCCTGCTCCTGTGTGATGCTAGGACACGCCATCTGTGTGCAAAGCTTTGCTCAGGACACCGGGGGTGGTGTCCATGTCGGGGCTGTGCCTGCCATCTCCCACCCTGGACCCCTGCAGGCTGTCTGGGTGCTCCCCCATCTTCGACCTACATAGGAGCTTGCGGCAATGCTGGATCCTTGACCCCACCGAGCGAGGCCAGGGATCGAATCCGCATCCCTCATGGAGACTATGATTGGATATTAGTTGGGTTCATAACCTGCTGAGCCACAACAGGAACTCCGAAGTTAACTATAATTTATAGCAATTCAAAACACAACGGAGAAGCTCCTTGTACCAGAAGAACTTAGTAAAATAACTTAAACACACGTGTGCATTTCCATTCATATACATTCAGAGCTGTGTCGGGTTCTGAATCTGTTGGGCCACAGCAGGAATTCCTATTTTCTCCTCAATATACATGTGTTCCTCTTTAAAACACTATCACACAGTAAAACTGACGTGGGAGGGGAGTGCAACGTTGGATGATTTTTAACACTTTTGTAATCGGAGAAAAACCACCTACACACCATCTTGAGATGAACTGTCATGAGAAAGCCTCTCAAAACCTTCTGGGATCCTTCTGTAGCCACTCTTGGAACTGGCCCTGCTTTTCTTTCTTCCTCTTTCCCCTTCAGAATTCTGACATGAATTCTCCATCCAGCACCTGTGGGTGCAGAAAGCCTCCCCAGAAGTGGCTTGGAAGATGGAAGTGGATTCTGGTTTTTCTGACCCCCTCATTCAAGTGCATGATCCTGGTGGGTTGAGAACCTAACACACAAGGCTCTGCCGACTGAATGCCGAGCAGAGCAGAGATACTCCACAAGCCCCCTGCCTGTGCACCCAACTGGAGGTGATGACACACCCCTGGGGCCTCTGATTTTTTTCAGCATTTTTCTAGATTTTTCTCAAGCCCACACATTGCCTTTCATGCTCAGATTGTGGTTCTGGAGAACTTGGCAGCAGTCAGCTAAAAGCTAGATGAATACAGTGGAGTATTTCCCTCTAAAATAGCTGACAGGATGAAACAGAAATGAGAGTTCACTTCCTTGATCAAGGCTGAGCAGTTAGTTTGAGAAGCTTGAGTTCCGAGGTTTATTTCACTGGGGAGGAAATGGCACCCAGGAAGGCCCATCTGCAGACAAGAGAAGGAGTTGATTCAACTGTCCTTGATTTTTGAAAATCACACAGATCGTTAGGTGGGAAGATCAAATGTTTTCTGTAAAGAACTAACTTACCCTTCAGACATGAGGTTGACCACTCTTGGAGTGTTTGTGAGAGTGTCTTCCTTCCAGAAAGTGTAGATGCGCAGTTTGGACGGACCAAGTGGGGTGAGCCACACAGCCGTGTGTCAGCTATGTCCTGGGGGGCTGGGCACAAGGAACTCTCAACTACAAAGTGTTGGTGGATTCAATCTCTGCTGCCAAACAAGAGCCACCACCAAATAGGACCACACCTGCCCGGAATTAATTTCAGTTCCCTCCATGTGATGGGAGAGAAAGTGTGAGCTTAATCTGTATCATGTGCCTCGCAAAAGCTCCAGACAGACAACAGCCTGGAGTGAGAAATGTGGATTTTTTTCAGTTACTAATGTTTAAAGGGTAACATTTCCTTAGTTTCATAAAACAGAATGAAGGCTTTTTTTTTCGGGCCCTGCTTTAGAGGAAATCTGGACAGAGTTGCTTCTGTAGGCATTCGCTGCTGGTAGGAAAAAAGACAGCAGCATGTAGAAATACCTTTCCATTTAGAGACAGTCCAGTATCACATACACAGGCAACCTGCTTATGGGGAGACATGAAAAGCCTCAGTATAAGGGGGTGCATTTTCTGAGGGTTCAAGGTCTTCATCAAAAGACGTCCACAAGCCCAGAAAGCTAAGAAAGTGCCCGCCCCCTTCCAGCAACGTGAATCCAAGTGTAAAAGACGGAACTGCCAACAGCCAACAAAATAAGCAGGAGAAATGATCAGTGGATCTTAACTGACTGAAATGGGAGAGGACTTTGTAAGCACAGAAGGGGGGAGGGGGAAGTGCACCAAAGGTGAATAAATTTAATATTCAAAGCTGGGATTCCTTTTATACCAAAACAACGGCATCAATAAAATCAAAAGACAAATTAGGGGAAGGTTTGTAAGAAATTACTGGGAAATTCTTAACCTATTAAGAAAAGGAACTCTAACAAATCAGGAAGAAGAACTGTCTCTCTCAAAAAGAAAAACACAGGGAAAGGATGGGAACAGACAACTCACAGAACAGATACAGTTCATAGTAGCTGTGATGGAACCAGCTGGAACTGGCTCACGTCAGCTGATCCTCTACTTCTTAGTCAGTGACGTCACCTTAATAACTTGAAATTGATCATGGTGGAGTTTTTAACTGCAGAGAAATCACCTACAGATCATAGCTTTTTTTTTTTTTTTTTTGGAACAGCCAATTTACCAGCATACCATTTATTAATAGATATCCAAAAAGCAGTTCAGGTGTACCAGCAATCAAAGAAATACAAACTGAAATGAGGTCTGGATGAGAGGGAATAAGTACATTTCCCCTTATTCCTCTCACAAAGTATAAGAAAGTCTGGAGAAAGTTCATAAAGCAAGTGACAAGACTCTGAAAGGTGGAGAAAAGTGAATGGACTGGCTTGGGACCTCAGAACTCAAGAACCAACCTAGTAGTAAGCCCTGATTCTTTGTTTTCACCTTCTTTGTATCTTAGCCTAGGCTTTGGAGTGGCCCCCATCTGGAAATACCAATAGCCCCAGACCAAAAAAAAAAAAAAGGGCCCAAGGAAAGCCCAGGAAGAGAAGCACTTTGACCATATCCGCCCTTACTCTACTTCCACATGAAAACAAAGGAAAACAGCCATGCCCTTACCTCTCCACTGGGTACCACATGCTCCTCCCTGATGACAGGCCCCCATCTCTTCCCTGGGATGGAAACTGCAGGTGGAGCTTTTCAATGGATTTCTCATCAACATAAAGACCAGAAGGAAGTGGGGCAACATTTTTCAAATGTCGAAAGAAGAAAACAGTCAACCCAGAATTCTATTTCCATTGAAAATATCCTTCAGGAATAAATGTGAAACAGACATTTTCAGATGAAGGAAAACTAAGAGAAGTTGTTACCAGCAGACCTGCTTTAATCGAACACCTAAAGGAAGTTCTTCAGACAGAAAGGAAATGATAACAGAAAGTAACCTGGAACATGAGAAGTGAAGAAAGAACAGAAAGGGTGAATATACGAGTCGATGTAGCAGACCTTCTTTTTAAGTTTAAAAAATTATGCTTGATGGTTGAAAGCAAAAATGGCAACACCTGAAGTGGTTCTCACTATATAAAGGTAACACTTAAGACATCCATGTCATAGAGGGAGAGGGATAAAGGGACCTAACAGGTGCTAAAGTTTTTACATTCCACTTGAAGGAATAAAATATTGATACTACTAGACTGTGATAAATCATGTACATATAGTGTCATGTTTAGAGCAGCAGTTTTCCATCAGGGGTGATTCTGTGTCCTAGGGGACATGCGGCAATGTTTACAGACACGATTACACATACTATTGCCATCTGCGGTTGGCAGCAACCAAGATGCTGTTGAACATCCCATGACACACAGGACAGTCCTATATAACAAAGAGCCATGCAGCCCAAAACGTGAGCAATTCTGAGGCTGAGAGACCCTGCTCCAGAGCAGCTACTCACAAAAGTACACTCAGCCGTACCTCAAAAACACTGTAGATGAATCAATATGGCATACTGAAAAATGTTCAAAAACCTGCAGGAAGTCAGCAAAGAGGAGCATAATAAAACAAAACCCAGAAGGAACAAACAATGTGAAAAAGGTGGACTTAAATTCTAACATATCAATAATTCCATTAAAAGTAAATGGTCTATACACACTTATTAAAAGACAGTGACTGACAGAATGGATAAAGAAATACAAGACCCAATTATATGCTGTTTCTGAGAAACTCATTTCAAGTAAAACGACATATGAAAGTTAAAAGGAAAAAGACATACCTTGCAAACACCAATCAAAAGAAAACTGAGATGTATTAATATGAGATTAAGTAGATTTTAGAACAAAGTCACCAGAGCTAAAGAAGGACATTACAGAATGAGAAGAGAGTCAATTCACCAATCAGACACAATAATCCTAAATTTTTTGGTACCACAAACGTGGAGCTTCAAAACGTGAAATAAAAACTGATGGACGAAAAGCAACATATTTATAGTTGGAAACTTCAACATCCCTTTCAGAAATTCACAGAACTACTTGATGCAAAAAGGTATTTTATGTATCAAATGGACAAAGCTTTGAAATGTTAGTACTAATTCTAGCAAAGTCATGGAGAGACAGATGTCTATGATAGTGGAATGTACGTGCATATCAGTCCTGAAAAAAATGTTTAATTTATATATTGAGGCTTAAAACAGTTTTATCATTTTTCAACCCCCTATGTTTACTTTCAGGAATCTTTCCAAGGAAATAATTAAAGTGGTCCAAAATTTATCTGTCTAGACCTTCATAGGAGAGGTATTTATAATACAAAAATCAGAGACATTCAAACTTGCCTACTAATTGAATTGGTAAGTACTTCAGAAAGTATTCTGTAGACACATGCAGTGCTATCAATGGAATAACTTCTTTTTTCTTTTTTCTTTTTTTTGCTTTTTAGGGCCACACCCACGGCATATGGAAGTTCCCAGGCTTAGGGTCAAATCAGACCTGCAGCTGCCAGCTTATGTGACAGCCACAGCAATGCAGGATCGAAGCTGCGTCTGCAACCTACACCACAGCTCTCGGCAACCCCAGATCCTTAACCCACTGAGCGAGGGCAGGGACTGAACCTGTGTCCTCATGGATACTACTCGGGTTTTCTACTGCTGAACCATGACGGAAACTCCAATAAAATAACATTTTTAACACTTTTTAAGGCCATGGTAAATGAAAATGATGTGAGGGCGAAGAAAAAAAAATGGTGTATATAAAGCAATGTACGTCTAGAGTAATCTAAACTACGTTCGAATAGACACTTAATTAGAAATACACGAAAATTAATAGAAGGAAATATAACAATGATAGAAATGAAAAATTACCAGGGATCTCTTCATGCTTTTCATCTGGTGGCTTTTACGTGTTTCTCCACCTCAAGTTTCGGATTGCGAATGGATGTCCCATTCCTGGGCATGCCAGAAAAGGTGACTTCCGAAAGCAGTAGAAACATGAGATCACACACACCAAGTATTTTATACACTCTTGCTTCGGGTAAGGAGAGACTAAATCAGTGGTAAAATTTTTGTGAAAATTTTGTAAAAGATTTTTGGAAGTGAAAGGTGGTGAGAAAGCATGCCCGTTATTATTCCCAAAGTGAGCATCTCTGTTTTCTGGCCCTGGCCTAATCATTCCCCGGCCATGCTCAAAATAGTGTCATGCTTTAGATGACAAGGTGAACCGGCCCCCTCATTATTCCGAATATAAAATATAAACATATTCCTGGGAGTTCCCATTGTGGCTCAGCGGAAATGAACCCGACTAGGATCCGTGAGGATGAGGGTTTGATCCCTGGCCCTGCTCAGTGGATGAAGGATCTGGCATTACCCTGAGTGGGTGCAGGTCACAGACGTGGCTCAGATCTGGTGTTGCTGTGGCTGCAGTGCAGGCTGGCAGCTATAGCTCTGATTTGACCCCTAGCCGGGGAGCCTCCTAGGAATTGCAAAAATGTATTGTGCCAGCACTGCACACCGAACCCAGTACTAAACGCTTTGCATGGATTATCTCATTTAACCATTGGAGCAGCTGAATTATCCCCCTTCTAGAAAGGTGCTGAGCACCTAAGCACCTCGTCCAAGTTCAGACATCGGCGAGCAGCAGAATCTGGATCCGAAGGACGCCACCAGAGTGACAGCTGAAGGCCTACCTGGGCCTGTCTGAGGGTGGGGTTGGCTGGCAGGGGCCTGGCAGGGACGCAGGGCACCCGAGGAGCCTGGTGGAGGGGCGGGAGCACTCGCTGAGGAGAGCTGGGCCGAGGGACGCCAAGGGTTTGCAGGGGCCTGCTGATGTCCACGTGCTGACACTGCGGCAATCTCCTGGGGCTGTCCTGTGGGGTCAGAGCAAAGAGCCGTGATGCAAAGCGCTGTGCCGGGTCCCAGGGCTGCCTCATCTGCTGTAGCTGCGGGGCAGGCCGGGCGGGGTCGGGGAAAGAAAAGGGGTGACAGGCGAGGGAACCTGTTACTACTGAGGTACACTTCGCATTTCTAACAGCAGCAGCCTCCCTGCCCCCCAATCCGGAACATGGGATCAGTTTCTATTTGAATTTTTAAAAACGGGTTTAATTCCTCAGGGAGCACCCGCATGCGTGAAGACACAGACGGGATCTTAGGGAAAGGACAAAGGACTCGTGCAAATGAGACGTGGTTCAAGGCAGACGAGGCTCCGTGAGAACAGAGGCAACCCCCTGGGGGAGGGGCGCCTGGGGGAGGGGCATCAGGGCTTGGGGTGGGGCTGAGGACGGGGCACGGTATTTTACCTATTTTTTTTTGTCTTTTGTCTTTTTAGGGCCGCACCTGCGGCATACGGAAGTTCCTAGGCCAGGGGTGGAGTAGGAGCTACAGCCGCCCGCCTACACCACAGCCACAGCAACGCTGGGATCAGAGTCGAGTCTGTGACCTACACCACAGCTCACGGCAACACCGGATCCTTAGCCCACTGGGAGAGGTCAGGGGTTGAACCCGCAACCTCATGGTTCCTAGTTGGATTCATTTCCCCTGTGCCACAATGGGAACTCACTCTCTTTCTTTCTTTCTTTCTTTCTTTCTCTCTCTCTTTCTTTCTCTCTCTCTTTCTTTTCTTTCTTTCTTTTTTTTGCTTATTTTGTCTTCCTTTTAGGGACAGATGAGAACGGATGCAGCATGGGCCTCCTGCCTCGTGTCCTCTGCCCCTCCCTCCCTTCCGCTCTCTTTTCTTCCTCTCTGCAGACAGCTTTATTGAGGTCTCGCCACTAACTGCATGTACGTTTTGACACAGGTTCGTGCCCATGAAACCATCATGATAAACAAGATATAACAATCCATCACCCCATCACGCTCCCCGCCCCACTTCTCTTTCCCCAGCAACTACTGATCTGATTTCTGCCACTGTAAATTGGTTTGCCTTTTCTAGAATTTCATATAAATAAAAGCATCTTTTTTTGTCTGGCTTCTTTCACTCGGCCTAATTACTTGGAGATTTAGCAGAGATATTGTGTGTACCAACGATTCATTTTTTTCTTGTTCTGAGCAGCATTTCACGGGGTAACTATACCAGAGCTTGTTTATCCCTTTACCTGCTGAGCTGTACGTACTTGGGTCATTTCTAGTGTGTGGCTCTTCCTAATAAAGCTGCATTTTTTTGGATCTCACAAATGAAGCTGTTTTTTTCCTACCGTCCCTCTATCGGGGGTGAGGTGTGGTCACGCTTATCAGGAATGGCTGCCTCCTCTTTGGAACCTAACCTGCTATACTTTTTGGACCAAGGGAGATAAAATAGGTTGTTTTGTTTTTGTTGTTATTAGTTTGAGTGTTTTTTGCTCACGGAATACCTGATAATGATTTTCAAAATCATGTGGCATTTCATTGACACCAACCCCGTTCAACTGCTACAACCTGGACTCTTTGCTGAATGAGTCCCACATGCAAGAATTCTTAGAGATACATCAGAACACTGGGTGGGGGCAGCGAAACATGAGCGTGAACCCCAGGCAGAATTCGCCAGGTAGTAGCAGAGTTAAGAGGCAGGAGGGAGCCAGCATGCACTTGGGTTTAAGGATGCAGCGCTTTGAAACCCCAGGTTGGACAGAGCTCCCAGAGCCCAGGGAGCAGAATGGGACAACCCACCCATGGGTGCAGTGTAACTCTCAGGAATGCCCTGGGAGGAACCGTGGGCCACAGGAGCCCTCCCCAACCCAGCTGGTGGCATTTTCAAATCACAGAAGGAGTCCGTCCAGCACCAGGAAGCTGCTGGGGTGGCAGATCCGGTGGTTCTGCCAGGCACCTGGCCGTGTGGGTGACTGAAGGGTCATCACTATGCGTTGCACAGCACATCCCATGGGGGATGTTGCCTCAGTGGAACCTGGGGGAGCTTCCCCCGGCACTGCGAGCCTCTCAGGAAGCCTGCAGTGTCCTGGGTGCTGAACCAGTGTTGCACAGGAAGGATCTCGGCTCTATTCCTGCTCAAGCTCTTTCTGAAAACCCGCCATCACGCACAAACTCACTTGCGTTTGTTTACAACTCACCCTGGGTGTGCTGGAAGGTGGCGGCTTCCTCATCAGGCCTTTGCTGAGGTGGGTGAGGTGAGCCTGAGCAGGACGGGAGCCACTGGCTGGCCGGGAAGGGCGCACACACCTGAAATGCAATTCCAGATGAGCTAACCAGGGGCGTTGTCCCCACTGCCTGACTTTTTTTTTTTTTTTTTTTTTTTAGCCTTTTAGGGCCACGCTTGTGGCATATGGAAGTTCCCAGGCTAGGGGTCAAATTGGAGCTGCAGCTGCCAGCCTATACCCCAGCCACAGCCACGCCAGATCCGAGCTGCATCTGTGACCTACAACACAGCCTGTGGCAATCCTGGATCCTT
Source organism: Phacochoerus africanus (assembly GCF_016906955.1). Lineage (NCBI taxonomy): Eukaryota > Metazoa > Chordata > Mammalia > Artiodactyla > Suidae > Phacochoerus > Phacochoerus africanus. Next base: position 135,676,875 of record NC_062558.1, read on the forward strand.
TAACCCATGGAGTAGGGCCAGGGATTGAACCCGCATCCTCCTGGATACTAGTTGTGTTCCTGACCCACTGAGCCACAACGGGAACTCCTGCTTGACATTTTCTATTTTCTTCACAGTGGTGCTCAAAACACAACATATTTAATATTTGTTTGTTTCTTTAGGGCTGCACCTGCGGCATATGGAAGTTCCCAGGCTAGGGGTCAAATCAGAGCTGCAGCTGCCAGCCTACGGCACAGCCACAGCCACCCCGGATCCTTAACCCACGGAGCAAGGCCAGGGACTGAACGCACATCCTCATGAATACTAGTTGGGTTCTTAACCACTGAGCCACAGTGGGAACTCCCACAACTTACTTCCTTTAACTTGGTGTGGTAAGTATGCAAAAAAAAAAAAAAATCTATCTAGTACTCTTACAGCATTAAAAAAAAAAAAAAGTTCTTTTCCCCAAATACGCTATTCTGTTAAGTTACTTCTTGCAATCCATAGACACGCAGCTTTGTAACACGTGGGAGCAATGATGTCTTCGAATACCTTTGGATCGGAATCCACCATATTTGATAAAAATACTGTAATAGTCCATGTCTTGCAGAAATCACCAATGCAAGCATAAGGAAAGCACATCAGTGGAATTCATCAACACCCTAAGTAGCAAGTCGTTTGCAGGGAAAGTAAAGTGGGCAGCTGATGTGGTAGAAGTTTTAAAAACTGAAGCCACAGGAACGCTGACCTTTTCTTTGCGAAGGAAACAAAGGGAGGAGCAGTGGGTTGTACGTTCTTTCGAACGCCATTTCTTGAGAAGAGGACCCCAACCCAGTGTACCTGAGCTTTTCAAGGGTGCTTTTCTTATCTGTAAACAGCAGCTGTATCAGTGTCTTCCTTTTGAGATAAACGACAAATCCAGCAGCAAGAAGACACAGGATGGTCACCAGGATTCCTATAGTTAAACCTTGGTTATCTGAAACAAAGCACATTTGACTCAGGGAAGGAGGCAGTGACAGGGAAACACGGGAAGTGCCATGTTGTGACATTTACGGCCAAATGAACTTTGAAGGAAGGGACAGAAATCGAGTAGATCTCTGAGTGGTGGCGTGGCAAGTGAGTCTTACTGCAAAGGTCCTGTCTGAGGAGCAGTAACTTTGCCATCATTCACTGACGGCTCTGGAGCTTGCAGGAACATATGTGGCAGGTGGGACCACAGCCCTGGCCACACAGGGCCCCCGCCCCCAGGTGTGACAACAGCAGGGGAAGAAGGTAACCAGGAGCCATCACTACAGTCCCACCGGAACCACAGTGGTCTCCAGCGCCCATCAAAAATACACCGCCACAGGCTCCCTCCCGCTCTCCTTCTTTGGGATTGGAGTCTGTTTTATTTATTTTTTTGTATTTATTTATTTAGACCAAGACATCACTTCCAGATGTCATCACATTAGAAGGCGGAAAAAGAGAAAAACTCAGCTTAACTGAAATATCCTCAGGTTTGGTTTCATTATGTTAGAGAGACTTAAAACACTGCCTTTGGGGCTGACCCCTTTCTCTGGGAGGATGCTGTTTATTTTCTCTGAGGAAACAGCCCCTTTTCTGTGATTTGATCCCATTTTGTTTAATACAGAGAACCTAAGATCTTCAAGGGCGTGGAAAGGAAGGGACAATCCACTGCTCGCCTTCTTTCCCCTCTCCCTTCTTTTCTCCTTTTTCGGGCCACACCCGCAGCATATGGACGTTCCCAGGCTAGGAGCTGCATGGGAGCTGCAGCGGAGGCCTCCGCCACAGCCTCAGCAATGCAGGATTGGAGTTGCAGCCATGACCTATGCCGCAGCTTGTGACAATGCTAGATCCTTAACTCACTGAGTGAGGCCAAGGATCGAACCTGGATCCCCATGGACACGAAGTCAGGTTCTTGACCTGCTGAGCCAGAACAGAGCTCCCATTGCCTTGGTTTCTGACCACAGCATGGTCAAGGGCATCTGAGGAGGCCTGGAAGGGCCAGGATTTGGAGGAGCTGTATTTACTGTTTCAGGAGGGAGGTGAACCCATTGTGAGTACGGATCTCAGTGCATCTGTTTCCCACCAGCAGCCATCGGTGTGCGGTCACAGGGTGGGCGCCCAGTAGTCCTTGCAGGCTGCTGGGGATGGCTGTGGAGGCGGCTCCTGTGGCCCAGCCCCGCTCTGATCAGGACCTCAGTGGCTGCGAACCAGGGCAGCAGGGCTCTGTCTTACAGGGAGAGGGATGTCTTCACACCCTCTCTGCTTCTGGACTTTGTCCCCAGCTGACCTGTCCTGACAGGCGCGTGTCTTCATCTAAGGAAGGCAATCACATATGACCATCTTGATTCACCTGCTACTGGAAAAGCAGCTTTTGGTTTCCCAGCCAAAATGTCATTCTTTTGAGACTGTGAGCTGGCCTTGAAAAAGTAAGCAGCAAGAATCTGGAACCACAGTTTTTAGCTCCTGAAAACCAAATTTCTAAGTCTTAAGCTGATCGGTTATCAGTCAAACACTGACTGGGCCCCACATTGAGCTCACTGCCCCTCTACCAACCCCTCCAGGCTTCCTGTCTCCATGAGACCCAGGCAGTGCTGCGGTTCCAGGCCCTCAACCCCACGTCCAGTGCAGGTGCTGGGTCCCGTGGGGCCTGCCTCCTGCAGCCCCCCCTGCTGGCCCACCTCCTGGAGTTCCTCTGTCACTCCTGCCCATCACAGCTTCTCCTGGGTGCTGTGCCTTAAGTCGCCCAGGACCTGGAAGGGCAGCTGGCGCCTAGCAGATGCTGAAGGACTTGCTTCATGAACTTCTAAGCCACAGTCAGCAGGCGAGCGATGGGCTGGGGACGGTGAGGCCAGGGTGAGGCTCTGTTCCGAACAGCCGTCACCACCTTCTCAGGGCCCCCCTTTCTGTAGGTGTTTTTGGGGGAAGTGTTTAAACATACTTTCTTTTATGAAATGATGGCAGTGGTGGATGAGTTCGGCTCTTTGCTTGCTTTTTTTTTTTTTTTGTCTCTGTATTTTCTAGGGCCACACCCGCGGCATATGGAGGTTCCCAGGCTAGGGGTCTGATCAGAGTTATAGCTGCTGGCCTACACCACAGCCACAGCAACTCGGGATCCGAGCTGTGTCTGCGACCTACACCACAGCTCATGGCAACGCCAGATCCTCAACCCACTGAGTGAGGCCAGGGATCAAACCCGAAACCTCATGGTTCCTAGTCGGATTCATTAACACTGAGCCACGACGGGAACTCCTGTTTTCATTTTTTAAATATTCTCACTTGGTACAACAAAGAGCTGGTGACTCCATGGCTTCCCCAGCGTTTTGGAAACCCCCAAACCTGACCACACTGATGCTCTGGGTCCACACACCAAAGAGGACCCAGAGCACAGGGCCTGTGTCTCGCCATCCCCTCCAGGTCCCTGGATGCGTGCAGATGGAGTAGGCGGCAGGGTCCCCAGTGCAGTCAAGCCCACAATCCTGCTATTTGTGGACAAAGAACTTTTTTTTTTTTTTGGCTGTGCCCACAGCACGTGGAAGTTGCCAGGCCAGGGACTGAACTTTAGCCACAGCAGGGACCAGAGCCACAGTTGTGACAATGCTGAATCTTTAACTGCTAGGCCACCAGGGAACTCGCTACAAACTCTTTTGCTCCCCCTATAAACTCTTATGGCCAAACAGAAAATTAACTACGTTGCAACAAGAGTCCAGCCGTCAAGGTGGGGACGGCAGCGAGGAAGGAGGTGTGAAGCCAGACCCTGCGATGCACGAAGAGTGAGACCGGGCAGCCCGTCCCCACTTGCTGCGGGGCCAGGGCAGGGGTCCAAGCCCGGGGGAGAGGGAGCCAGGGCGCTCACAGGTGCCGTGCTGAGACACACCCATCTTTAGGCATCTTCAGGCAGAAGGAAGACCAGGAGCTTCCTTCCCTTCCTCACGACACCGTTTCTCCAGATGTGCCTGCTTGGAGGGTCTCTCCCTCCTGGCCCTGCCCTCTGCCTGGCCCTGCAGAGCAGTGGTGTCTGTTGTCATGGAAATAGTGGCTAAGCCACAGACTCCACCCCACCAGTCACAGCAGGACTCAGGACGCATGCTGTCCTCTGCATGGGGCGGGGGGGGGGGGGGGGCGCTCAGGTGGCTGCACAGTGTGCTTGGGAAAATTCCTGCCTGACCCCCGGCTCCCTGGCTGGCTCGCCGTGGGCAACCCGCACCATTGGCCATGCTTCTGCCTCGAAAGGGGGCATCACTCAGCCTGTGCCTTAACTGTCCCATAAGAGCTCAGAGAGGATGAACCTGCATCAGGAGATCATTTGTCACCTAGGAGCCCACCTGTCACCTAGAAGACCACTTGTCCCAGCCCGGCCACTGCTCTCAGGAGCTTCGGCATGGGTATCCCTGTGCCTCAGTCCTAGCCGTGTGACTTCACGAAAGCTACTCAACTTCCCTGAGCCTCGGGTCTTTCATATGTAAAGAAAGAAGAATTACGTGGACTTTGGCAAGGATTTGATGAGCTCATGTGTATAAGGCGTGACGCCTGCATGGAGCAGCGGCTTGGCAAAGAGAATCCGCTGCGGTGACAGCTGTGGTTGCTGCTGGGACAGGTCCCGTTATGAAGAGGAGGGTGCCTTCCTAGAAGGGGCTCTAGACTGTATGCCTCTTGGCTCCAGTATACCCAGTGGCTGACCTTGACAAAGTCCTTTGATCTGACAATGAAGTTCATGCCCACTTGGCAGCTGGTGGTGGAGTGACCTTGGCTAAGAAAATGTCATAGGCTTAAGGCTGGCAGACTCAGCCTCTGAGCAATGCAGAGTGAGGGGTCTCTGTAAAGTTCAGGTAAGGATGAGAGAAGGTCTGGAAACAGGCCTCAGGCTGGGTGTCAGGTCTATCTGGGGTCCCCACTGGGTTTCTGGCTGTGCCCCCACCTGACAGCTGGTGAGCCCTCCATCTTGCTTGGAAGGATCACCCCCACCCCACCCTGGCTTCCCACTCCCACCAGGGGCCTGGCCCACCCCCTGGATGCGCCGTCCCACTAACCTGCCTGCCGGACGGGGCCGCTGTCTGTGCTTCCTCCAAAGCCGAACTTGTCACAGAAGGGAGGTGCCCAGTGGGCCTCGCAGTGGCAGTTCTTCCTGTTGTTACATACCTTTTAAAAGGGCAGCGGGGGCGGGGGAGGGAGAGCAGGAGGGAAACAGAGTCAGGACACACCTCCACCCTGGGCAGCACTCTCTGAGTCCTAAGTCCATGGCGAAGCAAAGGCCCTGTGGTCAGGACTCCCCCCATCACACCAACAGAGCCAGACTCAGTACTTGCTGATGGAAGGTAAACCAAACCCAGCACCACAGAGTGAGCCCAGGGTCCAGGCTGCTCATGTAACGCCAACCAGCTGTGTAATAGCAGCAGCTGGTGAGAGAAGGCTGGAGATTAGGGCGGCCTCCCTCCCTCCCTCCCTCCCCTTTCTGGTCCATGTCCATGTCCCTCTCCAAAAGAGCTGCAGTTGTGACCTACACCACAAGTATGCCAATGCTGGATCTTTAACTCACTGTGCTAGGTAGGGGATTGAACCTGCGCCCCAGCGCTCTGGAGAGCCTGCTGATCCCATTGCACCACAGCAGGACCTCCTTCATGTCCCTCTTTTGAAATCCAGGAAGGCCTCCCTATCTGGCCATAAGGAGAAGCCCTCGCAGTGGGGAGGGGGGCCCTGCTTCAGAGGTGTGGCATTCGAGCACAAGGGCATCACAGGAGGTTTGGGAAGCTGGGTGACTTGGGGCTCCATGGTGGCCTAGAGCCAGGCTTCCTGTTCTCGCTGCCCAACAGGTACCGCTTCTTCTAAGCCTGCTCTGCCACCTACTGCCTGACACCCACCCCTTCCTGCAGAGACCCAGGGGGCCGTTCCCCCCTCCCACTCCTGCACAGTGGGCACAGCTAACGGTGAAAGAAGAGGACGGCTCAGGTCTGATGGAAAAGGGGTGCCCAGGAAAGCGGGAGGGGGCTTTGCTCCCAGAGGGCCATGAGACCCCATGGAGGGGCCGGCTCCAGCTCACAGGGTTACGAAGGTGACTGGTGGCTGCCACCCCAACCTGTGATGACAGCTCTCCCTCTGATTAGCATGCACTGTCCCATGTGCAGTTCACAGGACTGCTGCAGGCCCCACGTGGGGGCATGGGAACCCGAGGGCTTTCTCTGTGTGACAACGGGGCTGAATGCCTTAGGAACGCTGGGTAAAGGCAAGTTACTAAGAACCACTGACAAAGGCGGAGTGGACAGGACAGGTGACCAGGCAAACCGGCACACGACAGGAAGGATTCTGCACCCAGGCAGCTCGTGTCTCAGTTTCCCTTCTGCCTAAACAAACCGTGTCGTAGATGATGGATGCACTTTGGGTGGTTTATGTAAGGAATCAGGGCTGGGCTACTGTCAGCACATCCACCCCACAGGCATCAGCCACACATCAAAGTATTGCTGGATGGGGAGTTCCCTCTGTGGCTCAGCAGGTTAAGAACCTGACATAGTGTCCCTGAGAATGTGGCTTTGCTCCCTGGCCTCACTCAGTGGGTTAAGCATCTGGTGTTGCCATGGTGTAGGTCAAGGATGCCGCTTGTATCTGGTGTTGGCTGTGATGTAGCCGGCAGGTGCAGCTCTGATTGGATCTCTAGCCTGGGAACTTCCATATGCCGCGGGAGCGGCTGTGAAAAAAAAAATACTGCTGGATAGGGACGGATATGCACTTTACGTCTTAAGGCATGATTAAGGTTTGGGGCATGTGTCTCCATCGTGACGTTTCCCTGCTTTCACTGACTCTGCTTCACCTGTGCCCCAAATCCTTCAAACAAGAAGGCCAACAAATCAGGAAGCCTGTGATACGGGAGAAAGTGTGTTTCTATGAAGCAAAAACCAAACAGAATTTATGCCGGGGTCACACAGCCTGTGCCAAGTCTGAGCGTCTTGCCTGTTTCCTCAGCAATGCTGCCGCAGACCTACCAGCCCCTAGGACTCGGGCCCTGTCCCGCCCACGCTGGTCTGCATGGTCCCTGCTGCAGATCACAGGCAAGTGCCCTTTTTGCAGCTTGTGGCAGAGGTCACAGCCCTACTGCCCCCCTGGAGGCGCTGCTGGTGAGCCTGGCCTCACTGGGGAAGGACTGAGTAAGCAGTTACTGGTGACCAAGTCATGGCAGCCGCTCTGCCTACCCAGAAAAGATGGGCCATTCCTGTCCAACACATGGACGGGATGCCAGGGATGCTGGGCTGCGAGGAGCCCAGGCTCCTTGACCCAGCATTGCCACTAACTGGTCATGCAGTCTTGTCCCCTCCCCCCACTTGGACCTGGGCTTCGTCAGCAAATAATTAGGCTGCACGAGGTCATTTCTTCCAGAAAGAAATCTATGATCCAATAAAGACACAAAAAGATTCCATTCTTATATTGACAGTCGGCTACGCACACCGTCAACAAACCCATCCGAGGTGACACTGCCGTCCTTTCTGCTTAGAGCACAGCAGTAATTTTATGAAAACCTCCATAATTCTCTGTTAGCATCATTGGCGACCGCCTGCAAGTTTCAAAAATAGAATCTGGAGCACAATGTCTGCAGAAAAGGTTTCAGAAAAATGAACCACTGGCATAGCTAATCAAGATTAATATGATTCTATTGGAAATAATTAAGCCCGTCAGGAAAAATAAATTAGGTTTTAAACAATTAGAATCCCCATTCCCCCGCCCTTCCCCCCAATTCTCTGAAAGAAAATAGCAGCTTTCTTTAGTTGAAGCCCATTGTATGTGGTTTTAAGAACACGTGGCTAGTGTGTTCTGTCTTCTTTGTTTCAATTCCTTTTTGGAAATATCTCAGTTCAGACACATACTGAATCTTGGTTGTCAGAGGGAACGTTCTGTTTGAAATGTTAATGAGAACCTCTTCATGAAGAAAGAGGTATTAAAATTACTTTGAAGATGACAAGGTTTTTTTTTTTTTTTTAAAAACCATATGGTTAATTTAAAAGATAATTACTGCTCCATCTGATTTTCTTTGTTAAATAAAAATCCCACTTCTTATACCATGGAAAGGTCAAAGAAGGCGAACGCCTTCCGAAGAAAACGTTGAAGAGACACCGACTGCGATATTTTCACCAAGTGATGGGCTGCCAAGGACCGTTTGGGCGAGGCACCTGGTAGGGGCTGGCTCTACCAAGGCCGTTCGCCTGCTTACCCCTCTGCCGTGGCACCGCATCGAACACTCGTCAACTCCAAAGACACTGACATTCTGACAGCGACGGTTGAGGCAGATCTGGGGGCGGGAGGAAACAGCAAATATCTTAGCAGGTCTAACACCGCGAGCACACGCATCTACCTGTGCATTTAAGAGGAGAACGTGGGAGGCGGCTGGGGCACGGCCGGTTACGAATCTGCCTGCGGTGGCTCAGGTGGCTGCGGAGGTGTGGGTTCGATCCCCGGCCTGGCGCCGTGAGGTAAGGATCCAGTGTGGCCGCAGCTGTGGTGTTGGTCACAGCCCCAGCCTGGATTCCATCCCTGGCCTGGGAACTTCCATATGCTGCGGGTGTGGCTGAGAAAGAAGAGAAATCAAAGGAAAGCTCAGGGACGACCATCTTCGCGGAGGCCGTGTGGGCGTGGCCTAATGATGCACTCTTCCTTGGACCCGGATGTGGATTCCGCCAGCTGCCTTCAAACCCAGCCCAGGTCCGGGCTCAGATCCCTGCGGACACTCTGGGCGTCTATCTTCACAGCACGGCACATGGTGTCAGTCGGTTCTGAACTTATGGCAACTGATGTTCTGACATCAGTTCTTTAGAGCTTGCAATGAAATCAACATAGTGCAGTATTTCTCCCCACCCCCACCCCCACCCCCACCCCGGCTCATTAAAAGATCCAGGAGAGAACAAAATGGACCAGCCCTTCTCCTGGGCCTATACAGACACAAAGACTCCAAGAATCCAGGGTCCGAGAATCGTGTAAGGGAGATGTAAATTATGGGAACCTTTCCAAAATGCTGACAAGTATTATCACGGATGACACAAACCATCCACAAAAATGCTCAGCCGAGGAAAACAGACTGTTCCTTGTATCAATCCAGCCTCTGCAGAGGTAGTAATTTGCTCACTGATACTGGGCTGGCTGAAAGAGTTTAGTCTCGTTTCAAAGGTGCATGACATACTCCAGATTCAAGGGATTAAGCCCTTTATCTCCCATAGAGATGTGACACGTGAGTCAAGGCAAAGGAAGAAAAGTCTAATTCGTAGATTACAGAGGCAGTGTTAATCAGGTAGGACCTTCCTACAGGACATTCACCATTTGACCCCAGCAGCTCGTCTAAGGCAAGATGAACGCCCTCTGAAAAAAGGGCTGGCGGGGATCTTGGCCAACGGGACTGTCCCATTCTAGCTGATGGAAGAAACCATCTGTGATTGCAGTGAATACAGGACCCCAGTTAGAATCACGGCATAGAGGTGCTGCCCGCCCCCAGCCTATGGACGAGGCTCAAGACGGCTCTCAAAGAACCCAGGTTCTGTAGGCAAGAGCGCAGAGCACATGCACTCTCGCACATGAAGGCAAGAGCGCACGGGTAAGTGGCGTCCTTGGGACTTCGGCGTTCAGATCCACCCAGCCTTGGCTGTTGAGACCACAGGCTGAGGGACGTCATTCCAATGTCAAGGCTTGAGTATGAGCTAATGCGTGTGGTTAAGGAGACACCCAGAATGTCTCACATGTTCCACGTATCACCTTAGTTCCTTTAGGATAAAGCGCTTGTGGCTCAGGGCAGGTGGGGGTGGGAGTGGCAGGAGCTGCCCTGGGAACTGTGCTTTAGGAGCTGAATCTGCAGCTCTCCTTTCTCCTCTGTGACCTCCGTGTGAGTGAGTGATTTCCTAGTCATTCTGAAAATGGGGTCTAAAAAAAGCATGGGGGGGGGTGTTGACTCATTTTCCTTCCTCCAGCATTTTATTAACTCGCTGTCATTCAGTCTGATGAGAAAGTCTGGTGGGAAAAATCGACATGGCAGAATGTAAACAATTTCAAGTTTTTCCTTTTTTTTTTTTTTCCCATTCTGGACTTTGTTTCTAATCCCCTAGATATCCCAGTTTGCCCTTCCCCCTGGTCTCCAGAAGAACCTTGTTTGGCTAAACCTTATCCTCTCGCTCCCTTCATGGGGTCTCTGAAACTACATCTTACTTCCCATTCTGTCCAGGTGAGAACAAGTCTCCTCTGGGCCAAAAACCAAGGCCACTTTTCCAAAAACAATACAGTATGCTGCTGCGCTTCCTTCCAAAGTAATTTCCTGGCTGGAAACCCTCATGACGCCCAGTGTAGAAATGACTTATTAACACTAAAGGGCTGAGAAAACACGCTTGATTTCCCCAACTCTCCATCTCCATGGTCAGATCGTGATCTAGGATTTATTGACTTCTTGCTTCTGGGTGCAAGGAACTGGATTCCCGAGGCAAAGTTCTGAGAAGTGGATTTAGGGAACCAACTCTGTAACTCGTTCCCAAACAGGACGCTTCTCTGTGGGCCTGCCTCCAGAAGGGAGCTTTGGGGTCTTACTTTTCCAACTGCACACTTTGTGCCGGCAAGCACAAGCCCTGGGTCCGGCATGTCATCGCCCAGATACACGTGTGTCCCACGGCACAGAATCCGACCTCCTTCCTGCAGTGGGATATTGGTCTCTATGGAAACAGCATTGGTACCAATGACTGGCCGGCTGGCACCTCCTTGACACTGGATTTTTCCACATTTAGCATCTCTGGAAAGGCAAGAACAGACAGTCCTCAAAGAGGGAAGGTTTGGGAGCTGCCCTAAGTGATGTGGCAAGTTCAAAGCCGCGGTGTGGTCGGCACGGAGACCTCCCCTACCTCATCTCGCACTTGGCAAAGGAACTCTTGGAGTCTTTGCCGCAGTTGCCGTAAGGGTCACCTGCAGAGTTGACTCTCTCGAAGCAGATCCCAGGGGCGGGTTTAGCACCTGAAACAGAAGCAAAGCCACACTGTCACCTCCTGCAAGTGTTTGGAAGAGTTCTCTTTAGGGGCTGGCAGGCTGAGGGGCGGCGCATTCCGGGTCCAGAGAGCTGCACCTGGCCTTGGTGGATGCCTGCTCCAAGCCAGCCTGGGGAGCCCGGCGGCCCCTCCCGGCTCAGTTCACAGCAGAGCACCCATCTGGTCACTCCCTCTCCGGTGGGCTGCTCTCAGGGCCCCGGCACATGTAGCCTCTCAGGAGCTGAGGCCAGGCTCTGGGACCAGACCTGACCCAACATAGGGCGAGGCGGCTGGCTGGCTGGGGGGAAGGGGGAGGAGGAGGCTGCTTCCTTTAACGAGAACTCCCACACGATGCTGGTGAGAGGGGGCAGGCTCCAAGGAATCAGGGTGACTAACGGGAGGAGGCGATGAGAGGGAAAGAGGGACTGAGAAAGAGCCACAGAGTGGGAGGGAGGGAGGAGGCGGGGGGGCATGGGCGACCCAGGGACTTTGCTCAGCATTTTCAGTCCCGCTGAGCCCCCATCAGAGCGGGCGCTGGCTTTGGTGAGTGCCCATGTCTGCAAGGCAGATGCTGCTCTCAGAGGCCATGGAGCCACATGCCAGGGGTCATTTTCCTCCCCCGGAAGCGAGGGACGTGGGAGCCAGAGAGCTCAGGAAATGGCCATTTTCAGGACATCTTCCAGCCAGAAAAGGAGAGAACATGTAACTGGGGTCTGTGCTGCCAAGGCTTTGGGGGACCATGGGTCCTACGCACAGTGACATCTGGTGAAGACCATGCAAGAAATTCAGGAAAAGGTTCCACGTTCTTCAGGATAAGCTGTGCCCTGTGCTGTGACCCGGGCCTGCCTTCCCTCCCACAGCGGCGTCCTGACTGGCGTTTCCCCTCACATCTGCCAGGATGCCCACCTCCCTGAGCCCAGCTCTGCGGGGGCTCCGTTCGCCTTCCAAGGTGACAATGTCAGGATGAGCCACGCTCCCCTCCTCCCAGGGGACAGAAGGTGTTCTTGTTACTAAAAAGTCTTGCTTCCACCCGATTTCTCATCAGACATGATCAGCATCTCATTAAAAAACAACAAAACAAAACAAAACAAAACAAAAAAAACACCTAACTGACAGACAGACAAATCAACCACCCAAGACCTTGGCAGCAGCTGAGAACAGTGATGGGTCTGGTTGTTAACCTCGGCACTAGGCCACTCCATCCTGGACCTTGCATTTTCCCACGCTCCGTTTTTTAAAGCCACTTTAGGAGAGGTCTCCCAACTGCTTCCTAAAAGCATGGCCCTAAACTGGACACAAGTCTCTGTCCTGGAAAAGGTGAGGTCTCTGGCTCAGCAGCGACTGTCCCCTTTATTGTGCCCAGAGGCACACGCCTGCTCCTGAGCGATTGCAGTATGGACACACCCAGCTTCTGCTCATCAGGGATCCTTTCTACTGCATTCTGCCCTCTCATTCCTTCTCATCCACCTACTGGAGCAGGGAGAGATGGGAGGGCTAAGTCTCAGTATCAAACCTGCACTTTGAACTTAATCCTGTCCCATGATACTTGGATCAAAGGTCCTGGGTCCCACTGCTCACAGTGGCCTGGAAAAACTGGTATCCAGAATTCCAACAACTCAGTGGTTGCGTGTTTGCACAGATCCTGTCTGGCTTTATTTCTCTTTCTTCCCTCCTTCCTTCCCTCCCCCCTCCCTCCCATCCATTCTTCTACCCTTCCTTTTGTCCTCCATCCACCATCCATCCATCTTCCATCCATCTTCCATCCATCTTCCATCCATCCATCCATCTTCCATCCATCTTCCATCCATCCATCCACCTTCCATCCATCCATCATCTTCCATCCATGCATCCTCCCGTCATGCTGCAGTTCGGTCACACACGTGGATTTATCTGGCACGGCCAGGCTCTAGGGGTACAATGGTGCCCAATGTGGACAAAACTTGTGCTTGCTTGAAAATCACAAGGAGGAACAGAATGCCTTCATCTGAAGCCCAGTGGTGGGCAGGGCCAGGAAGGAAAGCACAGAGTAAGAGGGTCCTGGGGGTCTGTGGTTTTAGGCAGGCTGGTCAAGGAAACCCTCTTAGAGGAAAAGCCTAGCTGAAACTTACCACCCTTGCCCTTACCAGGTAACTGTGGTCATCTGACGTCGACCATGGAGATGTAACAGCACAGCAAAGGGGAGGCTCGGTATACGAATAGCAGATAAAACCCCAAATTATGACAAGCAATCAAGCAAAGGAATACAAACAGTACCTAATGACAGGCAAGTGTGGTTTCGATGTTGTTGTTTTAGGGCCGCCCCTGCTGCACATGCAAGTTCCCAGGCCAGGGGGTCAAGTCTGCAGCTGCTGGCCTACATCACAGCTCGTGGCACTGCCAGATCTGTCACCCACTGAGTGAGGTCAGGGACTGAACCCACATCCTCATGGATACTAGTCGGGTTCTTAACCCACTGAGTCACAACAGGAACTCCCCAGGGAGGTCTTATTATCCCACTTTATGGGCCAGAAAACTAGCCCTTGGAGGTGAACTATATCACTTAAAGTCACCCAGCTGCTGAGGCCAGAGCCATCTGAGGGCGAAGTCCAGCCTGTTCCCTCCAGTGCTCCAGTGTTTATCAAGGTCCCATGCTTGTGGGGTCCCGCTCGGGCTGCAGGGCTGGAGAGCAGGCTGGCCCCTCTCTGCTGCCTAGCAGGGAAGACGGGCAGGTGTGCAGTCCCTGACTGGACCACAGGACGCCCCACAGGTGACAGGGAAAGAGCCATGACATTTGCTGCAGCCTGAGGGACACTAGATGCAGGTGAATAAGGGACACGGTGCTGTGGTCACCCACTGAAGGGCTGATGAAACGAGCCCTTCTCTCCCTATTTCAGAAGACCCGGTGAAGGACTACCTGAATGTTCCAGTGGCTGCCAAACCCCGGAACTGGGTAGGCAGAGTCCGTGCCAACCGGCCATTGGCCATGAGGCTATTCGGATGCTACAGAGATTCTGTCACTCTTACAATTATGAAGTTATTTCTCTTCTGGGAAGTGGAATCACTTAAAAAATATATATACCATGCTGCAATTCGAATGTGTTTATGGATAAATCTGTTTTCCTTAGAGGGAGCTATAAAGAGATATTTCTGAGCAGTTTCAGGCACATGAGCTAGAAAACAGCTCGGTGGGGTCGGGGAGGGATGGGCAGGAGGTTTGGGATGAAATGTAAGATTCGGTTGTGATGGTGGTTGTACAACTATAAATATAACAAAATTCAGCAAAAAGAAAAAAAAAAAGTGCCTGGATGTAGAGACCCTGGTAGGGAAGTTATTGTTTGAGATTCAAGGCCCGGCCTGGATCAGTGGGATGGAGCCATGAACCAGGAGAGACGTGAGGGATGAGGGGGGTGGTGGACTCTGGGATTTGATGGGAGGGACAGCTGCACTCGGGTTTCACTGTGTGGTAACTTAAGGAACCATGTCCCTCAACATTGCTTTCTTCTTTTTTTCTTTCTTTCTTTTTTCTTTTTTGCTTTTAAGGGTCACACCCACGGCATATGGAAGTTCCCAGGCTACAGGTCAAATCAGAGCTATAGCTGCCAGCCTACGCCACAGCCACAGCCACATGGGATCTGAGCTGCATCTGCGACCGACACCGCAGCTCACAGCAACACCGGATCCTTAACCCACTGAGCGAGGCCAGGGATTAAACCTGCAACCTCATGGATACCAGTTGGATTTGTTTCCGCTGAGCCACGATGGGAACTCCCAATTTTGCTTTATTCTTTCAGTGACTCAATGACCAAGCACTTCCTGAGTGCTTACTGTGTTCAAGACACTGTTTAGATGCTGAGATTGTTAAAAATAATAATAATAAAGAGTGAAACTTAGTCTCTGTTCTCAAAAAAAAAGAGAACAGCTCAAAGGCAGGACTGGGTGAGGGCTGGATGGGGTGCACAGAAGGGTAAGAAGAGGAGCGGGGGAAGGAGAGAAAGAGACTGGTTTCCATGGAGACTTAAAACCAAGAGGGAGCCGGATACATGAAGAAAGGGGCTGAAATGCAACAGGACGTCAAGCAAAGTCATACATACAATGGCGTTTAGACAGGTAGATAAGCATCCTGGAAGAGAAAACAAACGCTGTCTCACTGCCCAGGAATCCCAGCCCAGAACACACTGTGTCCTCCAGGCGTGCCTGGGATCTTAACACCCCACCTGCCAATGGGGCAGCCGCATGGCTCAGAAACCCAGGTGTGTGTGAGAGGCAATGGCTTGTCCCATCGCCAGAGGCGATGACGCAGCATTAGGGTTTCCTGTGCACGCCCGAATAGAGCGCCATCCCACATTTTTCTAAAGAGGAAACCCCATGGAAAAGTCGACGGCCAAACAGAATATCTGAATTTGAGTAGCATGGATGATCTCATCAAGGGTCTTAGGTCATCAATGAACTTAATGATGAGAAATACTAAAAAGCCACATGTTCACTAATTAAGAATGGCTGCTTTTTTTCATTCATCAATATCATAAAGCAATATAAGTCAGCATTTTAGATTTCTCTTTCGTCTCAAAGTTCATGGGCAACGGAAATTTGACAAAGGTGCCAGGAATATACAATCGGGAAAGGAGGATCTCTTCAAAAAAATCATGCTGGGGAGTTCCTGCTGTGGCTCAGCGGTAATGAACCTGACTAGTATCCATGAGGACTTGGGTTTGATCCCTGGTCTCACTCAGTGGGTTAAGGATCTGGTGTTGCTGTGAGCTGTGGTGTAGGTCACAGATGTGGCTCAGATCCTGCATTGCTGTGGCTGTGGTGTAGGCTGGCAGCTGTCGCTCTGATTCAACCCCTAGCCTGGGAACCTCCATATGGTCCCAGGTGTGGCCCTGAAAAGTTAAGAAAAAAAAAAATCATGCTGGAAGAAATGGATATCCACATGCGAAAGAATGAAATCGGACTCTTACCTTACACCGCACACAAAAGTTACCTCAAAACGGAGTAATGACTGCAATGGAGGGGGAGCCCTGAAACTGTGAAACTCTAAGAAGAATACGTGGGGAAGAAAGCTTGGTGACGTCGCCTTTGAGAGTGAGTTCTTGGATAAGACAACAAAAAGCACAGGCAGCAAAGGCATATGGGCTCAAGGGGGACGATACCACACGAAAAAGCTTCTGCACAGCAAAGGCAAAAACACTGACAGAATGAAAGGCAACCAGGAGGAAATATGTGCAAACCGTGTATGTGACTAAGAGTTAATATCCAGTATGTAGAGAGAACTCCTACAACTCATCAGCAAGTAACCAGATCACAAAATGGGCAGAAGAACAGCTACAATGTTTCTCTAAAGGGGACATTCAAATGGACAGCAGGCGTACGGAAGGGTCCTCAACATCACTAAACACGAGGGAGATGCAAACCCAAACAGCAGCGACCTGTCCCTCCTGTCAGTTACAGTGGCTGTTACCAAGGAAGCAAGAGATGACAGGTGTTAGTGAGGCTGTGGAGAAAGGGGAGCCCTCGGGCATCGCTGGTGGGAATATAAACAGCCATTGCAGAAGAGAGGATGGAGGTTCCTCAAAAAATGAAAAACAGAACCCTCAAATGACCATCATGTCAACATCTGGGTACACAGCCAAAGGAACAGGAGTCAGGATCACAGAGAGACATCTGGACGCTCATGTCTCCTGCAGCATCACTCCCAAAAGCCAAGCCACAGGAGCAACCAAGGTGTACACAGACGGATGAATGAAGAGAGAAAATGCAGTATGTATGTACAGTTGAAAATTACTGTACGGGACTATTCCTGAAATCCTGCCATCGGTGACAACATGGATGAACTCGGAGGTCATTACGCTTCAGTGAAATAAGGCAGATGCGGAAAGCCCAATCCTGCAAATGCTGATGGAATCTAAAACAGGGCGTAGAAGAATGGTCATTGCCAGGCGCCGGGGGGAGGGGCGAGGGGCGGCGTCAAAGGTACAAAAGTTCAGCTATGCCAAAGGCATAAACTCTGCAGCAGAGTGCCTACGGCTAACAATGCTGCACTGTGTACTTACACACTTGCCAGAAGAGTAAATCTATTTATTTATTTTTCGTCTTTTTGCCTTTTCTAGGGCTGCTCCTGCAGCATAAGGAGGTTCCCAGGCTAGGGGTCTAGTCGGAGCTGTCGACACTGGCCTACACCACAGCCACAGCAACGCGGGATCTGAACCCCGTCTGCAACCCACACCACAGCTCACGGCAATGCCGGATCCTTAATCCACTGATCAAGGGCAGGGATCGAACCCGCAACCTCATGGTTCCTAGTCGGATTCATTAACCACTGAGCCACAGCGGGAACTCCGTAAATATTTTTTTTTTTTTGAAATTAAAATGCAGTTGATTTGCAATGTTGTATCAGGTTATGCTGTATGGCAAAGTGACACAGTCATATCTATCTATACATAGATATATAAACACATTCTTTTTTTTATATTATTTTCTACCATGGTCTAACCCAGGAGACTGGATCTAGCTCCTTGTTCTATACGGCAGGATCTCACTCCCTATCTGGCCTCTCCATTCACAAGATCACCAAGGACAACTGGGTGTCAGGGAAATGCCTCAATTTCTTTACATTCTCTCTTCAGAAAAAGCACGGGCCTTTTAAAGAACACCTGTACACTCAGCTGTAAGATGTCTCTGGTCTCTTCTTGCCAAAACGAGCTGAAAGTGGAAAAGAAAAAGCACAAGACGGAGCAAAACTCCATCTCTGAGGAAAACGTACAGCCTCACGTGAATCCCTGAGACAGGGATGCAACACGTCCAGCTCGCTGGGCCGAGGGGGGGCACCAGGGAGGGGACACCTGCAGTGGCCACCCTGGCGGAGTCGGGGGGTGCCTCTGTTGGACCAGAGCAGGGAGTGAGCAGACGAGTGTGTTGGGGCTAAAGGGCCAGCAGCCCAGCCACCTGTGCACGTGACCTGGGAGGACTGGGGGAAAGTACGCTGTGATGAATAACCCATGGTCAACGCTCATGGAGAAGATCTTGCGTTTCTCCATCCTTAAGCACTAAGGGGTTCATATGTTCATCAACTTTGATTCATTTTCACCAATTCTCTGAAAATGGTGTTTCGATTACGTGGGTGTGTGGTGGGTGAGGGTGGTGAGTGACAGCTGACGGAGGTGAGAGGAGGACGGGAGAGAACCCTGTGTATGATGCTCTTCTCATCCGGGGACTAACATTTCCTACTCGAAAGCCTGGGTACCATCAGTGGCAAGCTGGGCACGCGCCTCCTCAGAGGCAGCCTCTCTTTGTGGTTGCTCCTTGTGCGGTGTGGAGTGACAGCAGAGATGTGTGGATACGCATGGCAGGAGACAGACCGCAAAGGCACACATTAAAAAGATGCCCCACATCGCTACTTATGAGAGAAATGCAAATCAAAACTAGCACGAGGCACCACCTCACACCCGTCGGAATAGTCACCATGAGCAAATCTACACATGACAAATGCTGGAGAGGGTGTGGAGAAACGAGACCCCCCCGTGCTGTTGGTGAGAATGTAAATTGGTACAACCACTACAGAAAACAGTACGGAGGGGCCTCAGAAAACATTTAGTTAATAGAGAACTACCATGTATAGAACTGCACTAATATAGATTAATATATAGAATATATATTAGTATACATTCATGTAATACGCATATATAGAACTGCATTAATATACATTAATATATAATAACACCATTTGCAGCAACAAGGCTGTCACTAGAAACAATCATACGAAGTGAAGTCAAGTCAGAAAGAGAACGACAAATACCATATGATATCACTCACATGTGCAATCTAAAACATGGCACAAAGGAACCTACCGATAGAACAGAAAGAGACGCACAGACATGGAGAACAGGCTTGTGGGTTTCCGAGGGGGAGGGGGAGGAAGTGGGATGGATGGAGAATTTGGGGTTACTAGATGTAAACTATTCATTTATTTTATTTTTTTGCTTTTTAGGGCTGCACCCACGGCAAATGGAGGTTCCCAGGCTAGGGGTCTAATCGGAGCTACAGCTGCCAGCCTACACCACAGCCACAGCAACACCAGATCCGAGCCTTGTCTGCGGCCTACACCACAGGTCGAGGCAACACCGGATCCTTAACCCACTGAGTGAGGCCAGGGATCAAACCCACAACCTCATGGTTCCTAGTCAGATTCGTTTCCGCTGTGCCATGGCAGGAACCCCTAAACTATTACCTTTGGAATGGGTAAGCAATGAGGTCCTGCTGTATAGCACAGAGAACTATATCCAGTCTTTTGGGATAGAGCAAGACAGAAGACAGGATGAGAAAAAGAATGTACACACGCATGTCATATATATATATACACATCCAACTGAGGTCTATGCCGTCCAGCAGAAACTGGCACAACGCTGTAAATCAACTATATTTTAATAAAAAAGAATGGCAGAGTAGAAGACTTCTGGTTTTTCAGTTGTTGGTTTTGTCTAACACCTCTCCGCTATCTCTCTTCTAAGAACGAAACCCTTTTTCTCATGGGAAATCCATTTTGTGTGGTTCAGGTGGGGCTAACCTTCTAGACCAAAGCCAAAGGGATGGGCAGGAGATCCAAGTCTGGCCCATCAGAGTGCTTCATGCCACAGGTCATGAGATTGGGTCAGTGACGGATGCCCGACCAAAGCCAGCATCTTCCCTGGAACCCAACAGCGGGAGCTGTTTGGATGAGGGGCCTGGGCTGCCGTGCTGCTGGATATCACTGTCTGGGTCCTTCAGCGCCCCCTCCATCACCACCTCCCTGGAGGCTGGGGACCCACCTGCTCTCATTCATCCTGTTGGGCTGTCCCCTCCCTGCATTTATCACACTTGCTTTTGCCTCTTGTGACGCCTTGAGGCTCCTGCCTCAGTAAAACCTCCTTGGACCAGGATGGTGCCTCAGGCCTGCACAGAGCAGGTGTGTTCCAAGAATGAAAGAGTGAAAACCACAGGGACAGCACATCCTGTGGCAGCTGCTCTCCCCAGAGGCAGTTGGTTGTAGTTTCTCAGAACAAGGCAGCTTGGG
Organism: Phacochoerus africanus; assembly: GCF_016906955.1. Lineage (NCBI taxonomy): Eukaryota > Metazoa > Chordata > Mammalia > Artiodactyla > Suidae > Phacochoerus > Phacochoerus africanus. The sequence continues at coordinate 135,696,852 of NC_062558.1, forward strand.
CAAATGAACACTGCCTCTGGGTCTGTTGTGACTGTGGGTTTTCCCTTGTTCATTTCCATCAAAAGAAGAATCTCCCTGCTGCCTTATGAGGAAAGAAGATATAAAATCACAAAAAGACAGAGATTTTACTTCCTGGAAAGAAAACCTGTCATTCCCTCCAAGTTTCGATAAAGTAAGAAATCATACAAGCCAGGAAACTAGGCAGGGGGCTCCATGCTGACCTTGGGAGAAGACACAGCTCTTGCACAGAAAGGAAGCATCGTTAAAGGAAACAGACCAGAGGCGTTCCCTTTGTGGCTCAGCAGAAATGAATCCGACTAGTATCTATGAAGATTGTGGGTTAAATCCCCGGCCTCGCTCAGGGATCCGGCATTGCCATGAGCTGTGGTGTAGGTTGCAGACTCGGCTTGGATCCTGTGTTGCTGTGGCTCTGGCGTAGGCCAGCAGCTGCAGGTCTGATTGAACCCCTAGCCTGGGAACTTTCATAGGCCACGGGCAACCCTAAAAAGCAAAAGGAAAGAAAAAAGAAAACAGACTAGAAGACACAGATGCAGAGCAGCTTCCTGAGCGCCCTGGTGGCCAGGACCTACTGATGCCAGGTGGGGCAGTGGAAGAGGGGCCAGTCAAGTATCTCACATGGCTTTCGCGTGAAAGCTGCCACCTGGCACTTGTGTTAGGGACAGAATGGTCAGTAATTTAAAAGGTGTAAATGATTTCTCTCCATGAGTAAGATGTCGTAAAGCCACAGATCTGGCTCAAAGTTGCCGCATTTAAAGATACCTGTCAGTCGCCTTGCTGTACAGTAGAAAATTGACAGAACACTGTAAACCAGCTATAATAGAAAAAAATAAAAATCATTATTAAAAAAGATATCTGTCTTCATGTCTTCATGAAGACGAGAGACTTCATGTCTGTCTCATGAAAAAATGACAATAATTTTCTTATCGCTACCAAATTACATCCATTCATAATTTCTTAATAATGGAGAACTTAGATGTTCTGCCATTATCAAAAGATGAAACTTAGCCCTTCAGAGGGAATTTTGACATAATACTTTATTCTACAATTCTGTAAGAAGTGATGGAGTTTAATTACCAGGTTTATCTTCAGGGTGCTATAACTTACATTTGCAATTGTAGTTCGCAAGTTCCAATGTCCCTGTGTCTTTGGAAAGAGAGATGATGACATCCTGTATTAAGCGCACAATTTACACGACCTGATCTACTTCTTAAACCAACCCCGTTATGCGAGGGCACTGCTCCAGGTCAATCACACTGGTCCCTCCTCCTATCACAAATTTCCCCAACCGCTGTCACTAACATCCACAGACATTTTCACCAACAGCTGAAGCCTGCTCATTCTCACATTTCTCCCTCTGTCTCTCCTCTCCAAACTGGCCTTTGCGTTCATGGGAAAATGTAGACCAAGCGAACACCCTGCATCATTTCCTTCCCATAGGATGGGACCAAAAGGACTTTCCTGCCTCCTAAACAATATGACCCCTTGACAAAAATAACCTTTCCTCCCATCTGTAGCCACTAGAGCTGTAGATGCTAAGGACACGAACAGGCGTGTGTCATCATAAAGCAAACCCATTTAAACTGGTCTTGCCGATGCACACTGAATATCTACCAGCCCACGGAGACCCTCTGGCCAGCTCCCGCTGCGTAAATCAGGTGACGCTGTTTTCTGGTGAGTGATAAAAAGAGATAAAACTAAGATATTTCAGGACTTCCTCGGGCAAACTGCTTGTGGTTCTATACACATAGTTATCGGTAAGATGAATTTCCAAAAAAATGTTGTCAGGGATGATGCTACTGGATGGGATAAACGACATTGGCAAAAGTAACTTTTCTGCCCAAGGAAACCTACCCAGCTGCATTTCAGACGGAATAAAGGTCAGGCCACACGGACAGAAAATCATTGTGGCTGTTAAGACTAAAGTGGACAGACCGCTAAATATAAGCTAGAATTTGAACTGCAGGTAACATTTCTGGGTTGGACAGCAACAGACGAAAGGCCTGAGATACAAGGTTTGTGGGCAAAAAAGTCAGGGAGAAAAAAAGCGTCAACTCTGAGCCAACAGGAACATCATCAATAACCATAATCAGGGAAACAAACGAGTGAACCAAAAATCCCAAAAGGTGTTCGAGAAGCATATTACACAGCCAGTCAGGCGCTGCAGGCATGTGTTTTGAATTTTCGATCACTGTTTGGAGAAAGATTTGGAAGCAGGATTATTTTATTGAAATATAATGCCGGATTGAGAAAAGTCCATTTCAAAAGGGAATAGTTAGCTGGAAGGAAGGGCTTCATCCGGTCAGGGTTTGGGCAGCCGGATCGGGGCAGCGAGTAACTAGCTGACTTCCTGAATGTCACGGAAGGATTCGGGCCAGGTCACTTGGGTGCAAATGGCAGAGGCAGGCAGGACAAGAACTCACGGTGACGCCTGGATTTCTCAGTCCCTGGGCTTCGTAAGGCGCCAAAAATGACCCCACAGCAAACACGGTCCAGATCCTGGAGCATTTGCTCAAGGATGGGAAATGAAATAGTGCAAAAGCATCCTTAATTAGTTTTCCTCTTCTGAATCAGGAAAAGCCAATTCAAACGAACCACAGTAAAGCAGCAATACACTGCTCTCAGCCCAGTGCATCTAGCAGGCTGGGCCCTGGCCGAGGAAGTGACCTCAGCTCCCCAGAACGGGGACGGTCACATCCTGACTCTACTCCGGGTCTAGGCAAGAGTGCACGGGGCCTGTGGGAAGTATGCCACTCGGGCAGATCGGGGGCTCTCGATGGGCATCGCACAGGAGCAGCTCTAGTGGCTACAGATGAATAGGCAGCAAATGAGAGGACAGGGAGGGGGCAGGCTGGCTCTCTGCTCTCCAGGTCACAGCCGGAGCTCCAGACAAGCACAGTGGCCTGTGGTCTCCTGGGATGGCCCCCCTCCCCCGTTGCTGTGCATCTTGACCCCTGCTGTTCTGCACGCAGGAAGTCCCTGTCCTCTCCCGCCCCGGCAATGACTGCTCCAGGGCAACCCCATGTCTTGTATCCCTTCCTGGTTGGCCCCTTGCCCCCGAGGCCCACTCGCTCATCCATGCTCCCCGCAGTAACACAGCCCTCAGCACGGCCCCAGGCACTGCTCAAGCAGCAGCCTCTGCATGTCCTCACACTGTCTGACACAGACAACAGGCTTCGTTAAAGGACAAGGACTCACCCGCAAGGTAGGCGAGTTGCTGTCCCCACTTTACAGATGAGGCACGGCAAGGTCGAGGAACCTGCCGGAGGTCACTCTGCTAGCAAGTGGTTTGCTCAATGCCTCTGGAGTGAACGTGACCCGCCAAAGAGGTCCATGTCCCGATCCTTGGAACTTGTGAATATGTGACCTTACTGAGCAAAAGGGACTTTGAAGATGTCATCGAGTTAAGGAGAAGGGGCTGGGTCATCTGGTTGGGTCCCCTATAACCACAGGGTCTTAGAAGCGGGAGGCCCAGAGTCAGAGAGGGCCATTTGACTACAGAAGCAGAGTCCGAGAGACAGAGGTGTGCAGACAACTTCAAGACGGATGAAGAGGCCGTGAAACGCAGGCGGCCTCTCCAGGCTGGAGCGGCCAGGAAACCGATTCTCCCCAGAGCCTCCGAGGGTAACACGTTCCTGCCAGCATTTTGATTTTAGGGCTTCTAACCCCAAGAACCATCAGATGGTCCATTCATGTTGTCACAAGCCGCTGAGCTTGTGGGAATTTGTTAGAACAGCCGCAGGAAACTCACATAGGGCCCTTGAACTTCACAGTGGGGCAGCCAGACTGATGGAAGAAAAGGAACACAATGCATTTGCAAAGGGGGGGGCGGTTAAAGGCCTTTCTCAGAAGTCCCCTGGTACAGAGGGCCACAGCCAGCTGTGACACACAAGCTCTCTGCCCTCCCGAGGAAGTTGGGGTGGGTGGGTGATGAGGTGAAGTCAGGAGAAGGGGTTGGCCAAGGGAGACTGAACCCCAGGACATGAAGAGCCTTAGGGGGCTCCCCAAACCTGGTCCCCGTGCTGTTTCCAGGAACTCAGCATTCCTGATGGCACAGCTGCTTAGCCTCTGTGCCGCCTCTCCCAGCAAGCCCACCGGTGCCCAGGCAAAGGCCTCCTTGGTCGCCAGGGTGAGGGGAGGAGTCGGGAGAAGAGGTCTGCTGGCAAGGCCATGTGGTCCCTGCCCTGGTCACAAGGATGCCAAGGGCTCCAGAGCAGGTACCTCCCTACAGCTCTTGCTTTTTTGCAAAGCGCAGCCTGTGAGTCATGCTGTCTGCCTGTCCGCCTGTCTGGCGCTCTCGCTGGTCAGGCAGCTCGAGAAGGACTAATCCGATGAGATAATAAATACCAGCCTTGGTCACCATGAATCGAGGGCTCGCAGCCAGCTGAGTCACTCAGAGGCAGGGGCTCAGAGCTGTGGGCCCCCTCTGACCTCACTCTGGAACTGGGGCCAGCGCTCTAACTCATCAGGCCACTGAAGACGGCATTTCACTCCAAGAGCTGTGTGTGCTCTGGCCACAGTAATGCCCCTTGGAAGGGAGCGTGACAACGTCCCTTGTAACTCAAGAAGGGGAGGTTACCGAGTCCGGAGAAGGGCTGGGAAGGGATGGCCCCAAGGGATGCTTTAGGCCTTGAAGATCTGGCCTGGAGCAGCAGCCACTGTCCCCAGGCGACCCCACTTGTCTGGAAGGTGTCTGAAGTCACTAAGCCACTGGGAGCTCATCTGACCATGTGGCACGTGCACAGCGAGGGCCCACTCTGCGCTTGTCATCACAAGGCCTTTGCCTGACTTGAAGCACGAGCCCTCCTTTGCCCAGCAGAGGACGAGGCTGGGCTGGGGTGCGCTCAGGGCCCAAAGCACCGAGGCTCCAGGCACCAAAGGCCTCCTCTTTCCACCTGTCCAGGCACATCGGCGAAGCCCGCGGCACTGGAGAACCGTCTGGAGATGAGACAGCCCCTTGTAACGGCGGCCACGCTGCTCTCTCTTCTCCCTCCTGAAGTTCCAAGGGCAGAGGGGGGCATCTCTGGCTGGGGCGGGGGGCGGGGGGCGGGGATGGTCAGTGGACCTGCCCCAAGAAACATCTGCCTTGCTCTCCATGCTGGGTCATCGCTTTCGCGTCACATTTGAAATCCAAGCCCTGAGGTTTGGTCTTTGTCTTCTGCCTCCCTGACTCTCCCGCCACTCCTCAACCCCAAACCTCACCATAAACGTCTGACAAAGGCCCATATCCTATTTCTCTCCCCCACAGGGCCTGAGCCTGCCTGGGCCTGGCTGACCACAGTGGCCTTGCCACAGCCGGGGCCGCCGGCCAGAACTGAGGTCACCCAGCTGCCGGCAGGAAGGCGGCAAAGACTGACGAGAGAGTCTGGGCCATGGGCTTGAAAACACTCTCTGTGGGATTCATGGCCAGAATCTGGGGTGTGGGAGACAAGCGGACAACCCTGGGGTGACGAGCCCATGCCCGGGGCTCTCCTACCAGGCCCTGGACCTCTGGCCCCAGAAGGAGAGGTGGTGGAAGAGGGGGACCAAAGGGGACTGATTCCCACCCCTCTCACATCTGAGCATCCGTTTCAGTTTAGACTTTCTGTGGCACTTTTGCTCAAGACCTGGCTCTCTGGTGTGACAGTGTGGGAATGACACCTGGGCCTTGGGTCACAATGACTTGAGTTTAAATCCCAGCCTCACGACCTTGGGAAATGACTTCCGGCCTTGAGGTTTCCGTTTCAACTGCCGTAAAGCTGGAGTCATTGCCTCTACCTCAGGGGTCGTGGGAGGGTTACAAAGGCCAAACGATGCCCACGCCCAGGACACTGGACATGGTACTCAGCCCCTAAGGGACCCCGTCACACAGCGGCCACTTCCCGGCCACCTTCCCATCTGAGTGCTTTTTCTGGGACACACGCATCTGTCACTGCGCCTTCAGAACCCAAGAGGCGCTCGAGGCCCTTTAATACCTGTGCCCATGTTCTTCCTCCAAGCTCTGGCACCCAGGCCTTCAGGCCAGCTGTCCCTCTCATGTCTTTCCCCATCCTCAGCACCAGGACTGCCCCGGGCCCTCCCCAGGCAGCCCCCCGGCCTCTGGCTGCCCGGCCTGTCTCTCTGGCACTTTCTGCCCCCCGTGGTGTCCTGGTCTGAGCACTGAGATGCACTTATACCACGAGGGTGGCAGTGGCAAGTTCTGTCCGTCTATCTGCCCAACCACCTGACAGGCCATTTGAGCGCAGGACTCCAGGCTGGCTCGTCCCTGTCACCCCACGGACACACAGCGGTGCACGCACATGCCTTGCTGGTCCCTCTGAGTGCCTTGGGGTGGGCTCTGGGCAGCACCCGCTTTTGCGTGCCCGGTGCCCCACGTGGCCCCAGCCCTACCAGGGAGCCGGTGCTCCTGCTCAGTGGCAGCAGCTTTTGAGATGGCACATGCTGGGAGGGAAGCTTCTGGAAACAGAGAGTGGGCTCCCCGCCCCCCTGCACCCACATGGAAGCGGCCACCTACCTGGTCCCCAGAGGGTGACGCACTGCTGCTCGTGGGTCTGGCAGATGCCATTGTAGCAGTAGCCGTCCACCCCCTGACACGGGTGCCCGTCGTGCAGGTACACGTTGGCGGGACAGTGCGGACTGGCCCCCGTGCAGAACTCCGGGAGGTCGCACGAGTTGCTGGATTCCCTGCAGGCCGTTCCCGCGGGTTTCAGCTGAAAGGAGAGGGTGGGGTACAGCTCGTGACTGTGGGGGAGGGGGAGACGGGGTCCCAGAGACACTTGGGCGGGGCTGGGGTGGGAACTGGGTGGTCCTCATACCACGGAGATGTGAAGATTTCAAAGGAAGTGCCCTTTGTTGCAGAGGGAGCTCATTAAATACAGTCCCGTGATGGGTTCTGGGGTTCACCTTTCCATTACGAGTGGGCAAACCAGAACAGTTTTGGGGTGTTTTTTTTGCTTTTTTGGGCTACAGCTGTGGCCCAGGTTAGGGGTTGAATCCGAGCTGTAGTCACCGGCCTACACCACAGTCACAGCAACGTGGGATCCGACCTGCATCTGCGACCTACACCACAGCTCATGGCAACGCCGGATCTTTAACCTACTGAGCGAGGCCAGGGACTTAACCCGCATCCTCATGGATCCTAGTTGGATTCATTTCCACTGAGCCACGACGGGAACTCCCTGGAACAGTGTCTTTTTAATTTCACGCACCAGTAGGGTTTTCTGGTGAGCAGACACGCTGGTGGCTGGCCCCTGCCACCTCGGAGGAGGTGGGGACGGGAACGCTGCCTGATGGACTCAGTGATTCTGAAGAACAAGATCCCTGGGCACCAACACCATTGCGTGTTTTCAGGGTGACCTTCGCCCTTGAAGCGTTAGCCTTTGTGGACAGACCTGTTTCCAAGGGCACCCTCACAGCAGCAATGTCACTTTGCCATCAAATCCTAGGGCTGGACATCTGCCTATAGGACTTCGAAGGGGCAGGTAGCGAAGATGCAAGGCGAGGGAGCCGTATGGGATGTTAGGAGCCATCAGACCCACGCCCCACCTCCGTGTGGCTGGAGAATTCCCAGCTCAGGACGGCTTGTCCGAGGTCAGAGCCAGTGACTTCCCTGAACCGTCATCCCCACCCGGGGCCTCCGCCGCCAGCTGCCGCGTGTGGGGTGGGGGTGGGGGTGTGCCAGCTTCTCTGAACAATCCCTCTAAGTTAATTACAAGTAGGAAGGGGACGAGGAGCATTTTAAGGTGACTGTAAAACGCAGTAATGCCCTTCAGAAGTGCCGTGGGCTCCACATGCGTCACTAACGGAGTTTCCTGCGAGCAGAATGCCAACATCTATTGGCTTCATTAAAAGGAAATAAAACTCAGCCCTCGGAACCTTTGAATCCAAAGCTCAGGCTCTGACTCTGTCTGATCTCAGCTCTGAGTAATGAGAGAAGCGACGGAACTGGCAAAGCGGATGCTGGCGCAGCGGCAGAAATGGCAAAAGTGTCAAACGGCCGCCTCTGCCTGGGCCGGGGTGGCTGGCACCTTCTGCTGGGGGCCGGTCAAGATAAAGATTTTCATGCGGAGTCCCGGGAACAACCCACCCAGCTCCTCACCCGGCAGGTAGATGGTTCTGGGATCTGGCAGAGGGACCTGGTGTGAGGCTGAGTGACAGGAGTGGGGACTGGTTCCCAAAACCTTCCTCCAATAGCACGACCAGAACACTGAACGTGGAACGTGAGTGTGGGGGGTCCAATGCCTTTTCAGCCCAGAAATGAACAATTTATCGCAGATGACTTAGCGTGAGAATGTGCCTTTCCCACGACGGCTGGGTGGCAGTAAAAGCAGATGGATGGAACCAACTTGTGTGACAAGGATGGCGGTTCCCACAGCGGGGAGGCTGGGACCTTGTCCTGCCCACTGCTTGCCCTGCAGCAGTGTTGAACCTGCCAAGCACAGGGGTGACCTTGGGCCCGGAGGACTCACCCGGCAGTTTTCACAGCACAGCCCATGTGCACAGACAGCATCTGGCTTCAGGGTACAGGTGGTGGCGTTGCAGCAGAGATTCACACACTCCTGGGGACGGGAAAGGGTTTGACAGGTCACAGGGAGCATCTGCTCACCTGAAGCAGAGGCTGCACCTTAAGTGACTGGAAGGAAAGAAAGAGCCAGAGAACCAGCCTGACCGAGCACTGTCTGCATGGGAGAGAAAGCGAAGCTTCCGGTAAGTGTTTCTGAACAGCCTGGGAGAGGGAGGACCTGGGAAAGGCCAGCAGCACTTGCATTTCTTTCAGGAGGGGCGGAGGGACCCAGACAGGAGGGGACTAGGAGGTCATTCACGTCAGGGCAGCTGGGGCACCTGCGTGTGTGTGCGGGGTGCCGGTGCAAGTGGGTGGGGGGGTCCCCGATTATCGCTGGCTGCTGGCTTATTGCAGCGAATTGTATCAGCATCACCAGCATACTCTGAACTTAAAAATATACACAGATGCATACAGACTTTGCTCTTCCAAGACTGATGCAGAGTTTAGTCTAGGGCACACAGGCAGGAAATGAAATCAAATTGATGAGGTCTGAGCCACAGCCCCTGCAACCTAAGCAAAGGCCATAGATGGGCTCTCGGCACAGGTGGGCTGTCTCACCGGACAGGACACTCCTCAGGTCAGAAATAGACTTCAGAATGAGCGAGAGGCCGGAAGGAGGTCTGTGCCTATTGCCTGGCAAGGGATTTAAACAGAACAGTGAAACAGTGGCTGGATGGTCCTGAGATAAAAGGGAGAGAGGGAGTGAGCTCTCAGTTATGCCGTGTGTCACAGGTACCCAATGTCTTCTAACAAAAAGGAAATAAGAGGTTGTCACCTTTTGCTTGGCTCTCAACAAAAGGCCGGACACATCTATCGAGGGAACGTATGCTGTCTTTGCGTTTGTAACATTGCAACAACTTGGAGTTTACACATTTTGGAAGAAACTGAATTATCATTAGAAGAGTTCAAGAGTCTTCAGTATTAATAAATGTATCAATGTCCTTTTATGTAATATATGATGCATGCTGAAGAATTTACATACTCTTGGCTGCAGAGACGCCCATCATATGCTATTTCAATAGGATGTAGTTTACGCCCACAAACCATCTTCCGTGAATAAATTCATCATGAGTATCATAAATGCAATTAATTATAATTTTGTTGATGATCCACATTTATGGCTAATCCAGACATCCGAACTGTACCCTGGGCAAAACTTGATGAATTATGCTCTCATTTAGTGTTTACTAATTAATGAATTAATTAACTCTTTTTATTTTTTTTTTACGCCACATCTGCAGCACATGGAGGCTTCCCAGACTAGGGGTCCAATCGGAGCTACAGCTGCTGGCCTACACCACAGGCATGGCAATGCCAGATCCGAGCCACATCTGCGACCGACACCACAGCGCATGGCCACGCCGGATCCTTAACCCACCAAGCGAGGCCAGGGATCAAACTTGTGTCCTCGTGGATGCGAGTCAGAATCGTTTCCACTGAGCCACGATGGGAACTCCCAGTGTTTACTATTGGCTCCTATGATACATACCGCCAAAGTTATTACATTTTAAATTTGTTCAAGGACTTTATAAACATCCGGAGTGTATACTATATACAGTAAGATAAAACTGCCAACCAGAAGCCATAGCTGCAACGTTCATGACAGTAAAGGTTTGTAACTCATCATCATCGAGGAAGTTGTTTTGTTTTTTAAATGAGGTCCATCAATTGCACTCCTGATCAGTGCATATCACACTACAGCAATGTCGTCCTGTACGTTATGGTCCAAACGGCTCTCCTAAGGACACATTAACCAAACTGCAGATTCTCTTGCTTTTCTAAGTTAAATGACCATCCTAAAACTGGGTCCCAAGATCCTTTAAGAACGACCTCCCACCCCCCCCCACCAAATTACAAAAGAATCTAAGCAGCAGTTCAAATGGAAATGCAGCCAAGTAGAATGGTTTTGACTTCAAAGGGGATGGATAATGTGAGGCAGATAACTAAGTTTAAAAGATATTTGCAAGCTACTGGCATCCTATTGACTTTAAACAAGGAGATAAGGCTGCTTTCCCAACCCTATTAGCCCGGAAGAATGAGTGAGTTGTCAGGATATCCTTATGGTTATTGTAAATCCAAGGCCCTGGACGAAAGGCTTCAGCACGCACTTGCCTTTCAACTACCCAGAATCTATTTCTTCTGCAGTGCTCTGTTTCTCAGAAGAAACAAATTCTTCATCTGCTGATGCATTTATTATTTCAGTACTCAATAGAGGAGTTCAACAGAGTCAGTGAACACTAAGTCTCCAAAGAAGAAAGAATAATGAAGCCATGGGAGAACTCTCAGCGAATGCCCTAATTGTCATGCTTGGGTTGTAGGTAACAGACATGGATTCTTAACCACAAAGAACTGGAGTTAACACGCTCATACATCTTCTTGAAGACAGTGGCCGTTATTTCTAGGAGCAAGGGAGCAGAGGCTGGTTGCAGTGGTGAGCTGGGGAAGTTGTTCTGACCCCATTCACTCACTTGATGTGGTGACACAGATCTTTTATGGACCAGGGGTCGAGGGAGCCCCTGTGGAACACAAGCATGCTGGACATTTCCAGGGCCTGAGCTGAGGCTGAGTAGGGAGGTAAAGAACCTAGGCTCACAGGTCTGACCAAATGTTTTTGGAAACTGGAAATGGGCTTTCATACCACCAGCCACAGTTTGAGCTTAAACCTTGAAAAGCAAAAATAAAAAAATAAAATAAAAATAAAGACAGAAAACTAAACATGGAAGCAAAAGTCTTGCCCTGACTTGGGAAGATTTCTTGGACGAAAGAACCTTGGATGGGGAGGATAAGAGTTCTCTTCAAATATCAAGAACTGCTTCTATTAAATAAGGACCCCATGTACAGAAATATACAGCTGGGAATTACAGGCACCGAGAATACGGCTCTACAGAAGCCAGGAGTCTGATTTCATCGAAGCTGGCCTGCAACGCCACAGGCTGCCTGGAGAGACAGTGGACACCCCGTGAAAGCCGAACGACTCCTTGCTGGAGGTAAAAGAGAAGGTCAGGGCATCAAGCTGGCAACTTTCAGGCACCCAAGCATTTGCTTACATGATGGGGGTGATGCTGGTGGGGACCAGGATGGGGTGGTGACGGCGGTGGAAATGGCAGCAGTGGAAATGCTCTCAGGGCTGATGGGGAGGGTGGCAGTGCTGCTGGTATCCCTGCTGGTATACAGCATAAACGCTAATAGAGTCATTCCAAACCCGTGCGTTCACAGCTCCACGAAGAGCTGTCAAGTTTATTTGATTAATAAACAATTATAAGGAATTCAATCAAAGATAAACCATTTCAAGTCAACATGACCTCTCCTGAGAAATCTGGGTAATTTAAACAAATTTTGCTTTTTTTAAAAAAGCAATTAGAAAAAGTCTCCAAGCAATTTCCGCTCTGCATAACCCATCCCGTGATGGTTTGAAGTTTCCCTCCACTGGTCTGAACGAGGGTTTCTGTAACACCATCCTTAGGACTTGTTCCTGCACAGTAACTACTCTCTACACGTTGTGAGCAAATTAAACCCCGCTGTGGACCGTGCCGGGGCCCGAGCTTGGAAATGGGTCTTGAGCTTGGCAAGGGCACGAAAATATTTGATCAAACTATCTCCTCAACTCCCGTCCCCCGGTACTTATATTCACTCCCAGCATTCTTGCAGAGATGGTCAGACTGAGACCAAGAGCCTTCCCGCTGAAGGAGGAAACCGGGCTGGGATGTGATGAAAATCCATAACCAGTTGTTCGGTTGATGAACACAGGAATGTGCGGGATGCCCCAGAGTCTCAGCGCAATTTCCCTGCCATCCTCGAATCCCCCTTTCAGAGCAGCCCCCCAAGACCTGCTCTTCCTCAGCCGGCATTAAGCCCACGTGTGAAGCTGGCTGAGCCCGCCTTGAGCTCGTCAGCCCCTGTGGGAGGGGATTCCACTCTAGACAGCCTCCTGTACAAATGACTTGCTGTCATTTAATCTAAACACAACCTCCTCCAAGCTCTGAGGGGGTCCTTGTTTTTACAGGCGGTCTCCCTGTGTCTTGTCTCTGTCTCTCCTTCCCGGGATTATTCAGAGATTAACAAATGGCTGTTAGAAGTTTTATGTTGATTAACTTTATCTCGGACCCTACAGAAACAAGAATATTTCCTGATGGGAGCTAGAAAGCGGGGTTCAATCAGCCCTTGGCTGGAGACAAATGTTCCCTGCTTTCGTTATTGCTTCGGAAAGCAGACAAGCAGGCAAGAAGCCCGGGAGCCTCAGGCTGTGCACACAGAGGAGGCCGCAGCAGCAAGGGCAGGATTGCACCTCTTGGTGAAAAGCGAATGCTGCTGCTTCGAATTCCCCTCTGGTCTCGCACCTTCCAGAGAGCCAAAGACATGGCATGTAGTAGCCACGCGAAGTGAGCATTCCAAGGCTTTTCTTCTTTGTCAGCCTCAAAGCTAAATGCTTTTTCATTGTTCTTGTCCTCACCCTGCGACAGGGAAGATTCTTTATCTCCTTAGACCAGCGACACAACTTACTCTACGCGGCACTTCACATTCAGGAAGGCCACCCTGGCTTATGGGGCTTGTTCAAAGGGGCCCTGTAGGACTTGCCTGTCCTGGATTTCTAGTGCTTTCCTTCTGCTGTGATCCCCTCGGGTGCTGGCTCCTTTGCCCAGCCGCGAATGCGAGGCGGATGTTTGGGAAATGTCTCTCTTACCTCCGGCTCCCCACAGTCGCACTCCTCGCCCTCTTCCACGTATCCATTCCCGCACTTCTGGCCCCCGAAGGACGGCTGCACCTCTGGCAGGTTGAAAAGACACACGCCCATGCCCTTCTCCAGGCTGGCCTCCAGGTCCTTCCGGCTGCAGCTGCTGAACACCACGGGGAACGGGTACCTGCGGAGGAGAGCCAGCCCGTCAGTCCCCAGGGCGCAGAATGGCCTCAGGCGTCCTCCTGGCACAGCTGGCGTGGAGCCCACGGGCACCCTTTGCCCAGGCGGCCACTGTTAGGCTCAGTGAGCAAAGGCCCGAAGCTATACCCGAGGTCCAATCCTGCACCCTTCCACCACCACTGACCTGAAAGCATTTATCCAAAAAGAAATGGCCTTTGGATGGCTTTCGAATCAACAAGTTCAGACAGAGTCCATGTGAAATGATACAACAGAAAGTGAATTCTTAGGGTCTGTAGCTTGTGACGTGAACATAGTTACCAAGGTCATGCTGGAAAGGACAAAGATTTTAAAACGGAACTTTGAAAAGTCTTTAAGCCATTTTGAGTTTATTTTTGCGTAGGGTGTGAGGCAGTATCCTAACTTCAGTGACCAGAATGGCCATCATCAGAAATTCTACAAATAACAAATTCTGGAGAGAGGGTAGAGAAAACGGAAGCCTCCCACATAGTTGATGGGAATGGAAATTGGTACAACCGCAACGGAGGACAGAATGGAGGTTCCTTCAAAAACTAAAAAGAGAGCTACCCTAGGATCCAGGAATCCCACTCCTGGGCATCTACCTGGAAAAGAGGAAAATTCCAATTTGAAAAGATACATGCACCCCAATGTTCCTTGTAGCACTACTTATACTAGCTAAGACATGGAAGCAACTTAAATGTCCATCAACAGAAGACTGGATAAAGCAGATGTGGTATACATGCACGATGGAGTATTACTCAGCCGTAAAAAAAGAACAAAATAATGCCATTTGCAGCAACATGGATGGACCTAGAAATTGTCATACTAAGTCAGACAGAGATAGACAAAAATCATATGATACCACTTATATGCAGAATCTAAAAAAATGATACAAATGAACTTATTTACAGAACAAAAATAGACTCATAGACATAGAAAACAAATGTATGGTTGACAAAGATGAAAGGGGGTGGGGAAGGACTCATCAGGAGTAGGATTAGCAGATACATACTACTGTGTATAAAACAGATAAACAACAAGGGCCCACTGTGTGGCACAGGGAACTATAATCAACATCTTGTAAGAAATTATTAATGGAAAAGGATCTTATAATAACCTATAATGGGAAAGAATCTATATGCCTAATGGAATCACTTTGCTATACCCCCCCAAACTCACACAACATTGTAGATTAACTGTATTTCAATAAAGAATAAAAATAAAAAATAAAGAGTATGAAGAAAAAAACAAAGAGCAAGCACAAATAAATAAAAAAAAGAATAAAAATAAAGGGGAGTTTCCGTTGTGGCTCTGTGGTGAATGAAACCGACCAGTATCCATGAGGATGTAGGCTCGATCCCTGACCCTGCTCTGTGGGTTAAGAGTCTGGCATTGCTGTGGCTGTGGTGCATAGGCTGGCAGCTGAAGCTCCGATTTGACCTCTAGCTTGGGACCTTCCAAAAAATAATAATAATAAAGGCAATCGCGATCGCAAAGGCGGGAAAAAGTACAAATGGCTGAGCTTATCAATCCCTGGGTTTAAGGTCACAGTCCCCATGGGGGTCAAGGGCAGCCCACACTGCTCCGCTGGGGCCTGTGAGAGGCAGATCGCTGTCCTGCAAGCACGGCTCCAAGAGAACGGAGGTAGCCAGAAGCGCAGGTCCTGCTCCTGCCTCGAGTCAGGGACACGGCAGAGCTGCTCGACTTCCCTGCGAAGTTCGTGCTCCTGCGTCCACGGAATAGAGGGGCTGTGGCGCCGCCCTGCACTGGGGGCAAGGGGCTGCGGGATCATTCTTGGTGACAGAATTGGCAGAGGTGAAGGCATGTGGGTCACTTCCGGTAGAAGATGGTCAAGTGACTGCCCCTTCTTTTGTTTTGTCCTTGTCCCTGCTGCCGGCGGAGCTCAGAGTATTCCAACATCCTGGGCGGTGGAGGAGCCAGACATGACACCAGGTCCTGACTCACTGGCCAGCCCTGAGCCCCCAGTGTCACATGGAAGGGAAACACATCTCTGTTACAGTAAGCCACTGACAATGGGGCGGGGGGGAGTTTCTACAACAGCTGCTGCTCCGGACATGTGCATCTTCCCCTGCCTCAAGCAGCAATTGTCACAAGGGAGAAGCAGACCAGAAACGCAGAAGGTTTTCTCACTTAGTGAGGGAGCAGGGCCTGCTGACCAGCAAGCCCAGGCCCCCTCCCCTGCAGACAATTACAGGATGGCCTTATAAGTGGGTCCCTATCAACTGGCCAATCCAACGCATGCTGCTATGTTTCCCTGAGGACGGCAGACGAGGCGCCATTTAATGACCGAGTTTGGCACAATTTCAGAATCATGATGCTGTCCAGGGCCCAACGGGTGAGACTGTACTATCTTCCCAAGTGCTTTCTGTCAGTTTCAGGTTATTAACACTGAAGCATAATTCTAACCTACAGATAAATGCATGCAAGTCTTGCTCTTAGATACCGAGGCAATAAACCAGGGCTTATCTGCAGTGCTGGAACGAAGTTTCTTTCAAATCCTTTGTAATTTTCCTTTTTTAATTTTTTTTTTTTTTTTTTTTGGCTGCACCCTCAGCATGCAGAAGTTCCCAGGCCAGGGACTGAACCTGAGCCGCTGCTGTAACAACAGCGGCTCCTTAACCCGCTGCACCACAGGGAAACTTTCCTTGGCATCAGGTCAATTACTCCGGGTATCAAAGTGAGGCTGAATAGTTTCAGATGATGCGATCCCAGAAAAGTTGGAATTTTGTCCATTTAGAAGGGCTTTGTACATCACGCAGTGAACTGAGGCCAGTGCTTCCCTTTGTGAAGGAGGAGGTGGAACCTTCTCCGTGTGAACTGTTAGTAGGACACGTGTATCTTGGGGCCTGGCTGCGGGGGGGATGAAGCCTCATTCTCACTCAGTGCTGTGTAATCAGCAGTTGGGATGAACTCTCATCCATTCGTCCTGGGAGGGGACTGATTTCTAGAACATGTTAACAGTTAATTAGGAAAGACATCAGGATAAATCGCAAGCCTCGAGAAGGGTTTTCTAGCAAGATCCATGGTAGTTTCGAGAAGCCCAGGGACAGAATGGTACCTAGGGAGCAGAGGGTGGCTGCTGGCGTCCTGGACTGGAGAGCATAGGCCAGCAAATCCTCTCCTGGTGTCGTTTAAAAAACAAGGACGTTATGGGGTGTTTTTTGGGGGCGGTTGACATTTTTAAAAAGGGATAGAAACAAGATGAATGATATCCATTTAAGTCCAGGTTGTGAGGCGGGTCTGGGAGAGGAGGGCAGAACAGATCATTATGGGCAAAAAAATGACTCTTTCTGTGTCTGCGTGGGACGTGGTCAGACAGAAGGAGAGCTACCTGCGTCATAACACATTTCCAGCTCTCAGTTGCTTCCTATTCTGTTGAAGCATGAACCCCAAATGCTTTTAAAGTTCTCTCTCACTTGGAATCGTGGGTAACTAATATCCACCCAATTCACAGGTTCCCAAGCCTGCTCTGAGGAACGGTGTCTGGACACCAAGGCCCTGAGGAGCCTCTGAACAACAAAGCAGCAACGTTCTCCTCGGATGCCAAACACGTGGTGATGAGTTCACTGTCCCTGGTCCTTTCTCACAGTCCCTCACGGACAGCTCAGAGCCGGCCTCACACCACACAGCCTGATTTCACCAAGGCCGTGTCTGCCTCTTCTCCACCAGCACAATCAAAATCTCAGCAGCCGCCGGCCACGGCTCGCGGCTCCTGCCCCGAGCCCATGTTGAGTGGGTCCTCTCTCCCTCCGGTCTGGACCAAAGTGACCCCAGAGAGGCCCCCTGGGAAGGCCAGCGACCCCTCCCCACACCTTCCTGCCTTCTCCGAGGCCTGGGCTGGTCACCACTTCTACCTCTATGTGAGGATGGGGAAACGCCTCTGCCCAACGCCGAGAAGTCTCCTCATCAAGCAAATGGCAATGTGATCGAAGGGCCTTTTGTATCTGCAGCGTATCTGTGCTGCCTCCAACCTTTCATGATGTCTCATCACGGAGAACTGGTGACTACTTCTGGTGGGATATTCCTGAGCCCTATTTGGGCATCTAGACAGAGTCAGGTTTTAGCGGGAGAAAAGCTGAATACCCTGTCCCTTATTGTTCAATTAGTCTGCCAATAATTCATTCAGCATCTACTATGTGCCAGGCATTGTTCTAGGCTTTCGGGATGTGAGAAGGGATAAAACATACAAACATCCTGGCCATCATGGAGCTTGCAGATAAGGGAGCAGATCGGGCACGTTAGAAAGGAGTGGAAGTTAACGGCCAGGCATGACTGGCCTAGAAGACTCTTCAGCGAAAGCGGCACGCTCTTCTTTCAGTAACACACCCCGAGGGGCCACCCCTTCCCCAGAGAAGACCCCCCCCAGGCCTTCGAGGTCATGCCCATGGCAAAAGACAAACCTGGAGCCTCGCTGGATGAGGGAAGGGAGTTTGCTCTGCATGGACCAAGTGGCGATAATGGCTGGAGGTCTTTTTATAAGAATTTCGAACCCTTATTCCCCTCTCCTTGTTTTTGGCAAACTAGTTTTGATTGACAAGCAAGGATCCGCACACGGATGTATCTCCCTTCTGCTGGGATCCTCTCGGTCGAGTGCGTGTGGGAAGAAATAAGAGCGTCCCTAAAAACTACATCTAACCCAATGGTCTCCCTCAATAAACAGAATTCAGTGATCTAAAATGATTTTCAGGAGTTCGCACTGTGGCACAGTGAGTTCAGGATCTGAATGCAGAAGCTTGAGTCACTATAGATGTGTGGGTTCGATCCCCAGCCCGACGCAGTGTGTTAAAAGATCCAGCATTGCTGCAGCTCGGAATTCAATCCCTGGACCAGGAACCTCCATATATCATGGATGCAGCCAAAAAATATTACTGCATATCTCAAGACATAAGAGATTTGATGATACCAAGTATTAGACACCTCTAGTTACAACAGATTCCTAATTCGTACATATTCAAACACCTCTTATACTCAAAGAGCCACTGGCTGCACAGTGCCTCGTGCACAAGAGATGCCACTGACAGTCAGCTTAAGGAGTCAGAGACTAGTTCACTGGTTGCATGAACAATGTACCAGGGGACCATGAACGAGACATGGAGTCCGCTCCAGCCCATTGTCCGGAGTCCGGTCAGGATCTAGTAGCGCAAAGACTATTCAGATTGCTATTTTGCCATTTGGCCACACAAGAGAGTGACTCCAGGAAGATGCTTGGCACTGCCAGTCTCATCGCCCTGCTTCCCAGGTACCAACGCTGCTTCTGAATCGTGGATGGCAGCAGAATTAAACCTTTCATGCGGTAGGATCACTACTCCTTCATTTAGTCCTTCAACCACGGACTCGGCAGAGAAGTAATGACGTTTAAAGCTCTGAGGAGGACCCCCAGATGATTCAAACACGGCCCCAGCCCTTCCCCCGCCCCCTTGCTGAATGTTTGCCCACTGCCCCCGCACTGCTTCTCCATTCATGTAAATAAAACACTAGAAACACCTTCACATATATAAACACATGTGTATTTATCCACATATAGAAATTATATAAAATAATGTATTCATTATACTGAATTGATATATACTGCATTTTTGGAATAACCACTGAGAATCTGCTTTGAGCTACATGACCCATTGTTATTTTCTTCTTGTAATTTCTTATTTAAATAATTTTTGTTTCTTTTTTGACCACGGCATATGTGGCATACGGAGTTCTTCCTGCCAGGGATCAGATCTGAGCCTTTGTTGCAGCCGCAGCAAAGCCAGGTCCTTTAACTCACCCCATGGAATCTGCACACTGGCGTCACAGAGAGACACCACCGATCCTGTTGCACCTCGGGGAAGTTCTTATTTAAAACTTTTAAAACAACCTGGTGAGATGGGTGTTATTATCCCCGTTTTGCAAATGAGGTGGAGAAACTGAAGAGGTGACAGTTAGGGGACGGCAGAGGCTAGATTTGAAAATAACAAATTCAGTTATTGGAAAACCTCATTCTCCTCCCTGTGGCTATCAGTTCAGCACTGGGCCGCCTGCAGTAAACGGCGGAAACCAGGACAGTGGTCAATACACTTGATGTGCTGATTCACATACGATTTACATGCAAAGGAAGAATCCTTCCACCACCCAGATCAGAGCTCCTCAGCGCGGGGCCCCGGCTTCAGCATCACCAGGCAACCCACCAGAGACACAAATGCACAGGCTCCACCCGGACCCTCTGCCTCAGAAAAACTCAAGGGGGGAGCCCAGCAACTACACGCTTAACGAGCTCTCCCGGTGATTTTCTCTTCCACTGAGGTTAAACTCGCCTGACACAGAAATGCACCACTTACAGATATATAATCCAGTGGCTTTTAGGTCATTCCCTACGCCATGCAACCACCACCTCTAATTCCAGAACATCCTCCTGAGCCCGCAAACAAACCCCAGCCTGTGAAACAGTCACTCCTCACCCCCTGCCCCCACCCCCACCCCCAGTCTCTGTCAACCACTCCTCTGCTTTCTGGCTCTGAATTTGTCTAGTCTGGACATTTCATGTGCATGGAATCATCCAACATGTGACCCTGTACGCCTGGCTTCTTTCACTCCCATGTTTTTAAGGTTCATCCCTGCTGTAGCACGACTAGCACTTCATTTTTTTCCATGATTGAATGATATTCCATTGTGAGAAAGACTACACCAAAACGTATCGGTTCATCAGCTGACCATCACAGGTGATCCACCAAAATTAATATTTGGGAACTGGCCTAGGCTTAAAATGCAAACATTGTCGATATAACATATGGGCAAATCCATATCTTTGTGCAAATAAGAAATACAAACTAGATGCTTTATAGGTCACTTTTTTTTTTTGTCTTTTTAGGGCTGCGCCTGAGGCATATGGAAGTTCCCAGGCTAGGGGTCCAATAAGAGCTATAGCTGCCAGGCTGCCCCACAGCCACAGCAACTCGGGATCCGAGCCACGTCTCCGACCTACACCACAGCTCGTGGCAACGCCGGATCCTTATCCCACTGAGTGAGGCCAGGGATCGAACTCGTGTCCTCATGGATGCTAGTTGGGTTTGGTAACTGCTGAGCCATGGCAGGAACTCCTAGGTCCCCTTTCTGGTACTGAGAAATACTTCTGTTTTCTACTGTGGTTCATTTTCTAAGAAAGGCTCAACATACAGCATTTTGAAAGCTGGTATGACGTTAGGCATGTGGTGGAACTTCCATGAGTGTCTGTCTCTTAAAGCCAAATTCAAATCACAGAGTTTCGCTTGTCTTTAAGTATTATAGCCGGCTAACAGATTAATCACTGTCTTCTACTAATTAACGGGCCACAAAAGGTTCTGCCCATGAACAGAGAGATGTTTCTGTTCTGAAAAAAGTTCCTTCCACTTGCTTCAAGCTCTGAAACATGGGAGCTCTGCCTTCCTTTGGCTCACTTTCCTTTCTTATTTCATGGCCTTATTCCCTGGACAATTAATAAAAAGAACCTCGAATTGGGTCACACCATTGCTCATGACATTGACAATCCCTGCAGCCCAAGGTCAACAGTTTAAAAAGGCAAAGGTTTAGCTTCTTCCCCAGCTTTCGGCAAACTCCTCACAACGTGCTTTTTAATACTTTTCATAAATTATCCCCAATATGTCAGGACAGCAGCTAATTGAATTGACATATAGCAGCAATAAGCTGGTGCAAAGCAATCCAATGGCAAATTATTCAGAAAAGAAGCCCTTTTGCATGATATGTTCTCTTGGCACAAGAACGCTTGAAAATGAATTCACCTAAGGAGCCTGAAAAAAGAGCTGCTTGCAGTTCACAGGCAGAGACACTGTGCCAGGGTGGCTGACTCCTGCCCAGATGTGACCTCTTGGTTAGACACGTCTGTCCTTTCCCCTAATATTTAACTCCCAAGGACACTTGGGGGCACATTTATCATGCTGAATGCAAGATGAGACATCAAAAGGGGATGAAAGAAACAGCTGGGGGATTTTGGAAAGCACACACACACCCCACTTCTCCAAAGAGGAATGCCACTTATGGCTTTTCCCACCACAAAGGCAGTCACAGCTTAATAGTTCAGTCATCACAAAGCTGCCAAGTAAAACATTATTAGGGGTTACTTTCACTTTGACAAATCTGAAGTCAGAAAATTCTTTTCTTGTAGGGGCCTATGGTGCGTCTCTGCTGTATTCTTGGGGGTGAAGCGTACTAAGCCCATTTATCAATCTTGACAGTGGAAGTCGGGAGTTATCTGCCTTGCAAAAAGCTCCCTGGGAATTACTCTGTCTTGCTGGAAATGAGGCAGCCAGGGAAAGCAGCTGCCATCAGGCTGGATTCACCTGGGCTACAGGTCACTGTTCTCGATGCTTCTTTTGATCTCACTGCCTCACCAACAAACAGGTGCTGGGTCCGAAAGCATCCGGACTTCCCAGCTCCAAGCTGTGGAGGAACAACGGTCCACATGCTTACTGCAGGAAAGAAACGCAAGGGATGGAGGAAGAAGGATGGATCAGTTGGGGCAGATGCTGAGAACGGCCTGGAGAGGACTCAATGATGTGGCAGGAAGAGCCAACGTGGCAGGAAACTGGGGAGGGGAAGCCATCCAGATTTCTCTGTTTAAATCGACTTGGGGGGGAAAAAAAAAGAGAAAACCTCACATCTTCCACAGCTGATAAATGATTAGACAGTAAAAGGGATAACTGGTTTGGGGAAATACATTGCTGACATCCTGCTTCCTACTGATTTTTTTCTGGCAGACTGAAATGGAGTTCTATTTTCTCCTGACGGTGGAAAGTGACGGATGTAGCAGGCATTCTCTATCTGAGCACAGGGCACAGAGAGGGCAGAGGAGAGTGAAAATTGGAAGGCTAAGGCTGAGCACCCCATCGGTTAAAACTTAAGCTCAGATTTAAAACCAAGCCTCAGTCTTCACATCTCTAAACTGGGAATAAAAACTAACTCGCATGCCGAGGGGAAGGACAAATGGGCTTTAAACACAGATGGGAAAGTCTTAGGTTACTTTCAAAGACGTCAATTGCTAGCATTTGCATGAAAGAGATGTGTATTTCGTTTTCTCACTTAGAGGTACTGTTTTGGCTTATTTCAAATTACCCACTGCCAGTGCCTTGTAGTTCTAGAGCTTAGAAACATTTTCCAATATGTACCCAAATGCATTACGTTTGTAGCCAAAATGTAGCCATCTTTCAACTGTAAAACCACAAGTACAAGTAAATTAAAGAGGATGATTCAGGCAAAGGAATCATTAAGCAGTTAAAGAGGATCCCTCGCTTGAATACACAGATGGCGTTAGAGGCTGCTTTTTCTGGAAGGGCCGAGCTATTTCTAGCTCAACCAGAGCATGGACTCAGGCGCGTAACCAACCAACCGAAGGACCAACACAAACCAACAGAGACGCTGTTTAGATGACTGTTACCTGTGGTTGTTCTCAATTCCTGCAACTTTTTTTCTGCATGACTTTCCCAAAGCTCCTGCGACATGAGCTCCCTGCATCATTCTCCTGACCTTGTCCTCCACAGCCGAGGCCAGGTGCTGGGAGTGGATAGTGGTCACAGACAGACCAGGCCTGCCCTCTGTTCTCTCACAACAGAGACTCTTTATCCCAATTTCTGCAACTGGCTTGAAGAGCTTTTCCCGAAACAACCAGGAAGAAGCAGTTCAGGGCCAGTTCTACGCATTCCTGGTTCCTGCAGGAGCAAGTTCCCACGTTGTCACTGTCTCCTGGGGGGACACGAGGCCTGCTTACAGCAAGCGGGTGCAAGAGGTCTTGGCTGCGATGGGCTTTGCTCGGCCGAGTTTCAACCCCAAAGTTCTAGGGCCATCTTCAGAAAAATCTTCCAGTCTTTCACAATCATGCCTGGGAATAAAAACTTGCAATCACCTTGCAAAGAATTTAGCAGTGACCGACAAGCATGCGCAGTTGGGGCAGGCGGTGGTGACCAGCCTCGTTGTCGGCAGCCTGGCAGGACTGAGGTGCAGCTCAAGGTCACCCCATTTCCGGGCTTTTGATTTCATCTCACCTGCAGGTCTGGGATGATGAATAAAATGTTGATACCACTCTTGAGCGTGGCCCTGCCGTGGCCCTGGAGCTTGGTGGGCACCGCAGGGTGAGCCAGATTACATCATTCCTATCTGACAGGTGAGGACACGGAGGCTCAGGGAGGTGAGACACCTCGCCACAGCCCTGCGGTTCCAGAGTCAGGACCGCAGACTGAGCTTTCTCACCTGTAGGCCTGCGTTCTTCGGGCGAACTACCCTGGGGCTCTGGGGCAGCCAGGAGGCCGCCAGCAGCAGCAGATGCCAGGAGTGAGCCCAGGGCAGGGGCCTCAGGCACGACCTGGCACAAAAGGCCTGGAGTCAGCATCCAGGAGGAGATGGGCAGCTGCCCAGGTGTCGTGTGCTCCTGCAGCCGGGTGTAGGTCAAGGTGAAGCCCACGGTCCCGCGTGCTCCTCCAAGCGCACCTTCCAGCCCCTGCTGAACGTCTTTGATGCCGAGAAAGACGATGGGCGGAGCTTGGGATTGACGGACAACACCTGCGGGCATGCGCACACCTGACGGAGGTTGGGCGCCTGATCGGGGTCTCAACGAGCTTTGAGCTTTGGGCAGAAGAAACCTCCCCCACCCGGAAGGCAGCGTGCTTTCCAGGACTCTCCTGGGTCGGGTGGGAGGTACACGCTCTGTCCGGCCAAGGGCGCCCAGTGCGACACTGAGCATCCCGGCTCACACACCAGGATCGAAGCCGGGTGCAACCCACAGGGAGACCTCACCCTCGTGCCAGCTCCAGAAATGGCACGGGACGGCGTCAGGACTAAACGCTCAACCCCGCGGGCCTTCCAGATGGGCCCCGGACGGCCACGTGGACCACCCGGCCGGGAGCGAATGATCAAAAACGTCGGTCGTCGGACGCGTCCACTGTTAACAGCAAACACCTGGGGCCCAGGATGGAGCCGTCTGCGCCACGTGATCATTCATGTTTTTAACACGCGAACTTTGACCTCTGTTCCTCCTCCCCAGAAACCAATTAAAGTGGCGATGTAATGTAATGTCCCAGGATTTTTCATAAAGCAGGGGACCAGCTGAGCTCTGGTCAGTTGAGAGGCGCACAGGGAGCCTCTAGGCATCACCCAAAAGTAGACCTTTCACTTCTGTGCTCTGATGGCCACTTCCTCCTGAACCCAGTCCTGAAAGGCAGGGGGCTCAGGGCAGGGGAGCAGAAGCACAGTTGGGGACCCAGCCCACCCGGCAGGGTCTTCAGCGGGCTTTCAGCTTCCAGACAGCATAGGCTCCGTGTGGGGCTCGTGGGGGATGGGGCTCTGGCAGACACGGACAGATCCCGGGATTTATGGAGGGCAGTTTCCTCGGCCAGGTGCCTCTGCCCTCCCCTCCTGCCCCAGCAGACAGACGTGTCTGCATCATGCCAGTTGCTCCTGCCCACTCTGCAAGTTTGTAACAGGGAAGATACTTTTAATCAAATAGGAAAAAATGGTTAGGCAGATACTTCCAAGCCCCCCGTGGGGGTGGGTCTGCCTGGGCCCTGTTCCTGCCTTGCTAAGCTCTGGGTGCTGGAGTAGCCATCAGGGCCCCTGGAACTCAAGAGCAGTGAAGACTAGCCCCCACCCCCGGAAGTGGGAATCAAAGGTGCCTTTGCTCACCGACACCTGGCGAGGGGCCCAGGGATGGGCCAGAGGCTGTGGGCTGACACGTGAGTCTGATTCCAACTGCGGGGCCTTGGCTGTCCTGAACCTGTTTTCTCATCTGTAAAATGGAGGTGATTATATCGGCCCTTTCTTATGACTGTGACAGTTAAATGAAAACGGAGGTGCGACAGTTCTCTGTAAACCGGAGAGTAATCTATGAGGTCTCCAGGGTCTTATTTTACAACCACTCTTATTTTTTTTATATGTTCAACATCCCCTGTCCTCCTCCTTTAGCTAATTGAAGCCAACACTTTCAGGAGAAGTCACTTCTGGAAGGACTCCATGGGTTAAAAGCAAATTGCTTCTATCACTCGGTCTCCATGGAGCCAAAAAAAAAAAAAAAAGTAATAAGAAATGGTTATTGACAGCTTCCTATTAACCTGTGGTTTCACAGTCCTTATTTTTTATTGTTTTTGTTTTTCTGTTTATTTTATTGGACTTATTCATGTGAGGTATTATAACTAGATGGTGTGGAATATACAATGAATGAAAATGGCAAATGCTACAGTCTAGAAGACAACAGTCTCAGAATCGTCTCCCCAGAAGTTTAGCCATTACATGAAAGGTGAAATGTGGTTTTATCCTGCACGTGTCTGATTGTGCTGGAATCACCATCCTTCTGTCCATCCACCTGCCCACCCACCATCATCTATCCATCTGCTATCAGCCCACTCAGTCATGCACCCATCCATCCATTCATCTCCACACCCATCATCCTTCCATCCATCCTCCATCTCCCCACCCATCCATCCTCCTTCCAGCCATCTATCCACCGAGTCAAGAATATTTATTGAAAGCTACTATGTGCCGGACACTGCTGTAGGTGCTGGAGATTCAGCAATGAAAAAAACAGACAAAATTCCTGTTCCAGTGGAGCTGGGTGCGTCTTTCTGGATGTCGTTGGCTACGGAGAGGCATTTACCCTTGATCTCACCCTGCGGTCTCCCTGCCACTTGTCCTGGAGAGAGGAGGAAGCCGTGTGTGTGTGTGTGTGTGTGTGTGTGTGTGTGTGTGTGTGTAAGGGGGGAGGGATTGGCAGAATTTCAGCAGCAATGTTTTCACACATGTTCTACCACAAATAAAATGCTGGATTAATGAGCAATGACAGGAAATAATTCTCTGCTGTTGTAGCATAAGTTGAAGGAGATTTGCAGAACTAAATGGCTTAAAAATGGGCCAGCTTTCCTGTTTCCCAGAAGTCACACAGGGACAAGGCTCTGTACTAAGAAGGCTTCAGTTCTTACATGAAGCCCAGACATGGCAAACACAGCCAAGCTGACCTCCACGTGCTAAGGATGGTAGTAAGGGCCCCCGGGGGCGAGATGGCACAGCTGCTCATGTCTCAGCCTCTGTCCACATCCCAGAGCTCCCTCGAAGCCTGTGGTTGGGAACTGAGCCCATCTTTCTCTGACTGGTACCCAGGACGGCTGCCTTTCTCCTCTTCCCAAGCTTTATAGCTGCTGCACATTCTTATCTGCAATATGTTATTTGTGATAAGTATAGGAAGGTGGCAAGTCAGGGGCCTCGGTCCTGGTGACTCAGCCTTACATCCTGGGGCTTCCATCTGGGTAGTTTTGAAAACATTATGCAATTCATTTAACTTTTTTTTCTTTGTTTTTATGGCCACATCTAAGGCATATGGAAATTCCCAGGCTAGGGGTTGAATCAGAGCTGCAGATGAAGCCTACACAATAGCAACACCAGATCCGTTGCAACACCAGATCTGAGCCTCATCTGCATCCTATGCTGCAGCCTGCAGCAATGCCGGATTCTTAAGCCACTGAGCGAGGCCTGGGATCGAACCTGTATCCTCAAGGATACTATGTCAGGTCCTTAGTCCACTGAGCCACAACAGGAACTCCTCATTTAACTTTCTGAGTTCCAGCTCTTTCATCTCTAAAATGGGTATAACCACACCCACCTCACACCACTGATGAATGAGGACATGGCCGGTGCAGCCTCTAGGACCAAAGTCAAGTTTGCCTCCATTCATTTCCCCCAAACTGGATTTTCAAGAGCACTGGCTGTGCAGATGGGTCTCCTTTGCTTGACCTCTGTGCTGTGCCCAGCTTGAGAGCAGAGCGCTTTCTGCCATGCCCTCGGGCACTGACTTTTACCCTCCCAACACTGCATTAACGGCAGACAAATGCCTTTATTCTCCAGGGAGCAATATCGAATTCCACGGAGAGGAACTGAGACCAGGTTGGGCACTGACGGGTCCTCTTGACCTGCTGTCAGGGGCATCTCCTGCCCGTTCATTTCCCCTCGTGATCACGTCGCGAAGGAGCCACTCAATTACTCTGGCTGGATAATTACATTGATTCTGATCAGGAATGTTTTAAAGTTCCTCAAGTTCCTCATTATGTTACTGTTTTTCTCTCTCTTTTTAAAATTACTCCTTGGATAAAACGTTCCATTTTTTCCCTTGCACTTTGAAAAAGGAAGTGAAAGCTTTCTTCAACTTTTTTTTTCTCTCTTTTTTTTTGTCTTTTGTCTTTTTAGGGCTGTATCCACGGGGTATATGGAGGTTCCCAGGCCAGGGGCAAATTGGAGCTACAGTTGCCAGCCTACACCACAGCCACAGCAATGCAGGATCCAAGCCGAGTCTGTGACCTACACCACAGCTCACAGCAACACCAGATCCTTAACCCACTGAGCGAGGCCAGGGATCGAACCCGCAGCCTCGTGGATGCCAGTATCCAGCCTTATCTGCTGAGCCATGGGACAGGAATTCCTTAAACTTTTCATTGAGAAAGGAAAACCACCTTCCATTGAAGAGCTGACAGGGGGAGATATTTCCTTCAATCCCATCTTCGTGAAATCCCTTTATGGTAAATGTATTTCGTGACCTCAGCTAGAACCTCAGACTTCAAAAGGGGGTGAGTTTTAATTATGTACATTCAGCACTGACTTTTCAAGCAAGCAAGTTCTTCAAAGGGTATATGGACTTTGCAAATACAACGGAATTCTCTCCACTCCTACCACATCTGAAACTCGGGAATTTTTCACTGAAAACAAGGGTTGATTTTAGTTTCTGAAATCACATTTTCAGACAGAGAGGTTGCCTCAAAAATAAATCCAGTTTTCCTGTAACATGAGCTAGGAATTCTCGAGGAGAGTCTCCTCACCCTATTTAATTCTTCAAGGATTGATTCAGACTGGACTTGCTTCCAGAATGTTCCCTGTCCACACCCCTTCCAACCTCTGCTCCTTTCTTCACAATGAATCGTTGGTCATTTTTTTTTAAAGGTGTGAAATACTATGACGGTAATGTTTAAAACTTCCTCCTTATCATTTAGAGGCTCAACTGAAACACTTACAGATGGTATGTTACGACACCCAGGACTACATAAATAGGTTAGATTGGGGCCCCTGCAGTAAGCCCCATGGCACCCCAAAACATTCCCTATCAGAGCCCTGAGCTTCCAGTCTGCAATCACCAGCTAACTAGCCTGCCAGCCCCACCTCAATACAGGCAACCCTGAGGTCAAGGTTTCTGCTTTCTGAGTCTGTGGCCCCACTCTGCTTCTCAGGGTCTGCACCCAGGTACCCAGCAAAGACTAATGGAGTGAATGAGTGATTTTGCTATGATTGGCTCCGTTTCTCGCAGCCGGCTGGTCCTGAGATGGAGGCAGGGCCCGTGTCCTCTCAGCTTTCAGGAGAGAAGGTTGAATTTGGGCGCAGGCCATCCAGATGTGCACCCTGTCCAGGCAGCTTCATAGCAAGGAGGTATGCAGTGAATGTTTCCTGACCTGAATTAAACAGACTCAAAGGAGCCAATCATCCATACATCAGAGAAAGTGGAATGGCAGAGCTTTCACCCTAAATGCGGTTATCTGACCTAGGTGTAGATATTATTCCTGCACGCCCAACCCGGGCTTAATGTAAGTCGTCTACACCCCTGGCGAGTAAGCACCATCCCTCATTTGCTTATTTTCTCAGCCCACATCATCCCAGGCGCTCGACGGGCTGCCCTCCTTGCTGGCGGCCGGGGAGCACATTCTTGGCTGGAGAGCCGTTTGCCAGCCTGGATTAAACAAAATCCAAACAGCCCCAAACCCCAACTCTTAGCATCAGCATGAAAACTACGGCGGCAATCCTTCTCAGACACACACACACACACACACACACACACACACACACACACACACACACACACACACACACACAGAGAGAGAGAGAGAGAGAGAGAGAGAGAGAGAGAGAGAGTGGGGAAGTGCCCTCTGAAGGCGAGCCCTTACAAAATGCTCACAGCAGTAAAAGCAAAGTGAAATCCCACACGGGAAAGAAGCTTGGACATCTAGTCTGCGAGGCTAGAGAGGTGAGTGTGTGAGGGTGTGACCTGGTACACACCGTCCTTCTGAATGGACTCCAAATGCCTATTTATTATACCATAAAACTAGAGTTCATATACTATTGCTTTTTTAAAAAGAAGAAGCCCCCTCCCTAACCACCCCTCCTTTTTTTTTTTTTTTTTTTACAGTAAACCCCTTCATTTGGCAAACTATAATAGCTCAGATGCTACCTGGTCTTTTTAAAAGTGAAGAATTCTTAAAAGACAAATCAGATCATATTACTGCCCTGCCTTAAACCCCTCAGTGACATCTCACTGCCCTGGAGACAAAACCAAGTTCCCGCCACGGCCGACCGGGCTTGGCTTGCGCTGGCCCCTCCCTTTGCTCCAGCAGCATCAGCACCACGTCCCCCAGCCCCACAAGCCACTGGCTTCCAGTCGGCACTGCTTCCCTCCTCAGAGCCATTGCACACGGGGTCCCCTCTGCCCAAGCCCACATCCTCCCACCTGTGCGGGTTCTCCACCCCCCTCTTCCCTGTGGTCTGGGCTCAGAGGTCACCTCCACAGAGAGGTCTTCCCCCAACCACTCATCGATGTCCAGTCCCCTCCCTCTGCCTATGCCTCCTCTCAATCCCTTTCTTTCACTTCCTTCATTGCACGCCCTCTAACCTTTTTAATTTACTCTTTTTCAAGACTGTCTTCCCCCTAAGAATGCAAGTGCCAAGAGGGCGAGAAAAGCGTCTGTCCTGTTCACGGCTGTAATAACCGCAACGTCTGTCAACGTGCATGCTACGCTTTGGGAGCTGAGTTGCTGTGTGTTTCAGATTCAGCCCCATCCCCTTGTGAGATGACTCCATGACTCCAGCTCTCCTTGTAAGAGAAGATTTCCCACAAAAAATCAAAGGAAGCACGGAGGGTAATTTTTGAGTGCGAATGCTGCTTTTCTTTTCTAGTCCAGGGAGAGATATTTACTATTATTCTAAATATCCTTTTCCCGAAGGGCTCAAATGATTCACATATTTTCTTCCCCCCATAAATGTGGCCCACTTAGTCCTCAGCCTCTTCAGACCAAAGGCTCCAAGAGACTCCTTAATGGATGGACTCAACTGAGTTTAAACTCCCACACGAACCTCCAGATCCTGCTTTTGCCAAAGAGTCATTTCCAAGACAGGTCTTCATGTTAACTATCCAAAGACATAAAACACACTCTCTCACACACACTCAAAGGCTTGTGGTAATTAATGATACCCCCATAAGGAAACCCCCTCCAATGATTCCTGTAAGATGCAGCTGAAATCATGACACCATGTTTAAAAGAACTCTGGCCAGTCCCTGTATTTTCAGGCTTTTGGGTCCAATTTGTCAATGATGACAGTTGGTGAAATTTCAGAGTTAGGATTTTGGAAAGTTTTGATAAAGCATAAACAAGGGATGTGAAGAAATGTTTTTTTTTTTCTTTCTTTCCCTTTAAACCATGCATAATCCTTGGTTCTTTGGAATGCTGGGAGACTTTTGTATCATTCAAGCAGTCGCTGACTCATCTCTTTGAAAGTTACTTTGGGGGCTAAGACTTAATTCACATTTTTTAACATTCGACACTCACGTCTGAATCAGCAGTGGGGAGGAAGTGGGGAGGAGGATGGGTGTTTGGATGTGGGCCAGTTTAAAACGAGCCAGTTACCCAGAAAGCGTGGGCGTGTTATATGGCACTAGAAGTGCTTCACAGCAACTAGCAGGCATTCTGGAAAAAAAAGAAAAAGCCTTTAACGTTTCAAAGGTTCCAATGCTTCTGGGAGCTAAAAAATAATAATAATAATAATAATACCACCGTCTATTTGTGGAGTGACATGCTATTTACGAAGACATCTGATCTCATTTAATTCTCTCTCCCACGCTCGTGGGGACCCTATGAGGTAAGAGAATGACCGCGTTGAGATAATTCTGGAGATTAAAAGCAGCCTGGAAACTCTGCAATGGGTGATGGATGACTGAGTGGCCTGGACAGCTCGACCTCCCCCTTAGCTGTGGGCTTTTGTGATTAATTCACCCACTTGCTTAGGAAGTTTCTTTCCATCGGAGAAAATTAAAAACACCACTCTCTGGACAGGAATGTGGGATCATAAATGAGAACCAAATAGAAAAGATTTACGCAAAAGCACAAGCTCAGCAAAAGAGAAAACTTAGAAATCGCTAATAAGGTATAAATCAAGGAAAGGCTATTAGCAAACCCCAGGTAAGAAAAAAAAAAATCGTTTAAAATGATTTGCTGCGCTCTTAACAATACCATTTCTACCTATGATTTTGGAAAATCTCCAGGGTAATTTGGCTTGTATCCTTAAACACTGCCATGAAGAGTTTCCAATTTGAAGGGTTTTACACAAAATTACAGACAGTACCAGAAAGTAATGTCTTGCTTTTGTGTCTCCAGAATCATAGAATTTTTAGAGGTGTAGGCTTTCCTCATTTGTGCATGCATTGCCCGCAACAACAAACACAGGTGTCAAAAGTGTTAAAATGGGTGAACAGACAAGCAAAAGAGAGGGTGGATGAGTGGGTGGGTGGATGGATGGATGGATGGATGGATGGATGAAAAGATGGACAAACAGTTGGACGGATGGGTGGATAGATGGATAGAATGAATCAATTCATAGATGAGGGAAGGAAGGAAGGGAGGGAAGGAGGAAAGATAGATAAAGACTAATTCCTTGTACTGATAAAAAAATAAAGGCCAGAGGAGTTACCAATGTGTCTGTATTACCAGAGACACGTAGAATCAGGATTGAGGCTACTAGGTCTCTTCCAGTGTTTCTGTCGAGTGTTTCCAGCCTAGAGTTTCCTCTCTTCCATCTGCCTCGTTCATCAAGAGTTCTGAAATGCTTACCATGCAGATGGACAAAGTAGTCTTAGTCATCGGGAACCACTTTTGGAGGCCTACAGGCTGGTGAGTTTGTGCCCATTGTGCCTACTTGACAATCAGGGAGAGGACGCACAGAGGGACTTTTCTGTGGCCCCTTTGAGCTCGTCAAGAATGAGAAAAGGATGAAGACCGCCCAGCTTCTCGTCCACTTCCTGCCAACCTCATGCTCCTGAGACTCACACGGCGAGCTGGCCGGTGACGCCAGGCTCTACCTGGGCCGGTGGCGTTATCGGAAACAGAGGACTCCCACCGGCCCTGTACTAACCTCACCCTTTAAGAGGGAATTCTTTGCCCCAAGTGCCCAAGTAACCAGTTATTCTGCCCAGGCCTGGGGAGTTTGAAAGACACGGAGCACCCTGCTTCTCGGAGCCACCTGCCTTCCTCTGGAAGAGCTCCCGGTGAGTATCTAGACTTGCCACGCTCTGCTTCCTGGTGGTGCCGGCCTAAGCCGCTTTCACTTGCGGCTCAGGGCTGTGGCCTCTGCCTTCAGACTTGGCACGTTCCTCCACCAGGTCTTGGCGACTCCCTTGAGCTGTGCTTAAGACAGAGCCACGAGCAAAGACGAGGCACACCTGAAATCTTCTTGCTAAGGGGGCAACGGACAGGAGAAGCAGTCCCTTGATGTGCTAAGATGCCTCACCCACCACTCACGTGAAAGGACGATGCCCACGACGCATCGTCCTTTCTGTCCCACAAGCCATTTGAAAGGAAGCCCAAGAGCCTACTGCTGGTAAAAGCCTAACCACATTCTGTAACAACCCGGCCCCCTCCTGGGTCTTTTAACCCGCCTCACAGCAGGGCTGCCCCCTCGCCTGCCGGCTGCCAGTCAGCACCTGCATAAGGATCTCGACGTTTCCTTTCATCAAACCCAGCGAGCAGGCTTGGCCTCGGGAGTGCCATGAAGATAAGCACTGAGAAGGTCTCAAGGTTTAAAAAAAAGAAGCTGGCATCATAACAAGTGAGCGTTTTCCTTCACTAATGAAAACCTTCTGACGTCAGCACAACGTTCTTGTTGGGGGTGGGCCCTTGGAAGTACTGGAACACATCAGAATCTGTAACCACTCCACGTTGCATCTATTTCCACCTCCTTCGAATGGCCCCATAATGAATCCGTCTTCCTTTTTTTCTGGGGGAACCAAGTCTAGAGTTTCAGAAAGGTGTTACGTGAGGCAGAATGAGATGATTTATCGAAAAGGAAAAGTCACTTCCTTTAAACTTTAAGATTGGATAAAGGGGTGTGGTGTCAGAAGCGAGGACACCACAAGTCCTCAAACCACTAACACATTTCAGATCTGCCCTTGGGCCAACCTGGAAGGAAGACGCCCCTCGCCACATGCCACTCATCCAGCCTCGCCCCCTCTGCCCGGTGGCCTTACCAGGCCCAGATGGAGCTGGAGGTGCAAATTAAAACCAGGCGTGATGGTAATTTGCGATTTCTAAACAAAGAGCATCCGAGCCCACCACTTCCCAGCAGAGAGCTTGGGCCTCGTGCCATATGCACTGCAACCTGGGTGACCCTCTCAGATTGGCACCGACCATGGAATTTTTTCTGGAAGCTTCCATGGGTGCTCTGGCCAGAAAACCGGGGCGCTCTCTGCTCAGCTGTTTCCCAGCACACATTTCAAGTTGCAGCCCGCCTCTAAGAGCAGCTGGAAGCATGGGTACTTGCCCGGTTGAAGGGTTCATGATGCAACCTCCTTTGTCAGCAGCCGTTTTGCAGCTACAGCCCCTCTCCAGTGTGTCATGGTTCATCCCGAAATTGTGGCCCAGCTCATGTGCCAGCGTCACGGCCGCGCCTAGGGGACTGTCTGAATGGTCCTCAAAGAAAACACAAGGGCACAATGTATAGTTCACATCTTTGGGGCCTCTTTCCCAGTCCCCCCTCATCCCAGTGTCCAAGCCCTGCCCCCAGGCAGTTCTCTTTCATTAACATTTAATGGGATCCCATCTCCTATAAGGACCCAAGATAGAGCCCCATTATTCAGTTCAAACTTAAAAAAAAAAAAGATTCAACCTATCTTATTAAACCAATTTCGGGTCCCCTCAGCCGAGGAATGAATTCTTCATGAACAAGTGTGGATTCCTTGTGTCTGCACGAAATAATCGAGGCAGTCATATCCTGCCCGCTTCCTACAACTCTCACCAGACCCCATTTCACTGAATAGAGCAAAAAGTGGTCCTACATCACAGGAAGAAGCAGTTCGTGCCTTCATGGGTAACACAAGTACCATTTTAGCCTTAATATCAAGTCGGTAGGGGGAGGGCACTTTGTACATCTAAACAAGATCTGAGCCATTGTGATTGTGCCTGTTCCTTCCTGTCCACTTGGTAGGGAAGGGTACTGGGAAAGTTTACGACAGTTCACCATAAAAGCTAACCCCATAGTGTCATCTGCTTGAAGACTCATTGAATTAGGACCGCAATCCAGTTCCGCCTCACCCTTGCTGGCCTTTTGATCTGTCAGGTAGCCTTTGGAAAGGGATGCAGTCATTCTGATCCTCTGCCTTTGGTGGCTGGGAGTTCATGGGACCTTTTGCTTGGGTTTGGAAGGTAGGTTCTCCATCCCGCAAGCGCTGCTCGGCCGCTCCTAACTTAGTGGAGGACATGCATGGCTTGGCTCAATGGATATTAGAGGTTACCTTTGAAAATGTCGTCACTCGACTTTCACAAACCAGCGAATGTGATCTGCAGAAATCACACCATGGCTGGTGTTTCTGAAAGGGCTTGCACATCAAGGTATAATGAAAGTGACTTAGTTGAATCCTGCTTTGTGCTACCCAGGAAAGAGGTAAGAGATTCCCAAGGGGCTTCCAGGAAACAGGGACATGGTGCTTTAGAGAAAGCATCATTTCTGACGCAGACAAC
Organism: Phacochoerus africanus; assembly: GCF_016906955.1. Lineage (NCBI taxonomy): Eukaryota > Metazoa > Chordata > Mammalia > Artiodactyla > Suidae > Phacochoerus > Phacochoerus africanus. Next base: position 135,732,067 of record NC_062558.1, read on the forward strand.
CTTTGGGAGGCCTCTACATTACAGGTGTGTTCATCTACCATTGCGTAGGTTTGCTGGTGGTAATGGTGGTAGCTGCTGTTCTTCCTGGCCCTTGGTCTAAGAAAGGAGTGGTATGTCAAGAAACTGAGTTATACTTAGAAGAGATGAAATTCCTAATAAATCACTTTGTTTAGATTCTACAGTTTCCTGTTGTAGGAAACTTCACAAATATGTTTCAGGAAATCAATTTTCTTCAATCTAAGAATTCGGAGGGCTGGATTTAGCATGCCTTGGCACAAAATTCAAGGAATGCATCCTTAAAAAGTGACTCTTCATCAGATTCTTTCGTATCCCTGAATATCTTGGTTTTGTTTTTAATTGCCAAACTGTTTTACATTCTTTCACGCATAGGTGATTATAAACAGACTGTCTCTTAAGAGGCTGATAAACAGTTGATATTTCTAATAAGACAAAAACTTCTTTACTCCAGCATTATCTCAAACCAAGACTATTTCAGTCCAGTGGGATACAAAGGCACGGCTTTAAGTTATTACAATGAGTGATTTGCTCGATCTTAGAAAAACAGAGAGACAGTCCCAGAATTCATGTTTCCAACGTGATCAGGATTTCTCCTCCCTTGCTGTAGGATTTCCTTCCTCGTAGGGTTGTGAGTCCTTGAAAGAGGCAAGGTCACAGGTAACACCCAGAGTTTAATGTCAGAGACACCACAGGAGAAAGTCGGGAAGTTTTAGATCTGGTCAAGATAGGGAGCTTGTTTTTCTCGTGAATTTTAGAGGCATTAAAGGAGCTGTGGACTTCCAACCCCCTCGATGCTTCTCTTCCACGTGGAGCAGACAAGGAGTGTGCCTAGGAGAGGTCTTCCCTGCTGCCAGGCGCATCCACCAGACCGCCTGTTAGGGACCCTCAGTCTTGACTTGCTTTCCTACAGCAGGGCATTTATCTGCTTATATCGCCCTCATTCATTTTCATCCATTAAAAAAAAAAATAGGCTTTCTGGTCTGCTTTCAAAGAAGGAATCTTGATCGAATGATTGTATGGAAACAGAATAAAAAGGATGTGACCTTGGGAAAGCCGTTTAATACGGTCAGATCAGTAGAACATTTCAACACTCCCCAGTGACAGGACCTGCCAGGCTTATCAGGGGTTCAGTTTCAGCTCTAAAAACTACGCCGGTTTTAAGTGGCAACCTCAGTAGCAACCGACCATGGAACCGTGAAACAGAAAATGAATCCCTCTTAAAACTTTACAGGCTGCCCTATAAAAATACAGTTGGGATCTGACTTGAAATTAACCTGGCATCAATGAAAACCAAACTTTCCAGTGATTTCCAAGGTGGAGATCACAGACAGGGCTTCCCGCTTCCAAGGAAACCAGAGGGAGCCCATCTGAGCCAGAGGTCCACTGAGTTGGTGCGATCCCTCCAAACAGCCACCCCAGCCTCCGTATTTAGTGCATATTCATGTTCATTATCAATGCGACCGAAGAGAAGAGGAAAATATTCCTGGGAGATGTTCACTAAGATGAGGTTGGGCAGTAGGTGGAGAGAAAATAAAAGTCAGCAGAACATGACCCGTTCAGCCCTTTAGGACAACAGAATATTCACCAACGTTCTGTTTGAAAAAATGTGGAGGAATTCACAGTTTCTTGGAAGGGCAAGGTTCTGTTTGTTTAACAGAGATGGCGGAATGGTGTCCAAAGATACTCCCTGTCTGAGGGCTGGTGCAAAGGGGACACTCCATTTTCCCAGCAGACACAGCAAGAGCAAGGGGTGAAAAAACCTTTTTTTTTTTTTAATTATCTGATGAAGGGGAGCCTATTAAAGCTACTTCCCTCTTAAATTCATCACAACAAGTCTCATAGATTCTGCCCATTTTATTTCCCTTTACAAACACAGGTAGCCCTTACATGACCAAAAAATCCTTATACAGCAGTAAACCCAGGTCTCTGCCTTCCAAGAATAAGGTTATTATAAAGACAAGTTGGACACGGGCCAGGAGGTATGCATGTCAAGCACCTGAGGTGGTAAATGGTTAAAAACCTCAGTCTTGGAGCTACTGGGCCTGGAGGCAGCACCATCAGCAAACCATTCGCACGAGAATATTGGCTGAGACCCTGGTCCCTCCAGGAAGCTGAGTGATGAGGGGCAACCCCAGTGCCCTGACTCATCCCAATGCTGGGAGGCATTCCTGGATGCAAATGCTTTGCCCCAAATCCAAGCGGAAACCTCTTCTCTGTAAAAGGTGTAGACAGGCTTCCATGGAGCTGTTTTTCCACCTACCTTTCCTGTGCACAGCTTCCTGTGTGCTATAAACCATCCCGGGAATACTGTGGGCTGCGGAAGCTCATATGCAGCAGTTAGAAAAGAGGGTAGGATTATATTAACAAGAAGGACCTAAATTTACAACGTCTGATCCAAGTAGAGATTTCCTGAGAAATCATCAGATTTCCTGGCAAATAGGTGGGGACATTGCTGCTGGCTTCTCGGTGCTTCTCACTTACCATAACGATCCCCCCCGACTGTTCTGCTGTGCACATGCTCATGATGGGTGCCATGCCGATGGTGGTCCCTTGAAAATAAACTCCACTGGAAAACCAAAGAAAGGGCTTTCTTAAATTAATAGAGAATAAAGACAGTTCCTAATATGGGAAATTCTGTGGGACGTTCTTGCATTCCAACAGGAACTATGAAAGCACAGGCAAAGAGGAAGAGAGCTGCGTGAGAGTAGGCTGACAGGTGATTTTTATCTCGGGTTCTTCTAAACTTTATTTTCCAGGTGCATCCCCTAATCCTTTTTTCAAGACTCAAGACAACAACCACTTGTAACTTGTATATTTATAGGACGTATCTCGTCTATTTCCTAATGAACTGGGGGGAGCTGCTCCTTTTAAACCATCTCTGCTGATGGAAGGGCTAGAAAGAGTCACAGAGAATCACTGTCGACAAATGAAATGCACTCGATGCTTTACTAGGTTTTCTGTTGCAGCTGAACTTTGCTTCCCTTGGTAACATTACAATTAGGTCAGAAACCCAACTCTTCCAAAATGTCCTGCTAATGCAGCCTGAAAAAGTGAAATTGGCAAGAAAATGACTGATCCTCTGGCTTCAGTGAGGAAGTAAGCACCCACAAAGCCTCGGCACCCCAGGAGGAAGCTTCTGGAAGGGGACCTCGGGGCTTAGGAGCAGGTTTTCTCATACATGGGATCTTAATCAATGAATCTAATGCCATCAAGGTCTGTTTAGTGCAACACTGTTAATTCCAACCTCATGCATTAAAAATGAAACACTGCGGGAGAGCCCGTCATGGTGCAGTGGTTAATGAATCCAACTAGGAACCAAGAGGTTGAGGGTTCGATCCCTGGCCTCGCTCCGTGGATTAAGGATCTGGTGTTGCCCTGAGCTGTGGTGTAAGTCGCAGATGTGGCTTGGATCTGGCGTTGCTGTGGCTCTGGTGTAGGCCAGTGGCTACAGCTCCGATTAGACCCCTAGCCTGGGAACCTCCATATGCTGCGGGTGCGGCCCTAGAAAAGGCAAAAAGACAAAACAAAACAAAACAAAAAAAATTAAATGCTGTATTCGCTGAATCTCCTTTAAAGGAAACGAAAGACTTACCCGTGTTTTCTTGGCCATGTACATACATAGATTTTACACATATTATTTGAAAAGTTATATATTTAGGCAGTGCTCAATTGAATGAAATGGGAGAAGTGTATATAAAATATAACCTCAGGAGTTCCCATGGTGGCTTAGCTGTAACGAACCTGACTAGGAACCATGAGGACTCGGGTTCAATCCCTGGCCCTGCTCTTGGGTTATGGATCCAGTGTTGCCAAGAGCTGTTGTGTAGGTCACAGACGTGGCTCGGATTTTGTGTTGCTATTGCTGTGGCTGTGGTGCAGGCAGGCAGCTGTAGCTCCGATTGGGCCCCTAGCCTGGGAACCTCCATGTGCCTCAGGCACGACCCTAAAAAGCATATAAGCAAATAAATAAAACATAACCTCATCTATGTATGTATGTATGTGTCCATCCCTCTATCCATCTATCCATCCATCCTATTACACTCATACCAACAATGGCAGGGATTGCAGCTTTTATATGGACACATCTACAGAGACCATTCTAACAGATACAATTTTATATATGTATATGTAAATAATAAGGTTATATAAGAGGCTAATTTATTTCCAGATGTTCAAGTTGGACAGACTCCATCTGGGAGAAAAACAAATCAAGACAAAATACTCTGACTCTACTTTTAGTAGTTCAGGATTAATCAATGCATAAAATATGAAGCAACCACAAATATCCAGGGCGGGGGCGAACAGAAAGCAACCCTGTGAAATGGCCAAAGCAAATTATCAGGGAACGCCAACAGCCTCGTTTCAGATGCCGGCCTTTCCTAGAGGGAGGATGGGGAAGACTTTTCAGCTTCCCACAAATGCTCAGTAAACTAGACCTAGTTCCACCGGGAAAGTGCCTCTGGCCCCAAAGTATTCAATTCAGTGACACGGGCAAGTGAGCACATAAAGACGGCACACACTGTTTAAGGATTTTAATAAAAGGCCCTCACTTGGGAGTTTCCTGGTGGAAAGAATCTGACTAGGAACCATGAGGATGCGGGTTCAATCCCTGGCCTCACTCAGTGGGTGAAGGATCTGGCGTTGCCGTGAGCTGTGGTGTGGATTGCAGACACGGCTCCGATCTGGCGTGGCTGTGGCTGTGGCTGTGGTGTAGGCATCAGCTGTAGCTCCAATTCGACCCCTAGCTTGAGAACTTCCATATGCCACAGGTGCGGCCCTAAAAAGCAAAAGAAAAAAAAGCTGACACTTGAGGAAAAATCTACCCATACCAACGTAGGTGATGTTTTTTCATTTAAATATACAGGCGTTTGTACTATATTACCAATGTATTATGCGATATAATCGGCGCGTTTTTCCTGATTTTATTATCTTCCCGACACGGATCACGCTCCGAAAGGTGCTTGCTTATTACTGTCTTCTCCCAGGAGCCTGGAGACGCCCCAGAGTGGAGCTTACAGCGTTGGTCATCGTTACGTGCAAAGCCCCTAAAACATGTTGGGTGCCTAATTCGTGCTCAGCACACATGGACGGAGCAGTAGAACACAAGGTCCCGCTACGACACTGCTGCTATTCTCTGATCTAGAGGATCCGGAGGGACAGCCAAACAGGAGGAATAAAGATGTGCTTTCTCCAGGCAGCTGACGAAGCTCACCCTAACGTACCCTCAAGCTCAGCTCTGCCATCAACATTTTTCACTAATAATGACAGAAAATGGGCTTTGAAAAAATAAACGACTCCAGGACCCCTTATATCAAGACTAAGCCCAGGAAAAGCTGCATAGAGGAAATGTCCAGATCTGTTAGGAGCAGGAAAGAAGACCTTAGCGATACACAACATTGTAAATCAACCCTACTTCAATGAAATTTAAAAAATGGAAAAAAAGAAAGAAAGAGGGGGAAAGAAACACAGCAGCTAGAGGGAGAGGTTTCCCAGGGGATGCAAAGACAGACTTTTCCAACAGATCCCAAATTGCAGTCGAGATGGCCTCTCCCCGTCTCCACCCCTCCCCCCGCCCTGGGGGCTGGGAAGCCCCCCATCCCCTGTCTGGCTGGTCTGCTCTGCAGACGGGTGGGAAGCTTCAGGGCCACGCAGGTGAGGCTAAGAGAAGGGCAGGCGTGCTGAGGTCCCTCCTTTTGTTGAGCCGAAGAGAGACAAGAGACACCCCACCTGATCAGCTGTGCGTTGTCATGAGATTTTCGAGGTAGAAGCTTCATCTTTCTCCAGTCCAGAAACTCATGGAGGCTCGTGAAAGGGTCCTGACTTATCGAGCACTTGTCGATGTCATTCCACACCTCCACGCCCACCAGCACTATTCGGATGTTCAGCGGTCTGTAAAACTAGGAAGAGAGAAGACAGGCGACCTTGGGGGACCACGGTAACGAGAACTCACAATGCCGGGCAGATGCGCATGTTCACTAACACGACGGGAAAAACATCTCTGCGCCCCCTTGCTCCTGGGGCATTCCAATTTAAGAAATATTCTCAGCATCCGAGGCAAAGTGATGTGTCAGCTGGGTTCTCAAAGTGGCTGACCAGTTAGATGTTAGGGTTATCAGCCTTTCTGATGTCTGCGCTTATTCGCAGGCAAGTGCATCTTTTAACCGATTCGCTGGTGACTTGAAATGGGTTTGAAGATGTGTATTAATGAGTTCCATTACCGCTCAAGACTGCCGGTTAATATCTACTGCAAGGAAAACAATAAATGAATTAGGATCTTTCCGACACTCTGCCAAGGGCAGTAATTTGTTCACTTTAAGCGACACGTTCTCCCTGTGAGTTGCTGAAAATGAATCTGTATTAATTTTGCAGCAAAGACTCAGACTTGGCCGACACTATCATAGTCTGTCACCTATAATTGACCTAGAGGGTTTTAATTAAATGAACAGATCAATAGCTTTCAGGATAATGAAGGCATCCACAGAACCCTTCTCCAGGAACACTGGGGACCATTCTTCTCACAGGAGGCGTTAGCTCACCCCCAGGGTCAGGGGAAAGATCTGCTCAACAAAGTCCCTCTTGGAGCACGCCCCTCAAATCCAGGCTTGTTGCCTTTCTGGCCCCCATCTTTCTGGGTCCTGACTTCAACCTACAGCTCCTTCTCCACGAGCGGGTCCTTCCAGGTCAGAAGGAGGACAAACAACTTCTTCAAAGTCTAAGGGTCCGTTTTGTCCCAGTCAAGCTTAATGAAGCAAGATAAGTGGTGAGGGGAGGGGCGAGAACCACCCATTGGCCCCAACTACCCTGCTCCCCCCATGGGCTCCCACAGACACGGAGGGGGCTCTCTGCTCGGGGCCTAGGGGCTGAGGACGTGGGAGCACCTGGGTGGCTATAAAGTCCTTCGATGCCTGCAGTGGGCAAGGCAGGGCCCAGGGAGAAAGCCCTCTTCAGATGCTCCAGGGAACCCAGGAGACAGATGCGGCTGGTGAGAGCAGCTGGGGTCAAGCTCCAGATGGGGGCAGGTCCTATTCTTAGCTGCTAGAAGCATCTGGGCCAGCAAGTAACACAAGCCCCAGATGCTCCAAATCGGAGAGCTAAGCCCCATTCCAAGGTGCTGAGCTCAAGGGCCATCGACTCCACGAGGCTGAGCGCTGAGCCCAGGTTCTGACCCGGACACGGCAGGCCGGGAGGAGACCCTGGCTCACCTCCACCATCACCGCCTGGTGAGCATTAGGTTAGCAGAAGAATGGGGCTGAGGCACCCACTCCAGCACGGAGTGCAAACGGATCGCAGCGGTCCAGCTTGGTTACAAGCCGATAACAAAGATGGACATTATGTGAATAAGCTAATGAGCCAGTTCTATGACCCCAGTGCTGCCCGACAGCTTGTTTTTGTTTTTGTTTTTGTTTTTTCGGTCTTTTTAGGGCTGCACCTGCAGCCAAGTTCCCAGGCTTGGGGTCGAATCAGAGCTGCAGCTGCCGGCCTGCACCATGGCCACAGCAACACGGGATCCAAGTCGCATCTGCAACCTACACCACAAGTCATAGCAATGCCAAATCCTTTAACCCACCAAATGGGGCCAGAGACTGAACTTGCATCCTCATGGATACCAGTTGGGTTCCTTACCACTGAGCCACAGTGGGAACTCCAATGCTTGTTTTTCATCAAAGATTGCTTGGTCTGTGGTATCCACCTGCAAACTCCCAGACCAGGCTTCCCAGGCAAAATGAAGCACCTGGCCTTCCCTGGACCTCTGAGGGCACATGCCTGGCGGCTGTTCTTGGTGGGGAGCTGACACGCACAGCTGTGTTATATACCAAGGTAGCAGCAATCGGATGGCAGGGCAAGGACGCAGGCCATCAGGGCTGATGTGCACACCCGCCTGCTCAGGGACATCCTCGGGGTCCAGGGGCCCCGGGTGGGCTGCAGGGTCATCACCTACTTGCTTCTGAGTGTCGTGTGGAAGCGGTAACTAGGTCTGTCAAGGTCTAATCATCGTTTCTCAGAGTGGGCTTTGGTGCTGGCCAATCAAGGAGCTTTTTATAATAATGATGGATTGTAATTTCCACCTATTAGTCCTCTCAAATCACAGCCCTAGGACAGATTTCATCCCTAGAAGTATATCATGTGGTCCCTCTTCTCCAAAATTGGTGCTGCTGGTTAATTGCTGTATACAACGTACATGCTACACACGTCGAGTCCTCCCACACAATCCCTTTACTGCTGTCAGCCCTCCTCCCAGGCTGCCAACGCTTCCCTTTGGTTCTTGCCAAGAATAATCACCATGGTGGCACGTGAGGAGCATCCCCTGTGTCCCGGGCCCAGGGCTAGGTGCTTTCCGTGCCATAGCTCTCTCAGTCCACACAACGCTCTGAGTGGAGAACTATTCTTATTTCCCCTTTAAGGTCAAGGACATCAAGACCTGGAGGGACCAACTAAGCACTTGAGACACAACTGGCATAGCTGGGGTGGAAATGCAGGCAAGCTGATGCCCAGGTTTTAAACCACGAAGCAACCCAGACTGGTAAGTGCGAGTGCTCAGACTCCCTTCCAGGGTGGTCCACTGTGACCCCAGGCACAGAGAGAAGCAAAACAGGAGCTGGGCTGCTGCCTGCTTGGCCTGTGAATCCCAGCAGGCAGGTGGACACGGTCTGAGACCAGTGGGATGGACCCACCCGTTAACACAGCAGCAGCAAGGATCCGCTTGACTCTGGCTGCACGAGGCTTGGCACTGGCACAAAGAACAAGGATGAGGGTACCCTGCCCTTGGCCCTCAGATACCCGGAAGTCAGCAAGGGGCTCAAGGCATGGGACACAGTCCTTGATAGCGTCAATGCCAGGAGAGATGCAAACAGGAAGTTCAGGGGATGCTGGGCTTCAGGGGTCAAAGAAGGCTTTCTACAGGACGTGGATCTAAAAAGACACAGGTTGAATTACAGGGCGGTCTGCTGGGGTCCAACACAGGCACGTGCAGCCCTCAGGCGACCTGCCTGGGAGAGGAGGGGCCTCACACAAGAGGGAAAATACCTGCACTCAAGCGCAGGTAAGGGGAGTCCTGTAGAAGCAGGTCGCAGAGGTTCAGCCCGAACGAAGGGGCAGCTGGTGCTAACTTCATGACGCGTGAAAAGTAGGACATACGGGAGGGGAGGGGTGATGGAGGCAGCCACACACCCCGCTGCCCCCGGCCCTGCAGGGTAATTGGGACCTGGGGACCGTCGCTTAGTTCCTCTGTAAAGGTTTACCTACAAGTACGAGCATCACGCTGTCCATGTTTCAAGCACAGGGGCGTGTTTCGGAATGTCCCCTCTGTCCCTACATCACTTCTCGGACTCTCAGTCCAGGATGTCCTTCCTCTTCTTCCCTTCAAGCCAACGCAGCCCGCCAAGCAGTTATGAATTAAGAAGGGCTGAGATGAGCCAAGATTTCTGCCGATGAGGAAGTTGCCCCTGGAACAGTCACTGCTTTTTAAGCTGAATCACTCCCACGTGTAGCTGGAACATCTGCAACAGCCCAGGGCCCATCAGAGAGAAGGCCTGGGTGCAGAGAGCATCTGAAGGACCCTGGACAACACCCCCCCACCCCGCCCCGCTCCAACCAGGTCTTCAGAATCAGCTGAGGGCAGACACACAGGTGCGCTCGGCAATTGAGCTCTCTCGGCCAGAAACACAAGCACAGGCCAGCTGGTGAATCTGATCGAGTCTATCAGGACTTTCCCGAGGTATATTGTTCTCTAGTTGCCAGGGCAAGTTAACAAATCCCTAATTGCTCATTTTTGGCTTTGCAAACGGAAGCAAGATATAATATAGAAAAACCTGTGAAACAATACGAACATGGGCGGGGGAACCAAGCACGTCACTTTCCAGTAGGATTTCAGCTGTTTGCCAGCCTGAGTTTAAAGTTGGTCATAGTTTGCTTTTACTTCCAAAGCCTAAGGAAGATGGGGATTCTTTTCTTCTTGGTCCTGCCTCATGCTAGCATCAGTGGAGTGTCTGGAATGTACCCGCCCAAGGCCCCACCCAGGCCGATCAAACCAGAGTCCCCGGACTGAGCCTTAGAATCAGTATTTTGAAAGGAAACACACAAACAAAGACCTTTCCAGGGGATTCGAATGCCCAGCCCAGACTGAGACCCAGATCTGACTCCATGGCCTCTGGTCTAACCTCCCAGACCCATCCCTCCGCCTCTCCACCAGAAGGATTTGCCATTTACAAAAATCCTCCTGCATCCACTTGACTTTGGGATGAAGTTTAACTTTCAAAGAGTCGCTGTTCAAAACAGATCAGCAAGCACGGGCTGCCCGGGAGTCAGACCTCGCTGTGGGTTCTGGTGTGAGAGGGGAGGACAGCACTGGGACAGGAGGCTAACAGCCACGTGGGTTTCCTGCTTTCGGAAAGTTCCATCCAGCCATCGCCTCTCTCTGAGCCCTGTGCCCTACTCTCTGACCCCCCAAGGAGCCCCAGGAAACTCCTGCTCTTGCTTCCCTGGCCCAAAGCCTCGTCACCTGTCACCTCATCCTTGTGCCCACTGGGACCCCTGTTCCTCTCAGCCTCCGCTTTCGCTTGGTTTAGGAGGGCTGGGGTACAGTGTGGGTGGAGAGTCAAGGCCAGAGTTCCTGCACAGAGGGTCCACAGAGACCAGGGCTCATTCCTGGTCCTGCTTATTATCGCCGCTCGAACCTGTGCTGATTGCTTAACCTACCTCTGCAGACCTCAGCTTCCTCTGCTCTAAAAGTGGGCATGACCGGATCCACCCGGGAGTGTCTATAAAGCACGTAGGGCCTGGCACGTAGTAACTGCTCAGCACATTTATCAGGCACCATCTATTCCAATGTCTCTAAATCCTCATCTTTCTCACATCCCTGTTCCCTTCCCTCATCAGGTCTTCACAACTTCTGTACAACGGACACCTACCAGTTCTCTCTGACTTTGGTGACATCATCATCCACACTCACTAGGGTCTAGACGGCTTTGCAGGACACGCAGGATCCCAGCCACTGAATCCCCTGAAGCTTCCTCTGGTCCCGCCCAAGCTGTGCACACACACACCCCTTATGCACACACACGTGCACCTGTGCAACCGGCCCCCCACCGCCCCGGCTTCATCAGACAGCGTTATTCGCCATGTCCTCCCCTGATGTCCTCCTGGTGAAACCCCACTCACCTTTCAAAATCTCTTCCCTGCAAAGCCCCCCTGACTGACCCCCAGAAAGAGGTAAGTGATTCTCTTCTGCATCGCCATAGCCCTTGACTGATAGCACCAGCCTAGTTCCTATCACCCCAGACCACGCTCAGTGGCGGTGAGTGTGCTTCTGTACGAAGCTGTGACCTCTTTGAGCAGAGGGCCCACATCTGACGCGCTCTGGATTCTGGAGGCGCAGGGCTTGGTCCCACCCAGGAGGCTTTCTGGATGGAGCTGAACGTCTGGAAGGGCTTTGGCTTTGATTTTTCTGAAAACTTTGAAAATTCAATTTAAATATAATAGGATTGTTTGGAAACACAGCGATCATGAAGCCTTTTCAAACTGCTATATGTAGGATGTGAGTTTTCTGAGCATCCTTGCCATGAGGGATTTGGCAATGAGCCCTATTTCCTCTCCCACTGTCCCCAGGGGGCGGGAGGTGGGGGGAGGCAGGCATTGCTGAGAATTATGGTCACCTTAAGACAGTGGCTGCCAGCTATCGTAGTACCTGAGAACTGCCTGGGGAGCACCTACCAATCCTGATGTCTGGGCCCCACCAAGACAGCCCCCACCAAGACACCCCGGCAGCAAGGCCTTGGAAAGCTTCTCCAACATGGTTTGTGCTGGGAGCTGCTAGCACCAAACAGCCCGACACCCTTCCACTGGGACCGTGGCTGAAGGCAGGTGGCGTAGATGGCATCCTCTCCTCGTGAACAGGTCATGTAAGGAGTGGTGGTGAGCCAATATGCCCAGGTTAGACCAGACTTTCAGGGGCCCTCCCAGCTCTGAAATCACCTTGGCCAAGGGTGAGCTCCCTCTGTGAGGAACTTTCCAACGGCCGATTGAGCTAAAGCCAATTTCTGTGTCCCAGGGTGGTGGCCTGTGTGTCCCTTACCCATGAGCGCCGGCCCTTGGGGGGCCTCTGGGACCCGCCCAGTGAGACTTGAGAAGAGGCCTGCTGGGAGCTCCCAAGAGGATCAGATGCGTCTCCATCGGGGTTCAGGATCCAGCCCCCAGACTGGGGCTCTGCCTGGCCAGAAGGGAGCCTGGGGCAGAAGCATGCCAAGACCACCACAGACCGGACAGCGTGGGGTGGCCTGTCCTGCAGCTGTCCCAGGCCCCGGGCATTCTGCGTTAGAGGAAGGGGAAGTCGGGTTCCGCCCAGGACCAGAGACAGACCCCGCCTCATTTCCAAACATTTACATGATGGGAGTGATTTAATTACCCCCAAAGAACTTACCTTGTCAACGTGATTAGCGATCTCTATTAATCGCTGCTTAACTTTTTCCAGATCTTTTCCTTGCCTCTGAAACTAAATAATTTTAAATGTCAGCATTAATAAGGGCAAGCATATCAATCAAACCTCATCTTCCCAGCTCCTGGAAATGTGAAATCTCAGGCTTTGCAAATCCCCCAGGGCCCTCCCAGGTTTATGGTGAAATGAGTTTCTCTCCTGGCCAGTAATTTCCCCATCCAGGGATTTTCTGAAACTCCCTGAAATTCACCCAGGCCAAGTGCTCAGAAGACAGTAACTTTTGTGAGTTTTCCAGCCTCATAAATGATAGAGGCAGTGACATGTTTTGGCAAAGAGGAAACAGACAACCGGAAGGCCGTCCAAAACCATCCTTCATATCGTCAGCTTGATCTGAACTTCTTCCGAAACTGCCTTTATTATTTGTTTTTAAAAATTAAAGAATAGAAGCTCATGGCAACCGGTCAAATGCTACAGAGAATGGATACAAAGTTACTCAATTCCCCCTTCTCCCCTCCAGTCTGAGCTTCCAGAGTGGAAACAGTTTCCTGAGAAATTGTCAAATCTGTTTCATTCATAGGTATGGAGCCAGCCTGTGAGAAGACGTCACCTCATTCATAGCAGGTAGTGGACGCAAGGAATGAACAGGGAGATGGCAATCTAAAAAAAGCTAATTAAAAATTAATGAAAAGAAAAAAACCAGAGTGTCACGCCCTGCTTCAGAAGGTAGGATTTTTCTGTTGTATCTCCATAGCCTTCGTTCATTCATGCATTTTCATTTAGGACACAGCAGACATCTTTTAAACTAAACTTTTCCAAAACGTGTTTTAGAATATATTCTAAAGCCATCTGTCACTTCCCCCCAGTAATTCTCCCTGTCTGGAGAGCTTAGCTGCACGCCAGCTCTGCAGGCCTTGTGAATATTTTGTGATACCAGATACATTTTTAATATTTTCTTTTCTTTTCTCTTCTTTTCTTTTCTAGGGTTTCATGTGCAGCACATGGAAGTTCCCAGGCTAGGGGACTGAATCAGAGCTCTAGCTTCCAGACTACATCACAGCCATAGCAAGGTGGGATCTGAGCTGCGTCTGCAACCTACACCACAGCTCATGGCAATGCCGGATCCTTAACCCACTGAACAAGGAAGGCCAGGGATTGAACCTGCGTCCTCATGGATACTAGTTGGGTTCGTTCTGAAAAATCCAAACTCCCATTTTTAATACTTTATACTTTATAATATTGGAAAACCATTTCTAATGGGTTGTTGACAATGCTTTTAAGGCCTCATAGAAAATGAGGTTAATTAAAGCAAGTGATAACTTGCTGAACATTTTCTCCCTCTCCCTTTTTTTTATAAAACCAACTGTACTGAGGAATTTCAAAAAGTTCTTACCTCTCTGTTGTCTGCCACAATAACCAGCTCTACATACTTGGTCATCTTGAGGGTTTCTCTTTTATGCTGCCAAAAATAAACATGGATTAATTGCCTTTACAGCCTCTCTGGGGCTTCCAGAACACTCAGTATCTCTCGATTCAAGCACCTTGAACTCTGGTGACACTCCGTCCTTACCCGAACCACCGGTTCCCACACCTCCGTTCCACGTGCACGTTCACATCCGACCCCAACGACCTCTGTAAAACCTTCTCAACACAAAGGATCAGTTCCCATTTCCATCTGGGAAATCCTTAAAAAGGAATTTACCCTTTTTGCCGGATCACTGATTATAGGATCAGAACAAGCTGAAGTCATTATTAAACAAAACACACACACAAGCAAAACCCAAACTCTCTCTGGAACAAGAGCCAGTCAAGGGCGGTTCATTTCAGGCCTGATGGAGCACATTTCAAGGTCACTGCAGATGATGGATTCAGGGTCTCAGGAGTGTTCCCTTTGCCTTTATGGTCCAGTTTTGTGCTTTGAGAAAAGTGAAAGCAAAGATATTTTGAGCAGGAACTGCATAGCTCTTCTGGAGAAACACTGAGTTATGTCCATTCCAAGGAGCTGATTCTTTGTGGCTGATCCTTTAAAAATCTAGTTAGGAGCAAAGAAAGAACAGGGAACAGCCAGGTGGATAAATGGGGAACAGAGCCAGGCAAGAGGGAGGTACTAGGAGGAAAACCAGAACGCAATGGAAGGAACAGACTAGAAAGAAACAGCATCAAAGGAAAACAATAGGTCTGAACCATGCCACTGGAGAAAAGGGATCTGGTAAACATGAAATGGTTTGGAAGAATATGGAAATTGTACATCCTAGGGCAGGACGGATGAAAACTCAGGCCGCCCAGGTATGCACTCCCTCCCATATAAAGGCAGCCTCTGAGTGGGTTACATTTTAATCGAGTTTCCTCAAAAACAAAACAAAGCAAAACAAATGAACCCACATTCACACTCTTCCATGAATCACTGGCAAACCCCAAAGGCGTTTTTAGGAGAAAAAGAGCAATTGATGGAGGGTGGTCTCAAGGAGCAAACGATAAAAACAAAAAAACAAAGCCTCCTGTTTCTGCAATAAAATGCAGTTGGAGGAAACAGGGGTTGAGCTGGCCTGGGACCCTTGCCTGATGTGGCAGCTTTCTGAGTCCGCTGCACATACGGCTTGAAAACCTGCCTGTTAGAACCACGCTTGCAGACAAAAGCAAAAATGACCAAGGCGTGCTTTGAATCAGACTTCCAGTCACATAATCCCGAGGGAAACATCTTTTATAAAACAAATCCCCATCAGTCCGGAATCTTCCAAACAGATTTTTACAAGAGAAATGTTTGTATCATGGCAGCGTTCCTCCTTGCCGCCCAGCTGTGCTGATTCATGAATTTAGGTGTCCCTAAAGAAATCTGGAAACCTTATGGAGGAAGGAAAAATAAAACCCCATGAAAGGGATAATTTCTCATACTTTTACAATGTTTCGAGGAAAAAAAAGTCAAGCTTTGTAACTATGTGTTGTAGGCATATGCTTTATGGTGCTAAGTAACCACTTGAAAAAGAAGAAAAGATTAGCCCCAGTGGTACCCATTGGTATATGCAAAATGAGACACCTTCTCAAAGGGTGATGCTCTTACCCCCTTTCTTTATTGAGGTTTGGAAAGCAAGAAGCCTCTTTTGTTTAACCCCACCCCCCCATAATTTCCTGAGTTACCAAAAAGAGATTCGGCTAACGTGACAGAAGAAAAGAGAGCTCTAGTAAAGACACAAATACATTACTATCCCACCAAAAAGCTCATAGAGAGACCCCTGGTTGTTTAGATGTTTACACCTTTCAGACTTGGAAGG
This sequence comes from Phacochoerus africanus, assembly GCF_016906955.1. Lineage (NCBI taxonomy): Eukaryota > Metazoa > Chordata > Mammalia > Artiodactyla > Suidae > Phacochoerus > Phacochoerus africanus. The sequence continues at coordinate 135,747,781 of NC_062558.1, forward strand.
GGTGAAATAAACGACCAGGGGATATTTCCAAATGGCCTTGGATCATCGTTTCGAAAGAACACACTTCCAGATAATGAAAACAAACACATGAACCCAATTTTCCTGTCTCTGCAGTTTGCAGAGAAGTCCAAATTTTCTCATGAATTCAGAGAATTGCTAGCTCAGAGAGAAGCCTAACCACATCATAATAAAAAGCCATGGGGGAGTGGCTGGCTCATGGCCGCCAAGTTTTATTCTTCCATCAGCTGCGCACACAGAGAGGCTTAAATTACCTCCACATGGTTCCACCTATATGGGCTATCTGGTTTAAAAAAAAATCATTTTTAAAATGTTTGCTAAACAGAGCAACATTTTAAGCTGGTTGCTTGATAGAGTTTTCATTCTGGGGGTTATAAACGAAAGCCTTTCTCCAAACAGATAGGAGTGTAAGCTTCTGAGAAGGGCCAGCGGTCTCTGCCCCAAGGTGGAGACCGAGCCGCCCTGTGAGTCCTGCTCAAGAGGGAGCGGGTCCCGAGCCCCTCCAAGTGATCTCAGCCAAGTCCCGGGGGAGAAGGGCCCTGCGCATGTTCCCACAAGAACTTGGCGTTGGGAATTCACCCCACGCGAGGCAGAAAAGCAAGTTGAGATTAGGGTGACAATAAATTCTCACTGTAGCTCTCCTTCCTGGGGCCATACCCGTGACATGGTGGTACGTGGACAGCATAGTGGCAGCTGGTGTCCTGAGGCCGGCGAGATGGGGGGCGTGTCACAGCAGTGGGCAGGCTGCCTCCCGTCCAGTGAGCGAAGCAAGAGCATGGACAGGATGAGGGTGAGGGAGGGATGGGGGCCAGGGGCAGGGGCAGGAGGCTGACCCGTGGGTAGTTTAATTCTCCGAGAGCAGTGGGGAACCCTTGAGGGTGAGGTGCTTTACATATCACCCTGGGGAGTTCCCGTTATGGCTCAGTGGGTTAAGCACCCGACTAGGATCCATGAGGATGCAAGTTGGATCCCTGGCCACGCTCAGTGGGTTACGGATCTGGTGTTGCCGTGAGCTGCAGTGTAGGTCACAGACAGGCTTGGATCCCACATTGCCGTGGCTGTAGCATAAGCCTGGGCTGCAGCTCTGATTCAGTCCCTTAGCCTGGGAACTTCCATATGCTGCAGGTGTGGCCCTAAAAAGAAAAAAACAATCCCTCTGGCTGCTGGAGGAGAAGGGATTCTGGGAAGACAGGACTGGAGGGTGGGGGTGAGAGCTGGGACCGTGTGAGGTGGCAGGATGGGGAAAGGCACACAGGTTCAAGCTCGGTGCTTTAACCAGACAGCAGAACAGTAACAACGGAGCCAAGACCGTCTCCATAGGTGGCAAGGTCAGCGAATTCCACGAATCGAAAGTTGGGTTTGTCGTCCTCTGAGTAAAGAAAGATCACTGTTGGCCCCTGGCCTTGGGTCTAAGGCCCCTTGATGGGTATCAACGAGCCCTGGTCTCTGCTCTGAGAGGCCATCTCTCACATCCTCACCAATGACCTGCATGCAGTCAAAGCACACGGATCTCCTCTGCCTGATACAGCCTCTGAAGCCTGGCGATCATACAGGCTGCAGAACCAGCTGGACAAAATGCTGGAATAACAGGCTGAATCGGATGAACTGAGAGTTACAGGGACAAAGGCAAAGTATATTTTTGGCTGTGCCCAGGGCATGTGGAAGTTCCTGGGCCAGGGATCGCACCTGAGCCACAGCAGTGACCCGAGCTGCTGCAGTGACAATGCTGAGTCCCTAACCACTAGGCAGCCCGGGGAACTCCAACAAATGCAAAGTATTGAAATGGAGTCCCCAACACCAGCGGCACAAGGGAAAGCTGTTATTTATTTAGCTAGAGTTTTCATCGACTCAAGACTCCATAGGAATCCACACCTGGAGAGCTTGGAGCCTGGGTCCACACTGAGAGATGCCCAGGGCTGAGGGCCAAGGAAGCAATCGTGGTGCTGGCTCTGTTATCCCACCACCAAGCTTTAAGGATGACAAGGCAGTAAGGGAACTTCGCATGGCCTCTTAGAGGAGATACTGAGGTGAGGGTGGTCACGTCAGAGAGAAATTAACCATGCCTGCCATAATCAATCAGTTTCCCAATGGTTCTGGCCAGTTCCTGATATTCACCTATTACTGGACACTACCGGTAAGAAACATCACTATTAAGTCTACCCCCATGGCCACTACTGTGGCTTCTATTAAACCAATATGGCAGGCTGTCCAGAAACCCCAAAGCACCAGCCCTGGTCTATTTTCAGACTGTCTGCGTTTGGGGAAACACCACGGGGTCTCCCTGACCTTCTGTCCTATTTATACTCAGTAGCACAGGTGAACTCAGCTTTCTAGAGAAGGCACTGACTTTTACGTTTGGCTCATAATTATCCATCCTAGTGGAGGGGAACAATAGCACGGATAATCCCCAGAGAGAGGATAATTCAAAAATAATTTACATTTGCCTTCGGGATGTATTCTGTGATTTTTCTCCAGCAGCAGATTTACCGCCTTCATCTCCCCTCCAGGCTCCTCCAGCTGGGGTTAAAATCCTTTTGCATTTTTGAATGCACAGCTGATGGGGAGGGAGGGAGAGCGGAGAGGCAAGGGCTCTTTGCATTGGACTGAGACGCTGCAGAGGAAGGCACGGGCCATGACGCCCTCTGACCACAGGCGCCCTTCCAGAAGCAACTTGGGTTCTCACTAAAACCTAATGGAGAGCCTTGTAAAAATGACAAACAATAGCTCAAGATCCTATTATAGCCAGTGCAGACCCTGAGTGCAGATTTATTCCTGCTGCTCCTTGAAAAAAAAGCACACATCTGCAGAAAAAACAAAACCAAAAAAACAGCCTGCAAGCCAATCTTTGCAACAGTTACCATTTAGAGGGGACAGAAGAATGCAGGGGAAAAGCACACGCAGTTGCTGCAGTGCATAGACAAGATGAGTTAGCTGCAGTTACATTGATCTCTGAGTATAAAATACAAGCAACAGAAGCAAGGCAGGTAAGCAGCACAGAACCTGAATATGTCCCGTTCCTATTTATCTATCGGGGTGCCGCCCCAAACGGTCTTGTATATAATTCCAGTTCCCACCTATTCCCCTTATTTGCAAACTATTTTTTGTGTCTTTTCACGATAAGGCTGTACTTAAAGTCAAAGACTTTGTTGCTTTCATAAAAACAATCACGAGGAGAAACACTGAGAGAGCAGAGTTGAAATGCCTGAGCCGCCTCCCCTTTTCCATGTAAAGGTTCGTTTACACGTCAATATGCAATATTAGCCAAACAACACTCTTAGGAGGTTTCCTCCCTCTCTCCTCAACATAACTGGAAATTACCATGCCCATCACAGTTCGAGGGAGCAGTGAGCTTAAAGAATTAATAGGTGGCTGCCAAGGACAGACGGGGTGCGCACTTCTAAATGAAACGGCAAATGTATCTGAGTGTGGCTTAAACTGTCAAGGTATAAATCTCACAGGGTGGATAATGTGTGTTCAGCAGGGTCCTCAAAGCAAGGCGCCTGGAAAACAAAATGCAAACGTTCTCCCTGTTTATGCCTGGGAAAGCTACAGCTTAATCACATCTTCTCCGAGGTCTGGAATCAAAGGCCAGAGGGTTGGAAGCATAAAACCACCGTGCCCTGGTGGCGCAGAGGCCAGCCAGAAATCTGTGACTCCGAAATGCTGGGGGGACGAAGACAGGATGAAAGTCCTCTCAAGGTGCTGGTGATGGTGGTGGTGGGGGGGTACTTTTGAAGCCCTATTCCCAGGGATTGAGGGTCAGCCCCCCCTCACTGAGTATCAATGTCAGGGTCAGCCACAGTACCTGGTGGGGCGTGATGGAGGAGAACAAGAAAAAAGGTTGCAGACACCTGCCTTGGGGTATATTAACAAAGAGAGGAAGTTAGGGTCACATGGGTGGAATCAGGATGGAAAGAATGAATGGAGCATTAAAATGAAATTGATTCAGGTTCCGTCAGGAGTAGGTTAGGGGAACACACACTGGGCCACAGGCAGGAGAGAAAGGTTAAGAATGAGAAGAAATCGTGTAGCATAGCATTTACTGTTTGAGTTCAGAAAAATGACGAGGAATAAAACGAGGCACAACACACAGGAAGCCACACAGCACTCAAAGTCAGGAGAGAGGAACATCCCTCAGACCGTCGGATGGAAGCACGAGTGACGTGCTCTCTACGAATTCTTGATGTCTTGTCAACAGGGGAACAGGAAAGAGAGAGATGAAAAAATCAGGAAATGGTGGGTAACTTCCTATCGGGTTGTCCTCATTTGAATTCGGGGTGGGATGTGGCTGCCCTTACTCCTTTGTAAGAGGCGTCTGCTGAAGCCCACCCACCGCTGATGTAAGAGGTCAGGCAGACGTCCAGGGCGGAGGTCTCCTGGGGTGGCACCAGGGGGCTGACCTCTTAGCCAGGAGGGAGATGCGGGGCCGGACTCCATGAGGCAACTATTCTTTGCAGCTCTGGAGCAGAAGGGAAGGCCTGTGATGAGGAGACCCAGGGGCCAGTGGCCAGAAAGCAGAGACTCCCCCTCCCCCAGGCTGGGGGCGGAGGCAGGGAGTGGGACAGGTCTCTGTGGCGGGGACACTGCTGGACCAAGGCTCACTTTATCCTGCAGAGGGAAGTGGGCAGGGTGGGGAATGCTCTGCAAATCCTAATGGAGACCCTAATTATAAAACAGACTTCCAGTCCTCCTGTGTATTGCAGAGGGGCTCCAGAGTGGGGCAGACTCCAGAAGGCTTTCCCTGGAGATGTAACGGATGGTGCTGTTGTGTCCTCTGAGCCCAGCTCTGCCCAGCACTGGTTAATGAGTCTGAGGCTGGGGCTTGTAAGACCATATGATGGAGGTTTCAGCCTGTGGGTGTGTTCCACCCACATCATGTCAGCCACCTCCAGATACACTGGGTGACCCCAGACACAAGCGGCGAAACCTCTCCAGGTGTCCTAGCAGCGGGCGTCCCTCGCCAGAGCCCCCCAGCTCCCCAGAGACCCAACACGGGGTCTCCCTCCTACCCTTGTCCGTGTCTGGGAGGGTGGTGGGAGTCTGTGGTGCCCGACGAAGCCTGACATGTTGGAATGTGATGCACAGGCACCCCAGGTGCTCCGCAGGTTCTCCACTGGAAAGAACTTGTATCTGTTGGTTGCATTTTTCATTGGCTCCAAGACATAGGTGCTATTTCCAAAGGTAATAAGTCCCCTGTTGAGAAAGAAAGAAGAACAATGATGCAACGTTTTTGTTTCAGTGACATAACGTTTAAGGACAGCTGCTCCTTTTTTTTTTTTTTTTTTTTTTCAGGAGAATAACAAATCCTTTTACTGATAGATTGCCTGACAATATGTGCCTATATATTTTAGCTACATACTCTGCTCTCTCTTTACAAGTCAATGATATTTATTTTGAAACCAACACAAACACAGAAAGTTTGCAAGGACAGTACAGGGAACTGCTTTTTTTTTCTTTTTCTTTTTTTGCCTTGAACCATTTGAAAATAAATTAAGGGCAGCTTCTTTTTTATTACTCAATGAATTTTATTACATTTATAGTTGTACAATGATCGTCACAGCTTCTTGTGGCTAAAACCTTTTTTTTTTTGAGCATACTTGATTTAATGAGAGAGAGAATAAAAGCAAAAATGCCAATTTATTTATATTCTCAGGCCTGAATTGGAAAGGACATCTCTGTGCCATATGTTTGCATTGATTTATTTTTGCAAATCTTTTGAAAACTAAGTCTGAGAAATGTTTTGTTTCAAATATTTGACGGTGAAGAATAGACTGTGTTAGTCTTTACATTTTTCATTTGTTTGCTTTTTACTTCTCAAGGACATATTGTTGGGAAGAAGAGTTGAGAGAAAAGATGTTTCATCTGCTGAGAAAATAACTAGATCTGAAGTAGCAGACATGATTCAGAAGGGAAATCGTTTCTTTTTTTTAAGGAAAATTCCTACATCTGAATTATTCATCCTGATCAGGTATACTTCCTAAATAGTTGGAAGGATTCTGATACAAGGTTGAGTATAAATTTGTGTGTTTTTTGTTTGTTTGTTTTTCAAACTTCTGGTGACCAAAGCGGAAGGAAGGGAGGGATACATTGGGAGGTGGGGATTGTCAGATTCCACTACTGTATATAAAATACATAAACAACAAGGACCTATACTGTATAGCACAGGGAATACCTTCAGTATCTTATCATAACCTGTAAAGGAAAAGAACTGGAAAACGAACATATATACGTGTAACTGAATCCCTTTGCTATATGCCCGAAATGAATGCAACATTATAAATCATGTGTACTTCAATAAAAAAGAATAGAAAAACTTTATTATTTTTTTTGTATTTTACTTATATAATTTGTGGGAGCCGTGTGCATAAAGGAACCAGTGTCAGTGGACAAGCAGCAGAACTGCTCCTCGAAGGATGAGTTCTGCCCCCGGGTCTGTTTTGGCTGAAGGCGGATGGCTCTGTCTTCTTTCTGAATGAAGTCCCAGGCCCAAGATGAGAAGGAGACCTTCCAAATTCAGCCATCTGGCTTACGTTCCCGTTCTGCCACTTCCAAGCTGTGTGACCTGGTCCTCTCTGAGCCTTCGATTCTTCACCTGGGCAGCGGGGCTGCTCTGCCATCTCATTAAAACCTTTAGCCCAGTGGAGGTCCCACGTCAGGGCTTGAACGGTTGGAGCTCTTTTGTTGGTGACGGGGCAGAGCCATGGACAGGCTTCTGTTAACGTGTTCATCCACAGACTGATGATTTCAGGAAGATCCCGGGCTTTATCCACACATCTACCCGCCTCCTGGCCATGCGTGGCTCCCAATACAAACTATAACATTAATAAGATAAACATACTCCGGGGAGTGATGATTACAAAGGAAGAACCCTTTATGCCAACATTTAGGTTTGGGAATAAAAGTGTAAGTTCTTTTAAAAAATGGACACATTTGGGAGTCTCTGCTGGGGTGCAATGGCATCGGCGGTGTCTCTGCAGCACCAGGATGCAGGTTCAATCCCCAGCCCGGCACAGTGGGTTAAAGGATCTGGTGTTGCCACTGCGGCTCTGATCTGATCCCTGGCCTGGGAACTCCATATGCTGAGGGCAGCCAAGAAAGAAATAAAGGGAACACATTTGCTAAATATTCTAACTTGCAGAGATAGAAAGCGATCTTAGACCATGCACCCAGGGCATGTCTGACTGTCTGGAGCAGGACAGAGCCGAGGCTGTGTCCTGCTTCCTGGAAATAAGCCATGTCAGCATCCTTTGAGCTACAGGGGAACATCAGGCTCCACGTTGGTTTCTGTTTCTCTTTTCCAACATGGAATAATAAGTACTTTAATTTTAAGAGCCTCTTCTTGATGTTGAAATCAGCTTTTTCTGCAGAGAAACGGAACTTTGGGAAAGAGTAAACTGGCAGCTCTGAGTTCCCACACATCTAGCAACTTCTGTTATTGATCAAGTTGACCACAAGGTCTCCACCGTGGACGTGCCTAAAATTTTCATGCAAAATTCGTCTGATTTTGTAAAGAGAAGCTTCTAACACGGTGACACTTAACCTTTTCTGAGACTTGAACCTCCTTCGTCCCCCCAGAAGAATTCGCATATCCATAGATCCACAATATTTTGCAGATAATGTCAAAAGATGCAGGACTCTGGCAAGCTGTATGGGCTCCAGGTTTAGAGCATTAGTTCACACATGATTTCTAGTGCCTCAATCCAAGGATTTAAAGAAATAGCTTGGTCCTTAAGAAATAAGCTGAGAGGGTTGGGGGCTCCATGAATTTCTCTCAGATGACTTGCGCTTGTTTCCAAAAGAGGGAACTTGAAAAATGTTCCTGCGTCATCCACTGTCGCCCATTGACTGGTTCAGCTCTTGCCTCATCCTGTGCTTACGGATGGCTCACTGATAGGTGACTCTTTAATTATCCTCACATTTTAATGCAATGACAGTAAGCTGAACACGAAAATGGTAGGGAAGGAAGAGATTGGCATTGGTCAAATATTTACTTTCACAACGGGTGAACCCTTGCACATTAATCAGTTCATTATTATTCAGTGGGTTTCCTCCACTAGTCCTGTTTGAAGTGTTACAGCAGTGGGAGAAACAGCAAGATCCTGCCCAGGCGGACTGCAGCCTAACTGAAAAGATGGCACTAAGACACGTGGCGTAGGTGGAAGCCGTCGCAGGGCTAAGCTCTGTGTTACCAACGTGCATGACATTTATCTGCTCAGAGATGAGGGGAGCCAGTGCGGTCTGAAGGGGTCTTGGCTATTTTCAAATCCCTCAAATTGGCTAAAAGTCATTATACCCAGTCATTCCCTGACCCCTACTCCAGAGCCCTCCGCCAGTGTTCTTACGTATCATCAAGGAGGCCGCGTGGCCATGACTGCGATCATCCACTGGGGTGGCTCCTTTGAAAGCTGGGTTTTTGGTTTTTGGGTTTTCTGTTGTTGTTGTTTTTAGGGCTGCACTCACAGCATATGCAAGTTCTCAGGCTAGGGGTTGAATCGGAGCTACAGGCTGCCGGCTTATGAGCCACAGTCACAGGCTACGTGGGATCCGAGCCGCATCTGCGACCTACACCACAGCGCAGGGATTGAACCCGCATCCTCTTGGATACTGGTCGGCTTTGTTTTTGCAGCACCACAATGGGAACTCCCGAAATTGGGGTTCTTTCGCTTTTTTTTAATGCTTCAAGAAAGCAATGAGCCAGTTTATTAAGGAGAAGACACTTAACACTGAAAAGTTTTATGAAATAAAACTTAGATTTCTAAGTTTAGAATGAGTAGCAAGGGATTTTTCTTTATGAAAGTTGGTTTTTAAAAGTCTAAATAAAAAAGAGAGCTTAAAAAAAAAAATAAGCCAAAGGAAAGTGGAAAATGAATACACTTCAAGAGAAAACAGAGACTGGCTAGAAAACTGACTTTCCTGCCCTAAAAAGAAAAGGACACCAGCATTTCGTTCTGCATTGCAACCTTTGCTGTTTCACATTGGAATGAAACACGCTGAACGCTTACAGGAAAACATGTCACCAAGTCCGAATCACGAGAAGCAAAAGACTGAAAACGTTTTTCTATTTAATGGAAAGTTTCTAGAAATTGTTAGTCAGTCATAAAAACGTTCTCATATCTCCTTTTATCTTTTAAGTCATCCAAAGGCCAGATGTTGAGAAACTGGGGTGAAGCCTTTCCCTTTGCTCCAAACAATTGGCAGAGCCTATAATACATCTTAATTAAATAATTGCCTTGGACTGTCTGGGGTATAATTAATCATTTAGCTCTAGAGATGGCTGGAAACCACAGTGGACACACAATTCAAGGATTCAGGGTCTCTGCAATGTAAAAATTTGACGTTCTCACAGCCCTTTCTGGCCCCAAGTTAGATAAGCGAATGTAATCTAAGTTGAATGTCATAGGTATTTGCTGTGAACTTGGAGTTGGGAGCATCTCAGAGTGGGGAGTTTAAATGCAGCAGACTTTGGAAGTGGGGCTCTTTCCCCATTGGTAGAGCGCGGGGTGGGATGAGGGGGAGGGGAGGAAGGTGAGAAGACAGTGTCCAAAGTTTGGGAAAGATGAAGACAGAGGGCATCTTCCCTAGGGGGCGATTAGGAGAATCAGGAGGACCTCGGACCCACCATTATGGGGAGGGGTGAAGTCAACTTCTGGAGCCGAAGAAGGAGGAGTGGTTGGGGGTGATGAGACCCCCACCCACACCCCGGAACCTCTGCCTAGGACCCAGGCTCAATGGCTCCCCCCATGGCACAGCTCTAGGTCATTCCCACCCTGTCAAGGGCATGCAGGTAGCCTGAGGAACAGGTGGGACCCAATCTGGGCTCCTGTATCCAAGTCTTGAGATTTTCAACGCACGCGCTCTCCTGCTTCCCTCCAGCGATGTTGTGAGAGGGACGTGGGGCCTGGAACAGGATGACCGTGATGGACACAGAAGTCAAAAGGACAAGCGGCCAGAGAAATAGAGCTGCTGCTTTGAAAAAAGCCTTATTTTAAATTTCAAAAATCCTGTTGTTTTCCCTTCAATGGCGACAAAGAGGAAGCTATTAAAATTTTAAGCTGATTTTGCCACTTTCGAAGAGATAACTCAGGGGACCCATATTTCCTCAAGACAAGCTTTTGTCCTTCTTAATATTCAGTTTTTAATCTCCAAAGCAATGGTGCATCAGGCAATAACACAGCTTAATAGTGTTGCTCTTATTACGATTTTTCCTGCTACTCCAGGCAAGCAGGGGAGTGGCACATGGATTTTGACTACCTCTAATAAGATGATGATTCAAAAATATGAACTACAAGTCCCTGCTGTGTCACAGCAGGTTAAGGATCTGGCATTGCTGTAGCTGTGGTGTAGGTCGCAGCTGCGCCTAGAATTTGATCCCTGGCCCAGGAACTTCTATATGCTATGGGCACAGATGGAAAAGAAAAAAAAAAAATTAACCTGGCTAGTTCTGTATTCAATTGCTAACTGAATTTTCTTGGAAAACACTTTGGGCTCAATACCGTGCTTCCAAACATAAGTTAGAAATGTAGCTGGCAGAGTTCCCGTCGTGGCTCAGTGGTTAACGAATCCGACTAGGAACCATGAGGTTGCGGGTTCGATCCCTGGCCTTGCTCAGTGGGTTAAGGATGTTGCCGTGAGCTGTGGTGTAGGTCGCAGACGCGGCTCGGATCCCGTGTTGCTGTGGCTGTGGCGTAGGCCATCGGCTACAGCTCTGGTTTGACTCCTAGCCTGGGAACCTCCATATACCACAGGAGCGGCCCAAGAAAAATGGCAAAAAGACCAAAAAAAAAAAAAAAAAGGAAATGTAGCTGGCATAAAATTTAATTTCAGTCCTTTTTGGAAAGGCAGTCATAGGCAAAAGCAGCATCCCATATTACTTGTGTTGGATGCACAATGATGGCGACAATATTAGTAAGAACACATAAACACTACTGGCTTCTTTTCAAGAAGGAATTTCCAGGTGAACTACCCATGGTCAATCAAAGCAAGCAGGCTTCAGCCCCTACTGTGTCCAAAGCTCCGGGCCAGCTCCCGTGGGACACAGAAAGTCGTCTCAGCCATGGTTCCCATTTCAGGGTCCTTTACAACTAGGTTTGGGAGGCATGACCAAAGACATAAAACAAACTGTTGCATAAACGATGTAAGAACGGCTATTACTTACTGGCACATCGATGGTAATAATTACAGCTGTGATTTATGGCTACCCTGAGCCAGGGTCCTTTTAAAAAATAACAGCTTTATTGAGAAAGAATTCACAAACCATTGAGCTCACTCTTTTAAAGCACGCACTTCGATGGTGTTGTTGCCGAGCTGTACAAACACCACTGCCCTCTTACTCTAGAACATTTGCCCAACCCCCAGAGCAAACCCCACAGCCAGCCGCAGTCCCTTCTCACCCTCCCTGCCCCCATGAGCCAGGCTCTTGAATTCTCTCTGCTCTGGTGTCTACAGCAGTGCTGTAAGGCACATGTCATCAGCCCCTTTTACTAAGCCAAGGACAAGAGCTCAAGGTCTCGGTAACGGGTAGAATTGTGTTTCCCACAAAGATATGCCCAAGGCCTAATTTCTGCTACCACCTGTGAACAGAACTCTTGAAAGAAAAAAACGGGGCGTGGGAGGAGGGTACAGATGTGATTAGGTTCAGGATCTCAAGATGAGTTTATCCTGGTTTGGGGGGGAGTGACATTCAATGACGTGAGTCCTCAGAAGAGAAAGAAAAAGGAGAGGACAGAGAGACACAGGGTGACGGCCACGTGGACAGAGGCGGAGACCAGAGGGATGCAGCCACGAACTGAGGGGTGCTGAGGAGAGGCAGGGCCTGGGAGAGGCAGGGAAGGGATCCTCCCTCAGGGGCCCCAGGAGGAACCAAGCCTGCCGACGCCTTGACGGCAGACATCCGGCCTCCAGGCCATGAGAGAAGACGTCTCTGTGGCTTCAAGCTACCCAGTTTGGGGTCATTTGCTATGGCAGCCCCAGGAACTAATCCAGGCACACGGCGGGTCAGTGGCAGAGCCCTGATGCCCCAGACGGACCTGGCTCCCCAAACTGCTCCCTTGTCCTTGGCCACACTGGATGGCCAGCCCCTCTTCTGCATCACCAAGGACTTGAGCTCGGGTGGGCACAGCGAATTCCAGATGCAAAATGCCAGAGGGGCTCACAGCTGCCCAGGGGCCAGGCAGTCAGCCCAGCGCTGACCTAGGCGTGGTGGATAAATGGCTTTGTGAAGCAGGGGACCTTGAGGGGAGCTCTGGAGGTTGGGGGAGGCCTGGAGATGAGGAGGGCTCAGGGCCAGGCGAGTGGCCTTGAGGGAGCAAGGCTGCAGGTCAGACAAAGGGCGGTGTGTGCTCAGCAAGAAACACTGGCTGAAACCGAGACACGTGCCGAAGGCCAGCGGGGGCTGAAGTTGGAAGGCGGGCGCTGGGCCTGGGCCACAGGTGGTGGAGGGCACAGTGCTCACCCTGGGTTCAGACCTTGGGCTGCATCTGTGGCCCCATCACTCACGGAGCCACACATGCTCCATGCAGACTACAAAACCGCCTCTCGTATGCACTTCCAACTCTCACTGGCCAGGACTTGGCTCTTGCTGGGCCCTGTCCATCTGCCTGTCCCCAGTTCTGTTTGGGGCCTCTAGCAAAGCCACCTGCTCTTTGTCTTGCAATGGTTGGTGGCCATCCTCTCTGGCCTTGCGGGATGTGAGCTGCTCTAGGGCCCTGTTTCCACTGGCCCAGGCTAGCCCTCCCTTCCTGCAGGGCTGCCCAGGCCCTTCTGTCGAGTTTCTCGTGGTTTTGTGCAGCCCTACTTCACGGCACTTGCTTCTTTGTACTAAAATGATGTCTGGCTGCAGGTGATCAGCTTCTGAGGAAGGGATATGGATAAATGCCTGCGGAAACGCCACTGAAAGGAGCACGAGAATGAGTGAGAGGCTGTGACGTGCAGGCTGTGGGGAGCCGTGTGGTTTTGAGCGCAGAGGTGGTGGGACTTAGGAGCAAGCAGTGTTTTTGAAACAGGACCTTCTGGAATGTGCGAGAGGGCGGTGAGGGGAAGGGCGGAGGGGGGAAGCTGGGTGGGAGGCAATTTAAAAAGCCTGGAGGGAGGGCCGCTCTGGGGTGGGATGTGGAAATGAGAAGAGGAGGTGGGTGAGAGATGCTGCACTCGGGGAGCAGGCGGGGGCTGGGGCCCAGGGCAGTCCTCAGAGACCCGGCCAAGCTCAGGAGCTGGAGATGGGCTGGCCCTTTAGTGGAAGAGTTCAGGAGGGGAGCCTGTCTAGGGGGGGAAGGCTTGGGATTTGGACATTTTGAGATCTGAGTGAGACTGCAGCCTGGGGAGAGCTGAGACTTGACCTGAGGTGTCCTTTAGGGTGGGGACCCGAGCAGCCTTGGAGATGGTGCTGGTGGGCTTTGAAGCCAGCTGTGGCTCCCACAGAGGTTGACACAGGATGAGGGAATGAATATCCGCTCGAGAGAAAGAGGAAGGGAGAAGGAGGACCCCAGCCAGAGACGGCGTGGCCAGTGGGGGGAGGGGAGCCAGCATGGCCCAGCCGGGTAGAAGCTGCAGGAGCAGAAGGTCATAGGGCAGAGGTCAAGTCAAAGTAACTTCACCTTAAGCGCATTTCTTTCTTAATGTGATCTACTATACTTCCAAGATTTTTGAAACATTTAGACTGGCTGGGATTAAATCTCATTGGCCACTTGCTGGCTTGGGGAGAGCACTTTATCCCACCAGTGTTTGCTGAGCACGGGTGAGGTGGGTCCAGGGATGGGGTGGGTCCAGGGCCCTGCCTCCCTGGAGCTCAGGTCCCGCAGAGAGGACAGCACAGGCAAGGTTATCACGATCACGTGTCTGGGTTTTCAGCCCCTTAGACCACTTTGCTGTGGGCCCTTGACTTTGAGCCGTGAGATGTGGAAACCCACATGCACCCAGATGGTGAACACTCGGCTTGCGCGGTGAGGTGCCGGGGAGGAAGAGCGACTCCACCGCATCCTCGGATGTGGCTGCTGCCACGAGAGCACAGCGGCTCCTTCCCAGCTCTCGCCTCCCTCACTCCCTCCGGCTTGTTTTCCTCCTAAGATCCGTTTTTCACTTTCTCAGCTGAGACAACTGGTCGATTTCTTCAAATGGGTCAATTCAACTTGTTTGTTAAATTGTAAATAACAACACTGCATCAAAACAGAAATTTTTTCTTTCTTTTTTTTAAAACAATTTTTTTTTGCCCTGATTGATAAACTGCAAATGATTACTTTCATTATAATGGCTATTTCTGATTCCATGGTGACTTCTACTGTTTGAAAAATAAGCTGATTGGCTCTTTCAGTAGTAGCAGGTCAGAAGTATTCCTGCATCTCGGGTTATATTTGATTTCATCATATCAAATTTAGTGCAAGAAACTTTATGTCACATAATTAAAATGTAAGACATTAAAGGAACACCGTTACGCACCAGTGCTTTTTCAGGTACCAAATAACCTCGCATCTGAATAGTTTTATTTAATTGAATATTTAAAAGCATCTTATTCTGTGTCCTGCATCCAAGGCCACGGCTAAGAGCTCCGAGGCCTGCAAAGAACATATCAGACGTGCTCTGAGGATCCTTTTGACAGGGTACTGAAAGCACGAGGTTCTGCAATTGACTGTAAGTGGGCCAAGGGAGGACAGGTGCCTGGACACAGGGACATAAACAAACATCCATGAAGTGCCTGCTAGGCTGCAGGAGCTGTGCTGTGTTAGCAAGGGCCGTCTATGGGAGTACAGGTGAGGTAGGGTGAACTGTATGGCGAGGAGTGTCTGGGAGGCTAAGGTGGGCTTCCTGGAGGAGGCATCATCTGATGAGAGCCTCAGTGGGAGAGCGAACCTTTCAAAGGTGCTGAGAGGTGGGGAGAGGGGTGTGTCCCAGGCTGAGGCTCAGCAGGGATAAAGGCAGTGAGACCTGAGGGGCATGTGCTGGAAACAGCTAGAAAACACTGCAGCTGGAATGAGGGGGCTTCCTCAGAGTAGGGGCTGAAGGGGCTGAAGATGAAGGTTGGATTCAAATTGTGCAAAAGGTTTAGTGGAGTAAATATGGAGCGAGGAGTCAGCCAGACTTGGGTTTGAGATGGAGTTCCGCCCATTTCAGCTGAGGGACTATGGGGGAGCCGCTTTCCTAGCCTTCTCATCCTCATCTGTAAACTGAGGAGTGATACCCGCGGATGGCTTAGTGAGCATCGCGGGAAACATGCCAAGGCTCTGGCTAAAGGCATGAGATGCCTCTCTCCCAAGACAGCATCTGCGATGAGGAAGGGGGCAACAGCATCATGTGACTTCAGGACCTGCAGCTCCCAGCCACAGAATCAGGACCAGGCTCCTGGTGACTGAGCCTCCACCGCTCTGTGAAACAGGGACACTAACACCTGCCCCTGCCCCCTGAAAGCAGAAATTGATGATGACAAAGAGTAAGTCTGACAGCCTGCTTGCCATCACCACTCCAGGGAGAGAGTGAGTGTGTGTGTGTGTGTGTGTGTGTGTGTGTGTGTGTGTGTGTGTGCGCGCGCGCGCCTGCGCGCACACTGTGTCTGCGTGTGCCTGCATGTGAGAGCATATATAAAGTGTGTAGGTGTGACTGTTGCACACCTTGTGCTCAGGTACCCTAGACCATCTAAAAGTGAAATCGTCATTACAACCAATACCTAGGTCACAACTCCGGATACCGGTTTCCTCCCCTGTTACGCGAAAGTTTCCCCTAAGTCAAAGCGCAGATGCTTCCTAAGCAATGGAGCCTAACTTCCCACCATGTCTGCAGGTGATAGGAAAACGCTTGGCTTATTCCCAAAGTCTGAGCCCCCAAGACTCCTTGTGCCAAATTTTTGAGAGATGGGGCAAGAGAACAAGAAGAAATAATGCGAGACAGTCTCTTCCCGCAAGGAGCTCCTGCTCTAGCTGGGAAGCTGGGAGGGGAGAGAAGTGTGGTGTCTGTGAATCAAGTCAGGACATGGGGACATGGCTGGATGCCCCAGCAGAAGCGAGCCAAGGCTGGATGCCTGTCCCATCACAAAACACTGCCACCGAGCTCCTCTCGGGGCTGGGCTAGAATTCCCTCTCCATCCCTGGACCAGTGTGGTACCCAGGCATGACAGTGTCGAGGAGCATCTGGTGCTCCCAGGATGCTTGTGGGCTTGGGGACTCAGGAGCAGGGGGTGAGACACAAAGCAGTGAGAGCAAATGAGAGAGGCGGGGAGAACCATGATGGCTGCACGGACACTGTGCTGATGGGGGCTGAGCATCTTAGGGAGATGTGAAACGAACATGGCCTGAACTTCCCGTGTGACTTGGAGTCCTTTCAAAGGATGAATAAGCTCCACAACTAGGTCACTCGCTTTATGACCTATTTTCCACAGGGCACCTCATTCACTCCATTCAAGAGCCGTTTCCTCTTTAATCTCCCTTTTCTACTGGGATCTCTGTGCATTTTTCTCTCCTTATCTTTTCTCCTTCAAGCTTCCAAGGAAGAAGGATGGCTTGTTTGCATCCCTCCTCTCCTCTCTTCCAGGACAGAGCTGTCCTTGCCTGCCCATCTTTGATCAGCCTTTTTGAAGCAAAGCAGGATGCTCCTTCCCTGCTTTTTCTCTGCTACCCTCTAATCCGCCCGCTGTAATTAATGCATCCCCAGGACACTCGTGTTTTCCTCCACGTTCCTAGATCTGAACGCATTTTGGGGTCCCACCACCTTTCACAGAGTTTTCAGTCCTCATTTTCTTTCTCAAAATCTACCAGGCTGGTGCGACTGTGGTTGCATTTTTTATTTCCCCTCTCAACTGATGCTTCTGCCAGGGAGCGGGTGATGGAACACAGCTTTGTCTCTGGTCTGACTCTCTCCTTGCAAGACCGTAAAGTTGACTACATAACTCCGGAATTTCTTGTTGATGCACGGTCTGCTGCTTTTGCAACAACAGCACAAAGATCTGGGAAGTTCGAACTCTCAGGAGTGCCATCCCCTCGCAGTCTGCTCCATCACCGTTCCCACCCCGTCTTGGTGGTCGACACCAGCCTACGCAGCGCTGACTCCCCTGACTTTTCCCGAAATCTAACCACAAGTATTCCACAGTACTGCTCTCTGCCAAATGGGGGGCTGGGCCAGGTACCCGGCCCGGAAGGTTCTCCAGGTGCTGGAGATGGGAGGCGGCCCCTGAGTCACAGTCTCAGAATCTGGTAAGAGCCCTGCACCCCTCTGTGTTGGAGGAACTAAGGGCCCTGACAGTTACCTGCACTGACGGGGGGCAGGCCTGGGATGCAGGAGGATGGGGAGTAGAGAGCGGGGGGCCAGGACGAGCCAAGAGCACAGGTTCATCCTATAAATGTTCTTCAGGAATACCTACCTAGTCCTTTGTCTTCATATATTTTTGTCTTTTTAGGGCCGCACCTGTGGTATATGGAGGTTCCCAGGCTAGGGGTCTCATCGGAGCTGCAGTTGCTGGCCTACACCACAGCCACAGCAATGCCAGATTTGAGCCACCTCTGTAACCTACACCACAGCTCACCGCAATGCCGGATCCTTAACCCACTGCTCGAGGCCAGGGTTGGAACCCTCATGCTCACCGACACCGTGTCAGTTTCTTAACCTCCTGAGCCACAACAGGAACTCTATCTTCATATTTTAAAACCAATTAGTTAATGTTACCGGTTTTTAAATTGTTTTATTTAGTATAAAAGGAGCTATTAGGAATTCCTTGGAGATATCCTTTTCTCTTTATCCATCAAGAGTTTGATACCCTAGGATTTCCTTGGTGATGCAGTGGCTTAACTGCTGTGGGTTGGGTCACTGCTGTGGCCTGGGTTCAATCCCTGGTCTGGGAACTTGCACATGTCATGAGCATGGCCACAAAAAAAAAAAAAAATAGAGTTTGATATCCTATGAAAACCTCCTAAAAGTTATCAGACCAATCCAGGTGCCTCTATCATGCCCGATCTCAGTTTTGCTGGTTTACAATTTCTTCATAAACACAGGGATGCTATTGCTGGAGGTGGCCTGTTGTTTCTCTGCCTCCCTGGCCCCCATCTGTCCTTTCTCTGGTTTTCCTCGGGGTACTTGCCCCTCCCACCATTTCTGGCCCCTGAGGCTGTGTGCAGATCACCCGCAGCCTGGCCCAGGGGTTGGGCACATAACCTGTTAAACCAGAGCATTCTACCCACCACTAACCATGGTGACATTTCAGGGATGGGCCCATGAGAAGGACCTCATTTTTCTATTTGCCCTCTGAGGATATACGCCTGGGCTGCCTGCAGACCCTTTGTCACCATAAAAATAAACAGTGCCTGATAATGAAAACAATACAGAGGAAGGTAGAGGCCAAAGATGGAGAGAGAATGGACGCAGATAGCATTGGTTAGGCCCTGGAACCAGCCATGCCTGAAGCCACATCTGGACCTTTCAATAGCATGAATCTACCTCTACATTTTGTTTGTCTTATTAAATGTTTGAATTAGTTTTTATGTTCTTTGGACACACTGCCCTCTAGGTTAATTGGAAGGTTAGAAAAATCTAGCTTTCAGTAAATGGCCTTTCGACAAACAGGCCCATCTTTTAGGCTCTTCGGGAGGTGCGACAGTAGAGTGAAGATTCTCCTCCTGTGTTAGAGACTCTTTACTTCCAGGCATACGGGACAGCACACAAGAGTGGGGTGACTGTGATTCCCAGGGGTGTGTCATTCTCCCACCATGGCCCGTGTGTATCCACCAGCTCTCTTAAGAGCAGTGTAGCTCTACATGGAATTAACCCGGAGGCACCTCACTGGACTCCTGACTGGCCAGTCCCAGAATCAGGGAATGTGAGACTCTCTCGAGGGGCTGATGGTTTCTCCACCGGCTGCTCCCTCGAGGTCAGGCACAGGGCTGGGCTTTCCTATAGGTCCCTGCCCTTATTTTCACAACCACCATCTCAGCTGAGATTTCATCTCTGTTTCAAACACAGGGAGAGTGGGGCTCAGGGAGGCCCCGTGACTGGCCAGCTGTGGCACGGCTGGTCCCCTGCTTGGGCTACTGTGCTCAGGGCAGGAACAGCTATGGTTCCAGGCAATCCATCTCCAGCTGGTCACTCATCTTTGTCCCAGAAGCCACCCGGTCTGACCCCATGCTGTCCTCCAGCTCCGTCTCCTCCAGGAGCTGGAACTCTGTTTTCCATGGAACCCGGGTCCTTGTCCCCACCCCACTCTTCCAGCCCCTCACTGGTCCCACCCTCCTCCCTGTGCAACTCAAACCTCCCCTCTGTGCTCTGAAGGCTCAAGGTCCATCCTCAAAGACCCTGCCCCTGTGCCTCCCTGAATGCTCAGCTCACCTCCTGACCCCAGCCCACGTCTGCCTGGGTGGTTTCCCCGTGTGGGACTGGAGTGGGGAAGTGAGTGGGGGCCTACGCCTTGCTCAGTCTCTTAGATGCCAGGGCTGAAGACTCAAAAACGAATCTGCCGTCTCAAGGACTGGGGGAGGTGTGGGAAGCAGGACGTCCTCCTCGGACGGTCGCTGCGTGGAGGAGGTGGAGGGGGCATTTGATACTCGAGGGGGCAGGACGGCCTGTAGCCCCTCCCCCCGAGGGGCGCCTCGATCACGGGAGTTACGGCGCCCACGGCCTGCGGGGCAGCGACTGGCAGCACAGAGACACCGGAAACCCGCCTAAATGTGCGTCGAGGGAAAAGGAGACGCGGGTGTTTGTGGAACCGAAGGCTGGTGGCCATGAAGAAACGTGCTGGCCCCGCACAGGCCACGGAGGACCGCGCCCAAACCACGGGGACCCGGGAGCCAAGGGTGGGACGCGCGGGGCCGCCCTCCTTCCCACGCAAGGTGCCAGGAGGTCTGCACCACGGAGAACGGGCGGTGGCGGGGAGGACTAGGGGGGCAGCAGGGGGCATGAGGGCAGGGGCTGCTCCGCCTGCAGCCCTGACACCCCAGGGAAAGGTCGGATGGGAGCAGCGCCTCCGGGGGGGGGGGGGCTGTCTGGCACCGAGGCTGCCCGACCTCCAGCCGCCCACGGGGCCCAGGGCTGCGCAGGCAGACCGGGCTGCTGCCACGCTCGGGCGTGCAGTCGTTCTAGAGCATTCCGTTCACTAGCAGCCAAAGGGGCGACTGGAATTCAAGACTGCCTGCTAAGGGCCCACCGCGGGCAGGAGTCCCCGAGGCAGGTTTCCGGAAGTGGCTTCCCGGCACCCTCGGGGGGCGCGTGGCCTCAGCAGCCCCTGAAACGGGGATCTGGGCCTGCGAGGTCTCCACGCCCCTCACATCGGCGGTAGAGTGTCGCACACGCTGTGCCATCCGTTGTGCGAGGTGTGCTCCGTGTTGTATACTCGTGTGTGGTGCGGCGTGTGTCATCTATTGTGTGTTATAGGGCGGGCCCGGTTTTGTCCTGTGTGTGCGGGTAGGGGTGCACAGTGTGTGGCATGTGTGTGCTACACTGTGCACAGGTGGTGCATGTAGTACATCATGGGAGGCATGTATGGGGTACCGTGTGAATGTCGTCATGTGTAGATGGGGTGTGGCTGTTGTGTGTGTGGCATATTGTGTGTGAATTGTGCATATGTTGTTGTGTGTAAATGGTGTGTGGTATATTTTGTGTGTGGTGGTGTGCGTGGTATCTTGTGATTATTGTGGTGTGTGTGGTGTCGTGTGTGTGGTGGTGTGTGTGGTGTCTTGTATGTGTGGTATCTTGTGTGTGTGGTATCTTGTGTGTGTGGTGGTGTGTGTGGTGTCTTGTGTGTGTGGTGGTGTGTGTGGTATCTTGGGTGGATTGTGGTGCCTGTGGTATACTGCGCATTGTGTGTGTGTGTGTGTGGTGTGGGCACAGTGGCTCACTGTCACAACCCCGCACAGAGCCTGCAGACACACAGGGCGCGGTCCTGCGCTTCCAAGGCTGCCCTCCCCCTCCCAGGCCCCTCTCGGTCCCCCCGCAGAGCGGCCTCCTGGTGCCACAGGCCGAAGCCAAGCAGGACGCTGAGGACAAGCTTCTAGGTCACAAACTCAGTGAGCAAACCCAGGAAAAAGGCTGAGGCAGCTGGAAATCGGTCAAACAGACGGGTTTTCCTGGGGAGCCCAGGGACCCCAGGGGCAGGCGGCCAATCACCGTCCCTGTGACCAGAAGGGATTGTTTCCCCGTGTGGGGCGAGCCCTGTGCCACCATCCACCCCCCCCCCCGGCTCAGAGCACCCGGATCTGGACTCAGTGGGTCCCTTCCTTTGTCTCTTGAGAGGAGGCCTGTTTCGTTTTTATGGAGCAAGCAGCTTACATGCTAATACCTAAGGTCCTATTTTTTAAACACCAGGAATTGTTTAGCATTGAGCCACATAAACAAAAGATATTCCCCAAATCCTTGGATGCCGAAGCCCAGCCAATCCACCAGGCCCGAGGATGGCCCTGAAGGGGGGCGGCGGAGGGGAAGCTGACGTGGGGGGGTGGGGGCGGGGGTGCAACGCTCCGGAGTGGCCGTGTGAGGAGCTCCCAGTCCTGGTCCTGCCAGGCCCAGGCAAGTCCTGTCTCTCTCCCTAGTGCTTTGGGTGATTGGAGAAGCGGCAGAAGCTGTCCCTGAGGCCAGAGCTGCCAAGGCCAAGGTCGCTTACCTGAGACCAGAACAAGTGCTGAGACTGACCGTGGAACCAGGATACCCTTGCACGTGTCCATGGTAGTAACAGTGACCCTGAAAGGAGGAGAAAGTAGGTTCAGTCATGTCTGCTCATGTCCACTCATGATCGACCAGCTGCCTCCAGCCACCCTGCTTTCAGCTACAGAATTCTCTTTTGCATAAAGTATCAAGGCTGCAGTCGTCATATTTAATGCTAGCCCGACGTGACCCCGCCAGGATCTATGGCAGGCATATCTGATTTCCTTAGAGATTATCAATAGGGTTTTGAAACGCATCCCAGTTCCACTCTTGTCCCTCTGTCACCCTTCAGGAAAGCCCTGATACAAAATGTTTTACAAAATCCAGCAGCTGAACAAATCCCATTACCATTGCCATTTTATGCTCATGTAAATTGTCTTCCGTAATGAGATGAGGAACCATATGGGGTATTTAAGCACCCTGTGAAATGCAGTAAAACGAGGCCTAAATCTCTGGCTTATGAAAACAGAAAAAGAGATGGGAGGAAGGGTGGTGAGGAGAGATAGAGGGATCTCGAATTGCCCAACTGAGAGCAGGAAAAGTCTCTCTTAGCAGGACAGGAACACAGGAAGATCTTCGAAGACAAAAATCTCTGTGTGACATGCCTGCAAGATTGCCTTTCTTTAATAATGTCACCTGCAAAAACAAACCACAGCACGGACACTTCCTTAGGGAAGACAGATACCTGTCCAGAATCAAGGTTGATTTTGCTGTTGAAAAAAGGTTATGCTGCAGCCCCAGTTAAGTGGCTGGCTGACAAGAAACTCTCAGTGCGCTCAGCGCTCGGAATGCAGGCAGCGTGGGGTCCTGCAGCAGAGGGCTGCATCTTCTAAAGTGGATGCTGGGGTTTCAGCCTCAGCACACAGCTCTTCAGTCAGGACCACAGATGGTCACCTTTTCCAGAGCAGGGCTGGGTGTGCAGGTGTTCTGCCCGATAGGGACAAAACTCCAAAGACCTCCTTGACCTTGCTAAAAAAGAGGACCAGGTGGGACTGAGTGTCCGGGGAAAGCTGCTAATACCACAAGAAAGGGGCCGAGGTGATCTCTCTGTCACTGATGGGAGGGCCAAATCTGGGGATCCCCCGAAAGGGAATCAGAAGGAAGAGATGAAATGCTGCCATACATTTGTTATTTCGACTTTTTCTTGTTGATTCTGGGAAGCTCTTTATATATTATCAGGATATTAACATTTTGACTGTGTGAGAAATGTCTTTGTAACTGACTTAGGATTTTTTTTTTTTTGGTCTTTTTGTCCTTTTTAGGGCTGCACCCACGGCATATGGAAGGTCCCAGGCTAGGGGTCTAATTGGAGCTACAGCTGCTGGCCTATGCCACAGCAATGCCAGATTCGAGCCTCGTCTGCAATCGACACCACAGCTCATGGCAACGCTGGGATCCTTAACCCACTGAGCAAGGCCAGGGATCGAACCCACAACCTCATGGTTCCTAGTCGGATTCGTTTCTGCTGCGCCATGATGGGAACTCCCAGGATACTTTTCGTTTTGTCCAGAATTTCCAATTCTTATAAAGTCAAAGGTTGCTTCTGATGGCTTTCTCCAAGGCCATACATATGTCCTCTCTTTCATAGTCTTAGAATTAGTTCTCTCATCAAACTGGAATTCATTCTTGTGGAAGTGTGAAGTGGGAATCGAACTTTCCCCACAAAGTAAGAGCCGGTTGTTCTCTAGCGTCACTTTGCTTTTCTCGTTGCTTTGAAAGGCCACCTCGTCATGTATGGAAACCCCACATAAATGCGCAGCTCCGCGCCTGTATTCTCTGTGCCAGTTCACTGAGGCAAACCTCTGTGTGTCCATTCCTGGGCCAGCATCACACTGTTTTCCTCCCTATTCTGTGGTGCATTTTGCTATCAGCACAAGGTCTCTTTTTGGATGGTAATTAAACTCACGAAATGTAAAATTCACCTTTAAAAAGCATACCACTAAGGGTGTCAGTACCTCCACAATGCTGTTGTGCCGCCATCGCCACTAATTCCAAAACATTTCCATCACCCAAAAAAGAAACCTCAGGCGCCCATTAGCCGTCACTTCCCTTCCCCCATCCCCCAGCCCCCGGCAACCCCGCAACGACTTCCTGTCTCTGTGGATTTGCTTATCCTACTCATTTCATGTCACCTAAGTGGAATTACACAAAATGTGGCCTGTTGTGTCTGGCTTCTTTCACTTAGCATAATGTTTTCAGGGTTCATTCATGTTGTAGCAAGTCTTAGCACTTCATTTCTTTTTATTGCTGAATCAAATTACATCACACACATGCAGCACGTGGGGTTCTCCCATTCATCAGTGGATGGGTATATGGGCTGGTTCCATTTTTTGGCTATTATGAATAATGCTGCCATGAACACTTGTGTACAAGGTTTTGTGTGGACATATTTTTTTCTTTCTTTCTTTCTTTTTTTTGGTTCTCTTGGGTATACGCTACGGGTGGGTCTCTGAGTATAAACCTACAAGTGGAGTTGCTGGATCATATGGTAACACTCTTTACGTGTTGAAGTCCGGCCAGTCTTCCCCCAAGCAGCTGAACCATTTTATATTCTCGCTGCATGGAAGGAATGCATGCTGTCCACATCCTCATCCACACTGCTTACTGCCTATGCTGTCGCTTACACATCCCAGTGTACAGGAAGCAGCATCTCCCAGGGGCTTTGATTTTCATCTTCCTAATAGCTCACAACATCGGACATTTTTTCACAGGCTTATCGGCCATTGGGGCATCTTCTTTGGAGACGTGTCTATTCACACCCTTTGTTTATTTTTAAATTGGGTTTTTGTCTTTTTCTTATTGAGTTGGAAGAGGTCTTTCTATAATCTGAATACGAGACCCTTATCAGATATATGGTTTGCAAATAGTTTCTCCCATTTTGTGGGTTGTTTTTTCACCTTCTTGACGTCTTTTGAAGCACCAAAGCTGGTCATCTTGATGAGGTCGGAGCTCTCCATTTTTTCATTTGCTTACTTATGCTGCGGGTGCTGTAGCTGAGAGACCATTACTTAACCTGAACGCATCACACTTACACCTGTATTTTAAGAGTTTTATAAGTTTAGCTTTTACATTTCAATTTTGATTCACTTTGAATTAATTTTCAAATACGCTTAAAATAGAGGTCCAAGTTCACTCTCGTGTGTGTGGATGTCCAGGTATCCTGAACCATTTGTTAGAAAACTATTCCCCCCCTGGCCCCAAACTTTGTCTTGGCAACCTTGTTGAGAGCAAGTGGGGTTTTTAAATTTTTTTTTCAAAAGTTTCTACACTATTAATGCCTATTTTCTCTTTGGTGAATTTTATTTTTTTGTCTTTTTAGGGCCATACCTGCTGCATGTTCTCAGGCTAGGGGTCGAGTTGGAGCTGTAGCTGCTGACCTACACCACAGCTCATGGCAACGCTGGATCCTTAACCCACTGAGGGAAGCCAGGGATCGAACCTGCATCCTCAGGGATACTAGTCAGATTCGTTTCCACTGAGCCACAACAGGACCTCCTCTTTGGTGAAATTTAGAATCAAATTTCAAGCTCTGCAACAATCCACTGGGATCTCAGCTTGACTACTGTGCATGCGTAGGTTGATTTAGTCAAGATCTATAGTTTGCACATGAGTTCTTCTCTTCACACACATGGCATGTCTTTCCCTATAATAAGGCCATTTTTAGGTCCTTCGATCTAGTTTTGGATGTTTTTTTTCAAATGGCTTTGGAAAGTTTTCGTTAAGCTTATGTCTAGGTATTACATAGATTTTATGATCAATAGGATGTTTTTTCTATTACATCTTGTGTATGGTTATTTTTCATGTAAAGGAAAGGTTTCTTTTTTTCTTTTTAAAGTTGATCTTATCAGACCCTCTGCTGGACCATCTTATCAGCTGAACAGTTGGTAGTTGGCCTTTTTATGTTGGCAATTATACCAACTGCAAACGATGGAAGTTTCATGGGCTCTTTTTGGACACCCAAACAACGTTGAGGAGCGGCATACTTGGGGTCCAGGGACAAAGGTGGGAGAGGGACCTGCCCACAGAGGGAAAGCAGGTACAAAGACAGTGGGCAATGGGGGAGGGGGGCAGCTTTGAGGGGGGGGGGGCCTCTGCTTGTCTGGAAGATTCTGGCGCAGGAGTGCAGAATCAGAGCTCTGTTCCAATGAGCCCATGGCTCAGGAAAGGGTGCATGAGGGAGAGTGGAGGGGGACACCTGTCCAGCCACACCGGCATCCAGCCAGGCCATGGAGATCCTTGCTGCCAGCTTAGCTTGCCTGTTCAGCTTTCGTGAGAAGTAACTTCTGAAAGGCCCCCTGGTCACCTCTCTCTTGGATACTTAAGGGAGGTGTGATAACAGTTCTCTAAACAGGAGGGGCTGTGTAACTAGGTTATAGTGCTCCAGGGCATCAGAGGGGTGCCAGACCCTCTGCACAGGGTCGGGAATTCCAGCCCTGGGTTCCGAGCAGGCATGTCAGAGCACAGATGACTCAAAAAGTGGAGTCAATGGGATTGGTGGCGTCTCTGGAGCCCTGGGATGCAGGTTCGATCCCTGGCCTGGCACAGTGGGTTAAAGGACCTGGCATTGCTGCAGCTGCTGTTCAGATCTGACCCCTGGCCCGGGAATTCCATGTGCCTTGGGGTGGCGCCCCCCCCCCAAAAAAAAGTGAAGGGTCCCAGCTGGTGGCTGACTGGGGTAACCAGAATCACTGGGTTTTGACTCACCCACCTTTTTTTTTTTTTTTCTGTTTTGGACATGCCCCTGACATGTGGAAGTTCCCAGGCCAGGGATTGAACCCGTGTCCCAGCAGTGACCCAAGCCACTGCAATGATGCCACCAGACCCTTAATCTGCTGAGCCACAAGAGAACTCCTTACTGACCCATCTTTGAGGGTCTTATACATTAAATAATTTGTTCTGTTTTAGAGGACTGCGAACTGTTACTATAGGAAGCCCAGTATGGGTTAAAAAATTTAAAACCCAGCAGTGACGATAATTGTCGTGACTGAGGTCTCAAATTTCACACACACTTATTCTCAGGCTCAATTTGTTTTATAATAGATTACTTATCAAATGTACTTTCAAATTAAATACCCAGAAACATAAGCTCATTAAAGCATGAGCTGAGCACAAATTAGTATGAAATTCATTTCCAGTTCAACAAGAAGGCTGAAGCATTGCTCACAAAGGAGGAAGGGGCGCGCTCTAGCTCTTCCCCACCAGTCCTCCAACAGTCCAGCCTCTCTTTGCGCCAGAGTCAACACCTTATTTCTTAGCTCTGGGACCACTTGCTGTCGACAGGTGAGTAACAAGCCATTGCTCACCCTGACTCTTACGAGAACTCCAAATTCCAGAGTCTCCAAAACAATCACAATCTCATGAAGTATTATGTTTTTCAACACGACTAACTAAACGCATAAACAGATCCGATTTTGCGTTCCTGTTCCTAACGTAGTAAAGTCATCATATAGGTAAACGGACAAGTCATATGCGTCACCTCACTGGGGGGGGGGGGGAAGAACTTGACTGCGAGAAATGGAGGAGACGTCTGCTCCCCCTCCTCTCGGGGGTGGGTGGCTGACCCCCTCTGGCAGGGGCCGAGGTGGAGGGAGCAGTGCAGGCAGCATCACGTGGGGGCCCGCAGTGCAAAGTCTCCAGATGAATGCGTGGCCCCATACCTGAAGGCCAGGTGGCCTCCTGTGGACTGATGCTGAGAACCTGCCAGGCTGGGGAGACTTGCGAACACGTGGCCTGCTGGATC